>NC_090927.1:134890491-135205658 GCF_040938575.1 Ambystoma mexicanum
ATTTGTGTAAGGCAATGTCCTTCAGTTCAGTTACTACTGTAATGGGGACAGGGGTCAGTGGATGGCGGGCAGGGGGTTTTTGGGCTCAACTGGTGGACGTGGCTTTTACTCTTTGAGCGTGTGATCATGGGGTGGGCTGTATGGGGATCACCCCTTTCTTCTTCAGTTATTGTCTCTGGGGAGTCTGGGGAGTGACAAGGTATGGGAATACTTGGGCCGCTGGCTGTGGTAGAACTTTCTTCCTCCGTTGTCGATGTTGTTGCTGTTCTCTCAATGGACCTGTCGGTGGCGCTGGGGCGGGTCTGTTGTTTGTAGATCTTTACGTCGTGTAGGTGGTTCCAGGCACGCTTGTCCTGTAGCTTCACTGCTCTTGTTGATACCTCCTCTACCAGATGGGGACCAGTAAAGCGTGGGCTGTTCCACTTCCTATTGAAGTTGCGAAGTAGTACGTGGTCACCTTTAGCAATCTTACACAGTCCTTCCTTTTCCAGTTCTTTATCCGCGTCTTCTTGTTGGCTTCTATTAGACCCACCCCGTGTGCGCTCGAGCTGTTGAGACACAAACACTACACTAGTAATCAAAGAAGACACATATTGGTACATTTCATCACCAAAAACACTTGCAGTGCTTTCGTGGTCGGTAAATGCTCTTGACGTTGGCGTTAGGGGAAGGCGCATTTGACGTCCGGTAACCACCTCATGGGGAGTGAGGTGGTGGTCGGACCCTGGCCTATTCCTTAGCTCAAATAAGGCTAATGGAAGACAATATAACCAACTCCTCTTTGTTGTTTGCTGTATCTTTGCAATTGCCTCCTTTAATAGGCCATTCAGGCGTTCATATACACCGTTGGCCTGTGGGTGGTATGCACATGCAAATTTATGTTTAATGTTCAGCAGTGATGTAATGTGCTGAAACATCTCGTTTGCGAAATGTGGGCCATTGTCTGACCTTAACACCTCGCACACTCCCCACCTGGGGAAGACCTCCCTCACTAGGAATTTAGCTGCTCTAAATGCATCTGGGTGTGAACAAGGCCCTGCCTCAATCCACCTAGAAAATGGGCATACTACTACAATCATATACCTATTTCCTTGACATATATTGATCATATCAACATAGTCAATATGGAGATGCCGGAAAGGTCCCTCTGGCTGGGGTATAGTACCTCTTATCACCTTTAGAGTGTGGCCGGCCGTAAACTGTTGACATGTGAGACAATTACTGATAAAATTTGACACATGCAAATTTAACTCGGGGCAGAACCAGTCTTCCCTAATTCGTGCTGCAATTACTTCCTTGCCTGTGTGGGCTGGATGATGTAGTTGGTTCAGGGCGGTGTTCAAAAGTGCCAATGGTATTACAACCTTTCCAGTGCCACCCTGGCGCCATAATGCGTCGGTTGATGACATTGTACATCCTCTTTTTACCCATATTTCTTTTTCGGCCATTGGTGTAGCCGCTTGTAACTCCATAATTTGTGTGGCTGGGAGATGGGTGTACCCTTCTCTTATCAACATCTCCTTAGCCATTCCCCTCCCTCTCCCTCTCTGTGACTCTGGGGGGTTCCATATCTCACCAAAGTATGCAGCATACTTCGCATGTGCGTCCGCTGCTGCGTTTTCCTTCGAGACGTGGTCCTCACCATTGGTGTGTGCGGTGCATTTCACTAAAGCTAATTCTTGGGGGTCATTAATTACTTCAATTAGTTCAGCCAATAAGAGGGCATGTTGCACTGGAGTGCCATCAGCTCTCCTAAACCCTCTTCTTCTCCATTTTGACAGCCCTGAATGGACAGTGGATGTAACATATGCGCTGTCGGAATATATGGTCACCCGTTTGTCAAAGCTTTCCTTCAACGCCAAGATCAGTGCGACCAGTTCAGCTGCTTGAGCGGAGTAATGCTGCGGTAATTGTACACATTTCATTGCCACACACACCGGTACCTCCATCATTTTTACCACCGCAGCCCCAGTTCTCCTCACACCATCCCTCTGATCGATAGTTGATGACCCATCAATAAATAAGAGCTCACCCCCTCTAGTGCGTTTTCCTCAACTTTTCTAGTACATGAGTACATTTCAGTTATTTGTGTACAATCATGGGCATAATCTCCCTCCTCAATTACTTCTGCTAGGAACCTTGCAGGGTTGACCGTGCTGCATCTAACAATTGATAGTTCGGCTCTGGATAGAATGATCTCATAACCTGATGCTCTTTGCGTGGTTAGGGTGGATTTAGGTTTATTTAATATCGCAAAAAGTGCATGTTCCACAAATAGTGTAGTCGGACACCCCATGGTGATTGCTGATACTTTTTCCACCGCAAAAGCAGCTGCGGCGAGACCTTGTTCGCAGGGGAAGTGGCCTAACATTACAGGATCTAAGTGGCCACTGTAAAATGCTACTGGTTTGTAGCCCATGCTTGTTTTTTGAGCCAACACTGCTTTCATTACTGCTGAGTCGCAATGTGAAAATATAAAAAATTGCCGCTCATAGTCTGGGGATGCCAGTACCGGAGCAGTTGATATCGCATCTTTTAATTCATCAAAAGCTTCTTTCATTTCCATCGTCCACCCCAGTTTTTTCTCCCCTTTATTAGCTTCCCGTAACGCCTCAAGCAGGGGTCCTATGTACGAACTGTAATCAAATACCCAAGCTCTACAGTAGTTGCAGAGCCCCAGGAACTGCTGCAGTTCCCTTACAGTTTGTGGCATTGGAGTGGTCGAAATAGCTTGTGCTCTTTGTGGTGTGATCTTTCTTCCATGTTGGGATATAAGCTGACCAATGTAAAGTACCTGTTCTTGACAGTACTGTATCTTTTCCATGTCTACCTTGTAACCTTTGTCAGCCAATATTGTCAACATCTTTAAGGAGTCCTCTCTGCATGTTTTTTTCATTTTTACTGCAAATTATTATGTCATCCACATACTGCAACACCGTGCTTTCTACTTCAATGTTACCCAAATCCATCTGTATCACTCTATTGAAAATTGAAGGTGATTCAAAATACCCTTGTGGCAATCTGGTCTGCTTCCACTTAGTGTTTCTGTAAGTGAAGCTCGTCAGATCTTGTGAGTCTGGGTGTAATGGTATTGAGAAAAAAGCATTTTTAAGGTCGATCACTGTAAATCGTGATGCTTCTGCTGGAATGCCACACAAGATTGTGGCCGGGTTTGCAGCTACGGGATATTCCGCTTCTACTATGTTGTTCAAGGGCCTGAGATCCTGTATAAAGCGCCAAGACCCCCCTTTAGCCTTGCGCACTGGGTACACAGCCGTATTACATGGTGATTCTGAGGGGACCAATATACCATTATTTATAAGGGCCGTTATGGTTTCATATATGCCCTCATCTGCCTCTTTTGGGGGGAGTATTGCACCTTTTTTCAATTTTATTTTTACTCCCCCTATACTTTTTATGCAGCCCACGTCATAGGGGCCAGTAGTCCACAATGATTTGGGTACTTTTGACATATCGTCCTTAAAGAAAGGGACCGGGGTGATGTGGGTGCCTCAAGTGCCATTGCAATTTTCTGTGCTACTTGTTTGTAGGCCACTCTTAGCCATATTTCCACACTCATCATAAACACCATTTCACCTTCCTCCTTTTCATCTGAAAACAGCTCCTCATCTGACACCTGGGTGAGCCTACATCCTTCTGCTAATGCTATCACTGCCCTCCATGCTCTTCCTTCTCTGTCTTGGGCATGTACAGCAATATAATCAGCTGTTGCAATAATGCTCTCAATATCCATTGAAACCACCTTCCCTTCTGGTTCATTAACAGGTGTTTCTGGTCTGAACAGATAGGCTGCTGGCCTTCTCCATATTTTCCCTTCTATCCCTGGCATCCATGCAATTGCCATGTCCGTTCCATACTGGAAGAGTTCACCATCTACTGGCTCCGCCCTAATCGCTGTCTGTCCACAGTATGCCTGCATAATCTGTCGTGCTGTGAGCCTATTAATCCCCGGAGTAGAGCAAATTATGCCGTCCTTAGTAAAGGAGATCGTCATATTCAACCTGTTCATTATATCTCTCCCCAGTATATTTACTGGTGAGGCACTATAATATAAAAGTGGAACTGACAGATCGTAATCTCCAATAGATAAGGGAATGTTATCAGTAAAGGGAACCAACCCTCTAGCCCCAGAGAATCCTTGGGTGTTCATGGCCTCGCCTGAAATCTTAAATTTACCTTCCCTTATGCAAGACCGGGTCGCCCCGGTGTCAACAAGGAATGATCATTTTTTGTCACCTATCGTTACCTCTATGCGTGGTTCCTCCACACTATTAGGTGTTACTGACAGGATGGGACACACCAAGGCCGTCTGTGGGCTGTCCTATTGGGGGTACAATGACTGGCCATTTCCGGTATAAGGGTTGTGACCCAAAACCGTCACCCTACCCAGTTGTGTTTGTGGTGTTTGGGGTTGTTGTGTCATCGCTACCTGTTGTTGTGGCAGTGTTTGGGGCTGTTGTTGTGTTAATTGTTGTTGTTGTTCATTTCCTTGTTGCAACATTTGCTGTTGTGGTATGCCCTGCTGTACCTGTGAGGGCCTTGGTTGTCCCTGATCACTCCATGATGGTGTTCCTGGTCTAACTCTACACATGCGTGACATGTGCCCCAATAGTCCACAGCTCCAACACACCGGTGGTTCCCTATTCTGCCATGGAAAGCTCCCTGTGTTGTCCTGGTATACTGGTTGCCCTGTGGGGTAGGAATTTGTAAGTCCTCCCACCTGCGGTTGGGTGCCATATCCGTACCCTCTCCCTCTCATAATTCCTCCTCTCCCCCTGTTATAATTATAATACCCAGCTCCTTGCATTGGGTATCCTCCTCCCATGTTGGGCGTGTATGGTTGGAGTGGCGGCACCTGTTGTGTTATAGTCTGTGAAGGTGGTATTTGGGAGCAATCTTGTGCAGCCACTACTTGTGTGGGGCTTTGGGTCATTGTCGTAGGTGTAGTTATTAGTGCCCCTTCCATTGTGTATTTAGTAAGCTTTTTCTGTACTAATTTAGCCTCTTCCGTTTTCCTGTCCTCTTCCTTTTGTTTCATTTTTCCTTGCCATGTCCTACAATGATGCACTATAGTCAGTTGTATTTCGGGCCATGGTTTTGCTTCCATTCCCACTACTTTCTTTAGTTGTTTCTGAACTCCTTCTGGGAGTCCTTGTACCAGTATATGGTAAAATATTGCTGGTGTTTTATCCCATTGTTCTCTAGTTTCCATGCGCCACTTCTCTTGAATTTCCTGGATATAATCAACAGGATCTTCGTTCTCATGCATCTTGCGGGATGTAATTGCTCCTATATCTGATGTGTCTGGGTACTGTACCCTCAGTGCCTGCCATAGTGCATGTCTGCAGTTTGCGAACGGTGCCCCATCGTGCGATGTATTTGTTATTGTTACCCCATGAAATCCCGCTCTCTTCCAGATGTCATCCGCTCTATCCCCTAATATTGATATTAAAAGGCCCCTTACATCTCCTACTGCCAGCTTCTGTCCTGCGGTGTGTTTTTCCATTTCATATATCCATTAACCCGCACCTCCACTTAATGATGGGAGCCTACATTTTATATTTTCTTTATCGGTATGCTTCCAAGGAACATACTGTGTTCTAACCCCACCTCTCTCCAAAAGTGGCATTAAATTATGTCTTGTTTCACCCTTTGTGTTCCATAATATTGAGTCCTCACACCCTTCCTCCTCTTCCCTTTCTTCCACATTTTCACTTTCGTTTGTATTTCCCCTGCTCATACCTCTTTCTTCTCCATCTTTTCCCCTTCTTCCATCTTTCTCTGTATTTAATGTGGGCAAGTTTATACCTCTTTCCTGCCTGCGACTAGGGAGGTCTCTAAACCGCCATGTATAGGGTGTCAGTTCGTCGGTGAAGGGCGCTAGTTTTATTTTGCGTAACGAACGTGAGGTGGTTGAGCATGTAGGGTGCGATAGGGGAGGGCGTGATGGGCGTGATGGGGATGGGGATGTTGCGGCCTCATGTGCCTGTCTTTCCTCTATTCCTTGCTTCCCCTCCTCACTTCTCTCCATCTCATCCTTTCTCCTACTGATCCATGGTGAGTCTAGGTTGGTCCGGGTGATGTATAGTTTATCTAAGCTTTCCCTTTCACTGTTTCTTCCTTCATTTTCCGCTCCCTCTTCCTCACTACAAAAGCTAGTCATAAACGGCACCCCCCACTCGGTCTTTTTCCCCTTGATCGTTACTGTTTGTAAATCTATTAGGTCCAGTTCTCCTCTTTCTCCTTTGTCAACTGCTCCCCTTTGTGCTGATGTTGTTGCTACTTCTGTGTCATCATATACATCCCCCCATGTTTCACTCTCCCTTCCCCTATCTCCTCGTTCTCCTTCATACCTTTCCTCCATCTCCTTACTATTTTCCTCCCTCTTTCTTTTCAATTCCTCCATCACTTCACTTCTCATCTGTTCTAATAGTCTTTCATCCTCTTTCTTCCTTTCCCATTTCGCCCTTTCTTTTTCTACTATACTCTCCATCACCCTCCCTTCTTCGTATTTCTTAGTTGATTCTGATAGTAACCTCCTCCTCCATATTGCCATTTCTTTTTCTTCTTCTTCCCTTTTCCCGCAGTACTACTCTTGATACCCTTTCTGCTGCTGCTTTTACCCTGTCAGCTTCTCTCCTTTGCTCCTCAGTTCGTTCCCTTATTTTTTCCAATTCGTTCTTACCTTCTTTCCTTTTCCTAGCTCTCTCTCTCTCCTCCCTCTCAAGCTGCTTGACCAATTCATTCTGTTCATCCCTTAATTTTGCTAATCATTCCTCCAGAATCTCTTCTTTTTGTCTTAACAGCTCTTCCCCCCTCAATTCACTCTCCCTGGCATTATCCTCGTCTGTTTTCTTTACTACCTCCTTCTCTTCTCCTGTTAATGAACCTCGTAATTTTAATAATATCTGTGCAGCTACCCATTCATCATTTCCTATTTCCACAGTCTGGTCTTCTCCAGTCCTCCCCTCCCCTGCTGGCATTTTCCTATGAGCCACATATGGTGGAGGGCTGTATGCCGGGTTCGAGTATCCCTCAGCCGCCCTTAACTGTCCTCTTTCTATTTCTCCCAATTCTCTTAAAGGGTACAACCCCCCTCCCTCTGTTTTTACTCCCGTTGCTAGGGGTATATCATTGCTCGGTTCCTTTTTTAATTCATCTGCTTTATTATTCTTTTCTCCTCCCTCACCTCTGTTTCCCGTGTTCTTTGGGTCCTCATTCCCCTGTTTCCCATCCTCTCCTTCCTCCTTAATCTCTGTTTCTTCTGGTATTTCCCCCATAGTGAATATTCCATTTGGTCCTGGTCGGGACCCCTGCAACATCCTCCATAAGTTAAACACCTCCACGTGGTTTGCCAACTTCTTCCCTTTATATGTATTGTGCAGATGATTTAATAGTGAATGTTGGGCATATGGATCGAAGCTACCGTTAGGCGGCCACAGTGCTAGCATTTTGTTATCCGTCCCCTGGGTCCATTCTATGCTATACTTAATCAGTTTCTCCCTATGGGGTGGCAGCGTTGTGCATATGTATTGTAGTGGCGTGGTGAGGGTGTTCCCCCACCCTCCCGATCCTGTTCCGTATGACATAGTAGCGCTCCACTTGCTACCCTTCCCTAATCTGGTATCAGTTTATCCCACTAGTAGTTTACAGTACACAGCCTTATATTGTTACCTGGCCCCGTAAGTTTGGGGACTTACGATAGTCCGCTTAAGGAAAATTATAAAAATATAGTATGTTACATTTGTAGATTTTCCTCTGCCTTTCTTCCTTTATACAACACCCTTACGGCCCCCTGCGGCCGAGGCGTACATAGCCCCCTGCGGCTGCGTACCCCTTATTACGTTCTTATACAGTCGTCCTGTTTTCACGTGCTCCTCCCCCTTCTACACTTGCCGTGGCCGGCGTTCTCCGTGCGCAGCCACGTTCCCCGTTTCGCCTTTCCTCCATCAACTCGTTTACCGTTTATCTCCGTTTCCACTCCCTTACCACAGTTCTCTTCCCCACCACTCTCAAAACGAAGATGCCTCGTGCTTGCGATATCCTATGAAAACCCTACTGGTGACGTCACCGATCTCTTAGAGCTACTGGTAAGTTCTTCATATATTCTTTAAATCCAAAATACACCTGCAATCTACCCCCGTTAATCCCACAGCTGTCTTCCTGTCACTCCTGGAACAAGGTAATCAAATCAATAATATAATCGGACTGCGCACGCTGCGTCGCCTCGCGTGTGATACGCCCCTCGACAGGAGGGCTTAACCAGCCAATTATCTTCCGTATTGGGCAACTAACTAGCTACCGCCTACAGGGAAACGTCATCTACCTATCGAGTGTCTTGCTCGAACAATAGGGATCCTCATCTACTCATTGATCAATAAATGCCAAATCGTAGGAAACCACACACACACACACCCTTACACGTAGTCACGACCTAGGTCAATCAGTGTCTACGAGCGGCCGCACGTGATGTTTTCGTGCACCGCCCCCTTCTCTCGCATTACGTACCCAACTGCTCTCGCGCTTGTTCAACTACCATTCATTCTATTTCTAACACTAAATTGTCAAACCTTCGCCGTTCACCTGTGCAACACCTCCCGCCTCCCGTATTTAATTCCTCCCCCCTCCCTCACAATTTCACATTGTTTGTTGTGCGTGGCATGCTCACCAAGTTCTCTTGATGCGGGGCCGCTCAACTGCGTGCACCCCTCTGAGCGGCTCGTCACCTCCCCTCGTCTGGACCACGTCTGGACACTCGCCAACCGCGGGCGGGATACTTCTCAACCGGCTCCCGAGGGCCAATATCCGGATTGCGCTGTCCGATCTTCTCGCAGTTCCGCGATGGTCCTGTAGTCCTCAGAAGGAGGCGACGGCAGAGGGGGCCGCGCCGCCGGGCCTCCTCGCAACTGGAGTGCCTGGAAAAAGCAAAAAATAAAAAAGGCGGATCTTAAACAGATCTCAGCAGTGCCTCCAACTTGTCGGGGGGAAATTCTGCCGGGGTCGGCCGGGCCGTCCGCAGACCTCCGGGCAGGGAGGCCTCAACTCCTCCCGTATATCCCAAAAGAGATAGAGTATGAGACACACACAAGAAGCAAGGTGACTCTGCTGTTTATTAAACACAAACGGCAGGGATGGGTCAAGGATCATACGCGTCTGACCTGACACACACACAATCGTGGGGCTCGCAGGCCCTTTTTACTGTAGTATGACGCGCTACTTGCGTCACTTTAGAAAGTTAACAAAAAAAACCTATCGCCACTCTTAATTGGTTGCTCGAGTGGTAGGGTTAGTATAGCATACGTATAGAGAATAATATGTGTGGACAAGGGTTAGTCAGGTGATATATCTGGGTTGTCCCTACAATTAGATACATGAGAATTGTTACATGAAGACTCCTAATGATTGGTTAATGTTAATGGTGTCAGTGATAAGAGCCCCATGTTCTGATTGGTGCGCCCGTGAGCTTCCCTGCCTGGGACCATCGCTGTGCCCAGCTCTCGGTGTACCTTCAATTTGCAACAATGTTTCACTATGGGTACATGCAGACAATGTGAAGACTTATTCATGAGCTGGATGGCCGACTACTCCCACTGTCGCAGATGTTCATTGATCCTTTCAAGTGTATCTGCCTGTGTCTTGTAACGAGGGATCCAGACGCCTCCTTCCTCCTGGGCTTGGCATCTTGTCAGGTTCGGCTTGGTCACGTGAGGTGGGACCGTGTTTGAGGCAGAATTCTGCACAATTAATATTGTTTTTCCACTGTGTGCCTGGTTTAATTTGCAGGTGCGACTTTGATGTTGGTGCACGGCGTGCGAGGTTGCAACATCGTGCCCTTGATGGTCTGCTTTTGGAATGTGGGTTTGCAACATTACGACCTTGGCTGTCTGCTTTCGCCAGGCTCATTCTGCAGGATCAGCAACCTGACTCTTGTTCTGTTAACGTCCACGGGAGCTCTTGCTTGCGGCCTACTTAGGCCTGGTGTATAGGTGGAACCGTTTGGTGCACAGGCGCTTTAGGTTATAGTCTCATATTGTCTTATGACCAGTATCGTGTCTTCGTTATAATTCTCATTATGGCACCTAGGTTTAGAAGAAGCGTAAGCAAGCTCTTTAGATGAGTTCATGGTGCGTCTTGCGTTTCTGCATTTTGAGAGCCTATGTGGAAAATAATAAAGATGCACGTCCGTGAGTATGTCTGTCGCCTACGTCATAGCACTGAGTATATTCTTCGTGTAGATTGGTGCGGGAGTGTCCAGTGTGTATATTGGCACAGGTGTGCTATCCGTTGGCTAGGTCGTCATGGCAACTCTAACGGCGTATAGGTTTTAGTCTAGTTGATCCATGCCGCAGGCATCGGCATGGGCAGGGCGGGCTGCTGGGCAGGCAGATGGACACATCCTTATGTTCCTGTACCAGGGTATCTGGTCGTCTGGTAGATGGGCAAACTCTTCTCGTGGCGGGTGCTTGGGCCGTGAACCTTTAGGCCAGGCGCGAGAGGGGGAAGATGGGAGCCTGTTTTTCCATTTTCCCACTTCACTGCCATGCAAAGATACCAGGCAAGCCAGTTCCTGAAATACTTTGCATTGATTATCGACCCCCCGAATGAAAATTAAGAGTTGGGCTGTGTCACTTGCATCTGTGCTCTCATCAAGGGCAGCTGAAAAGAACTTGACATCCTTACACCGCATTTTCAGTTGGCTGTAACAATTGTCAGCAATATCTACAATACGCTGCTGGATACTCATACGTGAAAGGGGAACATTTGGAAAAGCATCTTTTATTTCTTTACACACTGCCTCGCAAATCTCCATCAGGCAGTCTTTAACGAAATCCCCATCTGTGAAAGGACGTGCTGACCTTGCAATAAGCTGTGCAACCTTATAACTCGCAATGGTGGCACATTAGATTCTTTTTTATTTCTGGGCAAAAACACCCTGTTGCTTAGTCAGCTGTGTTTTTAGCTCCCCAGCTTTCTTAATTCTCGCTTCCCCCTGCAAATCCTTATATTGTGAATGTGTTGTTTCACAATGGCGGCGGATATTATATTCCTTGGGAACTGCTATGCGTTCGAGACAAATGAGACACGAGTACACATTAGGTTTGGACTCGATGAAAAAAAACTTCTCAGTCCACTCATCCTTAAATTGACGGTGCTCCTGGTCAATCTTTCTTTTTTTTACTGCACTGAACATTGGCAGGGACATCTTTGGATAACGATACGAACTCTACTGTTATGCTCCCACTACGACGGTCCAAGCCTAGAGTATATACAAATTATATACTTTTTTGAGAATCCTAGAAGCGACAAAAGAACAAGATCAGATAAAGAACATAGCTTTGCCAGCATACCTTTTCATGCACTTATTGATGGATACTTTCAGGAATAGCGGGCTGCATAGCATATCAACCTGCTATGTTTGAGATTAAGGTGGAAATTGAGGACATTCTTTAAAAAAAATATAACATTTCAAAGCACAAGCTGTTGCCAAATTATGAACTTTTGAAAGGAATTATCACAGGATGTCCAATTACTTTAGTGAACATACAAAGGAACTGATCTCAGTTTCTTCCTGAACATGGCAAAACTGACAGGAGCTCTACCATATTGTGCTAGAGAAATAGGTTCTTCTGGGAGTACTACCAGTTTGAATATTGCAAGCCATTTCCTTACATAAAATCTGGATCAATTAACTCAAACTGTCCACTTGAATGCATGATTCGTAGTGTGCATTAAGTGTCCTTTTGCAGTTAAGCTTGCCCTCAAAGAGCAGTTACCTTCTCTAATCAATTTTATTGTGCATCTATCCCCCTGAACAATGCTTGATGGGGTTGTAGAAAGGTAACAATTACCCACACTCAATGGGTCTCAAACGCTTGATCGAAGTTTAGTTGCAAAATTACAGGAGCAGACATCATCCAGGACCATACTAGAAAAGGCTGCAGCCGGTTTTGAAAGCTTTAGGAATGTACAAATAAACCACACCCACTGCTGTCCCTTGACACTCTGGCTCAACATGTCTAATGATATGCTATGATAGTTTATTTATATAGCGCCTATACACAATGTGTTTCAAAGCGCTTCTCGACAAGGGAGGGAACAAGGGAAAATACAAAACATTCTTACAGGCCATGAACAACAATAATGCGAAATGAACTATCGTACTCGGCCTAGCGACACAGATAGGAAGGAAATGGGAACAGACAGGCGACTACCATCCTAGGCCTGACAAGATTTCTGGTAGAGCCGGGGAATTACACAAGGTGAGGGAGATGGGAGGAGAAAGGAAGGAGAGGAACAAAACAAGCTATTACAGATCTACGTGGTGATGCCGATTTGGGTTTGGCCCGGGATTTATACACTGGCTGCAGTTGCTATACATCAGGCCAGTGGCCAGGGTTCGCACTGGCAAACACATTTCACCTGCCTGGGTGATCCTATGGGGCACCAGGCAAGGCTGCCCGTTGTCTCTGATGTTATTCATCCTGGCACCCCCCACCCCCCAACTCCGAACCCCCCACGCCTCCAAATCAGCACACACACAAACCAGCACCCATACAGACCTGAACCCCCACCCCCCAACTCCAAACCCCCCACCCCCCAAATCAGCACCCATACAGACCCGAACCCCCCACCCCCAAACTCCAAAACCCCCACCCCCGAGTCCCCCACCCCCAAACTCAGCACACACACAAACATGCACCCATACAGACCCAAACCCCCCACCCCCCCAACTAAGCACACTCTCAAACATGCAAACATACAGACCCAAACCCGCACCCTCCAACTCAGCATACACACTCTCAAGCATGCACCCATACAGACCCGAACCCCCCAACCCCAACTCAGCACACACACAAACATGCACCCATACAGACCCGAACCCCCCACCCCCAACTCAGCACACACACAAACATGCACCCATGCAGACCTGAACCCCCCACCCACCATCTCCGAACCCCCAACCCACAAATGAGCACACTCTCAAACAAGCACCCATACACACCCGAACCCCACACCCCCCAACTCCGAACCCCCCACCCCCCAAATCAGCACACACACAAACCAGCACCCATACAGACCCGAGCCCCCACCCCCCAACTCCAAACCCCCCACCCCCAAAATCAGCACCCATACAGACCCAAACCTCCACCCCCCAACTCCGAACCCCCCAACCCCAAGCCCCCCAACCCCAACTCAGCACACACAAACATGCACCCATACAGACCCGAACCCCCCAACTCAGCACACACACAAACATGCACCCATACAGACCTGAACCCCCCACCCCCCAAATCAGCACACTCTCAAACATGCACCCATACAGACCCGAACCCCCACCCCCCAAATCAGCAAACTCAAACAAGCACCCATACAGTCCCAAACCCCCATCCCCCAACTCAGCACACACTCTCAAACATGCACCCATACAGACCAGAACCCCCACCCCCCAAATCAGCATACAAACTAGCAAGCATGCACACATACAGACCCTGCATCTCAACATACACCGCACTTACACTCCAAAACAAACATTCATGCACACCCGACACCCCCGCCACCCCCGCATGTCAACATACACACAATAAACATTCAAATCCAAACATTCATACACATCCGACACCCCTCCCACCGCCGCATCTCAACATACACATAAAAATCATTCAAATCAAAACATTCATACACATCCGACACCGTCCCACCCCCGCATCTGAACATACACATTAAAATCCAAACATTCATACACATCCAACACCCCCCCACCCCCGCATCTCAACATACACACAAAAAACATTCAAATCCAAACATCCATACACATCCGGCACACCCCCACACACCCCCACGCCCGCATCTGAAGATACACACAAAAAACATTCAAATCCAAACATTCATACACATCCGACACCCCCCCACCCCTGCATCTCAACATACACACAAAAAACATTCAAATCCAAACATTCATACACATCCGACACCCCCCGCATCTCAACATACACACAAAAAACATTCAAATCCAAACATTCATACACATCCGACACCCCCCGACCCCCACATCTCAACATACACACAAATAAAATTCCAATCCAAACATTCATACACATCCGACACCCCCGCATCTCAACATACACACAAAAAACATTCAAATCCAAACATTCATATACATCCGACACCGCCCCACCCCGCATCTCAACATACACACACAAACATACAGCAAAACAGACACGACACACAAACACAAACAGACCACTTACCGGAGACGTGCTGGAAGGCAGGTAAGCTGGAAGTCGCTGGAATCGTACTACGGCTGGCGTGGTCCAAGGCTGAAATGCGTTCCGGCATCAAGCCTTATGGACCACGCCAGCAGTAGTGCTGGCCCCCCATTGGTGCAGCACACACGCACTACGTGGCTCGTAGGAGCGACATGGTGCGTGTGTGCTGAGCCAATGAGGCCCGGAAGATAACAAAGACTTTCCTAATGGAGGGCGGCCGATGCTGCTTGCGGGCCGCCCTCCATTAGGAATGTCTTTGTGCCTCGCAGGCCGGACAAAAGAGCAGGCGGGCCGCAACTAGCCCGCGGGCCGTATGTTGTGCACCCATGGTGTAAAGTCATATGAAATGCACATCCAATATGCCTCCCTCCCATATCTATAAAAACTCACATTATAGTGAGGTTTGACTTTGATGTAAGTCTTTGTATGTATAGGATGCATATGAGAGTTTTACATTTGGAACATGTACAGGATATTTCAACTTTTTTTATCGCATCGCCTATTACTGCGAAATTGCCCTTTGCGAATTTTTTGCATCACATGTTCATCGGGCCTTACAAATGTTCCGTTCGTGGGCTTGTCATCTGATGCCAGGGACAGAGGTTGCAGAAGTCAAGGGGGATTGGGAGTTGCGGGTGTATCCCTCGCTTCCTTCACATGTCGGTTTCGTCAGTATGCAAAGAACGGGTTTTCAAAGGATGTTTCAGGTATGCCGTAATCTCGCAGGTTTTCGGCCGAATGACGCAATGCAGAAAACACAATCAGTTTCACTTTTACTTTGGCAAGAATACCAGCCACAGAAAGGGAGCGATGAAAAACTCTGCTATGGCCCAAAAAAGCATTGCATGGCAGATTAATAGTATATATATATATATATATATATATATATATATATATATATATATATATATTCAGTGAAAAAACTTTGTTAAAGGGACGTTATGGTTCCAAGTAAAACAGAAAAACCCTTGAAATTCGCCAGTTATGGTAAGCTAAGCAACCATAACTCACACCACCACCGTGCACTGCTAAGACTAACACCCAGGACATCAAAGATGACATCACAAATGTCATTGATGACATCACTGATGACATCACATGTCTGGCTCACTATTTCTTCTTTTGCTGACATATCTAGGCCACTTGGTTTTCTTCAGTAACAGTCAGAAACTAAGAATGTTATTTTATTTGTAGACATATCCTTCTAGTAGGTTCTTACAGTAATTCCCTTAGAGTACAGTCACACCATATGAAACATATACATATGGGAAAACACAAGCTTGAAAGACAGCAATCCTTTTTGTGCATAAAGATAATCACTAGACTTATGAGCACTTTCTGATAGTTCTGTTGTTTTTTTATGGCTGTACTTTCCCTGTATATGGTCATATTTGTATACATTGTACTCACACTACTTTCCTTAGGGTCCAATCACATCAAGTGATACATATACATAGGGTAAATAGCAGCTTTGAAACAGAGCAATCATTTATTTGCATGAAACTAATCAATTAAGGTATGAATTGTTTCTGCTACTACTTGTGCTTTTTTGCTAACTTCACTTTCCCTGTATATACCCATATTGGTATGTGTTCTTGTGTCTTTGTGTTTTGTATATAGTAATGCAATTATGTAATACATGGGTTTTATTAGCTACTTATTACATATTTCACAGTACACAAAAATCTATTAAGAAAACAATTATCATTTCATTATTCAACATATTAACATTACGAATATCATACCTTCATCTTGTACGCTGCACACAATGTTATGTTTCTGTATGAGTAGCTTAGTATACTAGATAGAACCCCATAATAGGATGCTATTTATATCAATGCATCGTCCAATTGGCCATGCACCCAAGACTCTATGCCCTGGCAACAACCACCACAGCATATCACATCCATAGAGTCAAACATTTCAACTATGATCTATGGGAAACTTTTAATGTCCGCGAACAATGTGAGTGTTCTTAGAACACTTTGAACTTGCCAGCGAACAATACGGACACCGTTTTCAGGACACCCCCTACGAACATTTCAGAACAACGCGATAGTTCTTAGAACTCTTTCAACTTAACAACGAACAATACAGACAGCGTCCTAAGGACACCCCCTACGAACATTCCAGGACACCGGGAGTGTTCTCAAAAACATCTTCAGAACACCCCCATTTTGTTTATTTGCGGACATTTCAGGACACCGCGGATGTTCTTAGAACACATTCAACTTGACAGAGAACAATACGGACAGCGTCCTCAGGACACCCCCTACGAACACTCCCCGGACACCGCGAGTGTTCTTAGAAGCGTCTTCAGAACACCCCCATTTTGTTTATTTGCGAACATTTCAGGACACCGCGGGTGTTCTTAGAACACATTCAACTTGACAGAGAACAATACGGACAGCGTGCTCAGGACACCCCCTACGAACACTCCCCGGACACCGCGAGTGTTCTTAGAAGCGTCTTCAGAACACCCCGATTTTGTTTATTTGCGAACATTTCAGGACACCGCGGGTGTTCTTAGAACACATTCAACTTGACAGAGAACAATACGGACAGCGTCCTCAGGACACCCCCTTCGAACATTCCAGGACAACGGGAGTGTTCTTAGAAGCGTCTTCAGAACACCACCATCTTGTTTATTTGCGAACATTTCAGGACACCGCAAGTGTTCTTAGGACACATTCAACTTGACAGAGAACAATACGGACAGCGTCCTCAGGACACCCCCTACGAACACTCCCCGGACACCGCAAGTGTTCTTAGAACAGTTTCACTTTGCTTGCGAACAAAATGGACACATATTGAGTCCTTAGAACACCCCCCAGTCAGTTTATTTAGAACATTTCAGAACACCCGTGATGTCCGCAAACAAATCGAACACAAAAAGAACATCTAACACATAAAAAACACAACTTTCATCCTATCTCATACACTCCCACCCTCCCCAAACACTCCTACACACCAACACACTCTACTAAATACACATTTTGAACAAAGTTTCACCGCGCTGTCCGTGGACGTCCGCGAATCCAAGATGGCGGACGCTACCGAAAAATCTGACGCGCTTCACGCTCCACACCGTCCAATCAGCGAAAACGTTGCATGTCCGCGGACATCACGCAAGACGATTGGCCAATCAGGACACTGTCCGCGGAGCGAACAGGGAAGTGTGTCCGCGAACCGAACACAGATATCACTAATTTCTTTTGACCTACTTTTTGGTCATTTTAAAAAAAAATACTGGATGGATTTTCAACAAATTTGCAAAAGCACGCTTTCGGGACCAAGCCGCTGCTCCTGGTCCAAATTTGGTGTAAATCCGTCCCGGTTTGGGACCCCCCCTATAACTTTTCCCCCCCTGGACGAATCCTCACCAAACTTTGCAAAAACATTCAGAGTGACCCAAATACTTTTTTTGCAAAGTTTGGTGAGGTTTGGTGGAAACAGCAACTTAACCATAACTACATGGCCACTACCGTGGCCATGTAATATATATATATATATATTTTACATGGACGCGGTAGCGTCCATGTAGTTATGGTTAAGTTGGTGTTTCCATAGGAAGAGTATTTTTTGGGTGGCTTATAACTTCGCGCCCTCTGGACGAAATAAATATATAGCCCATTCTGAATTCTGTTGCAAAGCTTGGTGAGGATTCGTTCAGGGAGGGAAAAGTTATAGGGGGGTCCCAAAACGTGTGTTTTTTCCTATAGACATAATGGGAAAAAACTTTGCGCACGGCCACAGGCCAAACCACTGGACGGATTTACACCAAATTTGTGGCAGGAGCGGGGGCTTGGTCCCGAAAGCGTGCTTCTGCAAATTTGGTGTAAATCCGTCCGGTAGTTTTTTATAAAATGACCAAAACGTAAGGCAAAAAAATTAGTGATATCTGTGTTCGCTTCACGGACGGACTTCCCTGTTCGCTCCACGGACAGCACCCCGATTGGCCCATGGCCTTGCGTCATGTCCGCAGACATGCGATGTGTTCGCTGATTGGACGGCGAGGGGCGTGGGGCGCGTCAGATTTTCTGTGGCGCCCGCCATCTTGTATTCGCCGTCGACCGCGTACAGCGCGGTGAAACGTGGATAAAAAATTGTATTTAGTGCCGTGTGTTGGTGTGTAAGAGTGTTTGGGGAGGGTGGGGGAGTATGAGATAGGTTCAATGTTTTGTTTTTTTATGTGCTGGACATTTTTTTTGCATTCGATTTGTCCGCAGAGAACACAGCTGTTCTGACATTTTGTAAATAAACTAAATGGTGGGGTGTTTAGAGGACGGAGTATGTGTCATTTTTAATCGCAAGGAAGGTAAAAATGAGCTATGAACACTCGCGGTGTACTTAATTGTTCGTAAATACACAAACTGGGGGTGTCCTCAGGACGCTGTCCGTATTGTAATCTGTCAAGTTAAATATATTCTAAGAACACTCGCGGTGTCCCGAAATGGTTGCAATTACACAAAATGGGGGTGTTCTGAGAATGTTGTTTGTATTGTTCGTTGTCAGGGTGAAAGTGTTTTAAGACCACTCCTTTTGTCCGCTAATAGTACAATTTCCTATGGGCGTCAACCGACTTTTTGTCCACTAAAGAAATGATAAATCCGGCTGGTGTGCGCCGGCATTATGTTATAATCCTATGACTGGCGCTATTGACCTGGCTGACTTGCTTTTGCGACACTAAATCATATCTCCCGCCCCTAAGCCTGATATTATCAAAGCATTCATATTCCCCGCCTCTGTCCGTGACGTTACAGGGTGCATCATCAAACGCGCCCAGTCCTCTCCAGTCCTAAGTGACTTTACACAGAACCCGGAAGACAACACATATTATGTCACAACACAGCGCGCCACAATTCGGAATATGAAACAGTGATTTAAAAGCAAACAGCAAGATTGTACATTTTGTAAAGTACATTTATTTGACATCAAATGATTAGAGAATATTCAGCAATTTGCATTTGTCTTTGTTGTCGATCCGTAAAAGTTCATGTTGAGGCACGCGATGTTCCTTTGCGGTACAGAGGGTGTTAGATCAGCTTACAACTGAGTGCGCCACAATTCGGAATATGAAACTGTGGTTTAAAAGTAAACAGCAGGTTTGTACATTTGGTAAAGTACATTTATTTCACATGAAATGTTTAGTGAATATTCAGTGATTTGCTATTGTCTCTGCTGTCGATCAGCAAAAGTTATTTTGAGCCATGCGTTGTTCCTTTGCGGTAGATAGGCTGTTAGTTTATGATAAAAGCAGTAAATGGTCGCTCTGATAATCGGAAGGTTGCTCCAACAACAAGCCATTAGACCACCCTATTGGTTGGTATGTTGTTTGTAGCCGCTAGTACTGCGTAAGGGCATATTGGGCCTTGGCGATTGTCCCATAAAATGGTGAGGGTCATGAAGTTGCATATTTGGACCTGCACCTGGCAGTTGAAGACCCCATCCGCTGGAGTCTGTAAATCGTGACATAGGCAAAATGGGGCCACATACCTGTTTTAAAAAACATAAATTAGTCTCAGCAGCCGATCTTCATTAAAAATCATCATTTTATTTATTAGGGCGTGAAACTATTTGCTATCGAAGATAGTGCAACGGAGTATGTGAATAATAAAATAATAATATTTTCCCATTCATATAGCGCTAAGAACCGTGAGGTATCTAAGCGGTGCTCATAATTAAAGGATAGTTCTGGGACTTTTTTTTATTGTCCCTACGGTTCGGCCATGTGTTTTTAAGCATAAATCGGTAGATCGTAGAAAACTTTCCTATGGACCTTACCCGACTTTTCGTCCATTAACGCACTCGAAATCAGCCGCCATTTTCTGATAATCCTATCATTTCCCCCCATCGACCTGGCTCACCTGCTTTTGCGGCACTAAATCAAATCCCCCGCCCCTGAGCCTGACATCAGCAGACGCGTACCGCCCATTTCCCAACGCCAAAGCACGTTTCGTGTCAACAATCGCTGCGCCTCAGCTAATGAAGTGTCACCATGGAAATGGCAGGACGCCTCTTTCCTCTATAAGTATAAACACACCGTTTCACAACACACAGCAGCAGATTTTCGATTCCATTACTCTCTCTGTGTTACTTTGAGTATTCTGTGACTCGTTTTTGTGCTCTGGTCAGCTAGCTTCGCCGCTTCTAGGCCTTGTGAACACCTGTACCATCTCTGTAAATTATTTTACTTTCTTTACCACACAATGGCTACAATAATGCCGTATATGTACGAGCCCGAGTACACCGAGCAAGAACTACTGGAAAGGCAAGCACGCGAAAACGATGGGGATTCGGACGGCAGTTGGGAGGACCAGTCAATGGATGAAGAGCCTGGACCATGTCGCATGGACGGCGTCTCCACCTGGTGCACGTGCAATCGGTGCGAGCTAATGCCAACTGAGGAGGAGAACTGCTGCTGCCGTGAAAATTCCGGGTGGTTGGCCTACATTTCGGAAGGCGAGCCAAGTCCGCAATGCATCACCGAGCTGCCAGAGTTCAGGGAAGCCTGCCTCTCACGGACCGTGTTGAGGATGATGATGGTGCTTATGCACGAACTTCGCTGCACTGTTCGTCCGCGTAATCCGAGTAACGAGTAAGTATACTCTGGTTGTGATGTCAGTGATGCCACTACTATGTCATGGTCGTCTCCCACATATAAAATTACATCTACATATCATTCGAATGCATGTAAATTGGTTCCATATTGTGCATTTTCTAGATAGAATTTTTTTCAAAGCAGAATGACATTTTTTACCTGAATCGACAGTGATAAGAAAGTTTTGTCATTTTAATACAGTTTGCATCTTTCATTTTCAGAGGTGGTACAGGCTGGTGGCCTATCGTTGCTTCACTTGGTGGCTTCACGGGAGGCTCGGACACCGCGTTCGGAGAGTAATACCTGCCTGTGCGGTACTTGCCATTAGACAACATTTCCCCAGCGACAGTGGACAATACCGCGGATTTTCCCTGGATGTGCTGCAACCGGAACTTTACAATGTGTAATGTTTATAATTTATGTTCAATTGAAATTAAGATCTAAAATAAAACCCAACATATATTTTAACAATGGTTGTTTTGATTTTTTAAATGAATCTAGTGTGTCTCCATTGAATAGTCTTCCTGTGCCTTGTCTTGTCACACCACATGTCTCCGGCCAGCATCCTCCCTCACGCTGGCCGCCCACCTTCAATCCACATAACCGTTGAACCCATATGCAGCAGACATACATATGTTATTTTGCGGGTTGGCATCAAGCCTCCCGGCCTTGCCTCCTCCCCCAAAAATACTTACCACACCACTTTGTTCAAGCGTTGGCAATAAAAGGAAGGCCGTTGGATTTTATTGATACAAAACATGGTTATAGATAAATAATCCATATGGTTGATCATAATAAATCATCCCTTTGGGCACCGGGTACAGAGATGACCCCCTCTGGCCCGTGCCGCCTTGCCACCACAGGCCAGCCTGCTGCTGACTAACTACCTAGGCATCCAGGGTCTCCAGGGTGAACTGCACCCATATATTCTCCTGGGAGGGTGAGGTATTTATAAACTCACCCCCCCTGCCTTCCATGTACTAGATCCTGCAGCCTGCCTCTTACATGCAGTTAGATGGCCTCTCCTTGGTGAGGCCCTGCGGCAAACGAGTCTTGTTTGCACGACCACCGCCCCAATCCACCCCCCCCCACCGCCCTATCAAAGGCAGTTCGCACCGGGGTACTTGTGCTGGCAAGTGGAGCTGTCAGGGAGTGATAAAGGCCAAGAGGTGCCAAAGACCATTTACACTTCAAAGTGGTCTATAGAGCATGGGTTGTTGTTCCCATGTCTACCTCCAGACCCCGTGTCTCCTGCCAAGCATCCCCCCTCACGCTGGACGGCCCCCTGCAATCCACATAAGTGTGTCTCCATTCACGAGTCTTCCTGTGTCTTGTCTGCACGACCACCGCCCCAATCCACCCCCCCCCACCCTATCAAAGGCAGTTCGCACCAGGGTACTTGTGCTGGCAAGTGGAGCTGTCAGGGAGCGATAAAGGCCAAGAGGTGCCAAAGACCATGTACACTTCAAAGTGGTCTATAGAGCATGGGTTGTTGTTCCCATGTCTACCTCCAGACCCCGTGTCTCCTGCCAAGCATCCCCCCTCACGCTGGACGGCCCCCTGCAAACCGCATAATGCCACGACATATACACGTCATTCATTCACAAACACACCCCTGTTTCGAATTCTTTATAACCCACTTCATATTTCTAATGAGAACTTCTTTGCGCTTTGCTAGTCAACCCGTGAAGGTGCTGGTTATCTGCTCTTCGTCTCTGTGAACTTCCGTGACCACTTCGAGGAAACTCGTCAGTTTGCAACCTGTGAACTGCTCCCTGTTCTACGACAAGAAACTACTCTGATCCCTGCATCTAACTGTTTGTTCGTCAAGGTAAGGCCATGTACCATAATCATTTTGCGTCCAATTTCTTTTCGTTCAAGACAGTACATGCAAGGATCTAGTCACATGTTCTGAGTTTAGTCAAATTATCTTTCTATTTTTTTAAAGTTATTCAAATACTTATCCGCATGTGAATAACGTGTATAGTTCCAAGAACCAAAACGAACCTTGCATTGAACCTTTTATGTGTCATTTAATTTTTTAACACATTGGTATTCATAGAGAATTGTTGATCTTTACTTTTCAGAACTTTCCACAATGCCTGCCTGTTCCATTGGCGGTTGCCCTTCGAAGACCCATAATAAATCTGAAGGTACTATAATGCATGTTTTCCCTAAGGCAATAGATCAGATAAGAGAATGGGTCCGATATTGCGGATATCCACCGTCTGAGCTTGAAAGTAGAGTCCTAGAAGTCTTTGCGGACAAGAGGGGTGATCGATACCGCATCTGCAGCAGGCACTTTAGCTCAGACATGTACTCCACATCATTGCTAATAAAGAAGAACACACCGCGAGCGAGGCGAAAATTGCTCTCAACCGCTATTCCCACTCTATTCGTCCACATCCCTCCACTGGTGAGTCAAGTTTACGTATTTATCTCTCGGCCTTGCGGTAGTGTGTAGCATTAGCTAACAATAATTTCCCCATTTATGTATCCACTCAATATGAAGGCGGAAGATTCTCCATCCGTGTCGTTATTGCAGTCATCAGCCACTTCAAGCGCCTATCGGGTAATCTTACTTAGCTATTCTGCCACTGACTTGTTTTGGGCATGTAAATCAATAGTTTTAATTTATCGTGTGATTATTTTACCTAATGGTACACCCTTGTACTCGTCCTCTAGTCTTTGTTTTCAGTTATAATTATTGTTATCCAAAATAATGCAAGTACTGTCTTTCAGGGAGATGCTGAGGAGTCCAACGTATTGACGACAACCGTTGATGTCACTCAGATGCTCGAGGTACGTTTCCGGACAGTTCCATCGATGGAGATCATCAGATCTTGCATTCTTGTAGCGTGATTGTTACACACAATGTTTCTTTCGTTTTTAGCCATTGATATGTCCCACTGTCGTCGCCCTCCTATGTGTCTTCTTTTTTCAATATTGTGTTCATTACTAATGAAAGTCCTATGTTTCAGGGAGTTGATGGAGCATTAGTCCAAGAAGAAGGGGGAGCATGCAGTTACGGGTCCGCGCAACAGCTTGCAGAAGTGTGCACCGCAGTTACATCGTCCCTTGATGTTCTTATGCATTTCGAGGTATGGATACTGACAGTTCAATCAAGCGAAATCATATGACGTGATTACATCCGCTATACTTCCTTCTTTATTAACGCAAGTACTATGTTTCAGGGAGATGACGGAGCTTCTTCTACAAGAACATCACCCCTAGTAGTTGATGCAGATCTCTGGGTGGTGACACTTCCAACGATCGAGCAAATAGAATCATATTTACATATCCATTATTTATTTTAGACAACTGATCATTTGTGCAGGTCTATTTAGATGAGCCGCTGACGCCTGCACAAAGTTTATGTTCTTTTTAACAAAATAGAAAACCATACTAATGCAATTACTGTGTTTCAGGGAGTTACTGAAGCATCATCTTCAATAATATCATCAATGGAAGTCTATGAGGAGCCCGAGGTATGGATCTTGACAGTTCCATCTAACTAGATCAACAATGCGTGAATAATTGTCGTTTGAATGTTCTACACAAAGCGTTCATTCGTGTTTTGCTATTGAGATGTACGTGTGTATTGGTCCCCAAGTACATTTTGTGTTTTCAATATTATTATACATACTAATGAAAGTTCTATGTTTCAGGGAGTCGATGGAGCGTTAGTGCGTGATGGATGTGCTTATCATGAAAATATAGTCGTTGCAGCGCAAGAGGAAGTGGAGACATGCACACACGAGTCGGAGCAACAGTGTCCTGATGTTGAAGTTCGAGGCAAGAAAGTTTCAAAGAAAAGAAAGCAAAAGAAGGTTAGTGTCCTGGTCACTATATTATGTTGTTTTTCACTGTTAATAGTTCAATACTGTAAGTTGTGTTTAAACTGAACATCCCTTTTCCAATCTGTCCTCTAGTTGCGAGTGGGTGTACGAACTAGATCTACTCAGACAGTGAAGCGAACGAGAGATGTTGCTTGTCAAACCTTTTGGCAGGGACTTGAGACTGTAGATGCATCGTGCCAATGGGAAGAATATGAAGTGATTGACAACGGAGCTATACCACCACCAGCCATTGATAGTGAATGTCCTCCTGGTAGTTCGGATGCAGTCGGAGATCAATTCACAGAATCCACACCCGCAAAAACTAAGACCACGAGAAAGTTGAAGAAATTGTTTTATTCACCCATCGCCGGAGAAGGAACAGATGTTGCAATGGAAGAGAATGAAGTGGACGACAATGAAACACCATCAATATCACTGAACATAGCGGAAGACGATATCAGAGATTCTACCTTTCATGTGAGTGACATGTCCTCAACGTTACAGGCCGAACCAGCTGGGATGCAGAGTGACAGTATAAGGAAAGAGGCCAAATTCATTGTATTCGATAGTTGTTTGATATTATTATTCGGATGAAATGTGGGCATTCGGTTGGTGGGGAAGTATGTGGGGAGCCATTGATTAATGTGACTGGTGCAATTCGAGGCACTAACCTTAAAATACATGCCACCTGTACAAAATATCATCCTTTCTCATGGTCTGCACAACCCATGCTGGGGCAACTGCCAGCAGGCAATCTACTTTGTGCAGCGGCTGCACTTTTTAGTGGTTCAAGTTTTAAAAAGTTAGAGTCTTTCTTTCAGTTTGTGGGAATCCATTTCATTGCGAAAACTCAGTTCTACAAATACCAAACCGATTATCTATTTCCAGCCATTAGCGAAGCTTGGAGAATGGAAAAAATGTCTATTGATAGTACATTCGCGGGCAAACGGTTCAGGCTAGCCGGTGATGGACAGTGCGACAGCCCAGGATTTTCAGCCAAGTACTGAACCTACCACTTTCAGGACATGGAAAGTAAGAAAATTGTGAGTTCGGTGGTTGTGCAGGTGTCACAAAGTACATCCTCAGTGGCCATGGAGAAAGTTGGCTTTGTAGCATCATTGCAAGAACTACAATCGCGGGGAATGGTGATCGACCTGATAGCCACGGACAGACACGTTTCAATTGCCAAGACAATGAGAGAAGAGTACAAAAATATAAATCACCAATTTGACGTTTGGCATCTTGCAAAAACAATCAATAAAAAAATGTTGGCTGCAGGTAAAAAAAAAGATATGCAAGGTATT
Organism: Ambystoma mexicanum; assembly: GCF_040938575.1. Classification (NCBI taxonomy): domain Eukaryota; kingdom Metazoa; phylum Chordata; class Amphibia; order Caudata; family Ambystomatidae; genus Ambystoma; species Ambystoma mexicanum. The sequence continues at coordinate 134,916,524 of NC_090927.1, forward strand.
TCACAGTGGTCCAAGTCAATCAGCAACCATCTTTGGCGGAGCTCAAAAACATGTGGAGGGTCGTTGGAAATTCTACTGGAAAAATGGCGGTCAGTAATGCTACACTGTAGCAACGTTCACCGCTGGACCACAAACCAACATTTCCACAATTGTGAACATGGCCATTTGTCCACAGAGGAGGCACGGAAGAAGAAGTGGTTGATTCCTTCATCACCCACTCACAAAGCCATTGAAAAGATTGTATTTGATAAAACTATAACAAGAGATTTGAGGGGACTCACGGAATTCTGCCACACAGGAGATTTGGAGGTGTTCCACAATATGTGCCTAAAGTACAGGCCAAAACGATTGCATTTTGGCATGGAGGGCATGATAAATCGGACTCTTCTAGCGGTCTTGGCACATAACCATAATGTTGGCCGTCAACAAAGTAGGACGACCGGAACTTTAGGGACGCTTCGCTACAATAAGGCATTCACTAAAAGAAGTAAACAATGGGTGATCAAACCAGTGTTTCAGGATATGCAATATGAGTTTATTGAGAGACTTATTGTTGATGTCCTAGATAGGCACATACATGGAGTTGTGAACGAACCTGTGCAGGGGACAACTGCATTTGCCACCCAACATTGCCTCGGTTCCATGTCCACCTAAAGAAGAGCTCATTGAGAAATACACATCACGGTTTAAATGATTGTAATTTGATTGTCTGTTCTCTCGAGTCTCCTCATGTTGCAGGCCCATTGAATATGTGTATCTATGTAATGTGTAAATAAAAGTGATTGCTCAGTGTACATGCAATGTGTCTCTCCACCGCTGCCCCTCCCTTCACCGTGCAGTTGTGCGAACCACCCGGGTGTCACCTGTGACTTTGCTCTGGAGTCTCCTCATGTCACAGGCCCATTGAATATGTGTATCTATGTAATGTGTAAATAAAAGTGATTGCTCAGTGTACATGCAATGTGTCTCTCCACCCTTGCCCCTCCCTTCACCGTGCAGTAGTGCGAACCACCCGGGTGTCACCTGTGACTTTTCTCTGGAGTCTCCTCATGTTGCAGGCCCATTGAATATGTGTAGCTATGTATTGTGTAAATAAAAGTGATTGCTCAATGTACATGCAATGTGTCTATCCAACCTTGTTCATTTGCGCATTAAATTAAACCAAACAGTAATATAAATCATTTTTCAAAAAATATAGAATGTCTCCGTATTTATGGTTCTCTGGGGCTGCAAATGCACGCAGAAAAAATGCAAAGATGGAGTGTAAATTTCAAGTCCTGTGAGATGGCCTTGCACTGAATGTAGCTAACTAGGAATGTGTGCTCGTTCAAAGTGAAGGTCAGCTGCTTTGATTTTTTGCTCGGGTGCCGGAATGGCCCACGACTCAGTATAAGGTTCTATTGTTATTTGACCTTGACAGGCCGGGACCATCCCGAAAGACTTTTTTTTGGGGGTGTGGTGCAATAACGTAAACGATAATGAATATAATTTCAGAAACGAAAGCCATTTAATGTTCGTTCATTAGAAGAAATAACTTCGGCATAGAAGGAGTGTTATTTTGGGGCTGCCCTACGCACAGACACAATGGAAAATGCAAATATAATGTAAGTTTAGATGAGTTTATACCGCAATTTAATTACTATACAGTAGCTTTAAAGACCTTCCTCTTTGCTTCTGCTTTCTCTCTCCCTTTCCCCTGCTACAACTGGTCCACTGTCTGCGACCTCGGTCCTGGGCCCTTCCACTCTCCACCTGCACTGCCTCCCTGTCAACCCCTGCACTGGGGGACTGTCTCAGTATCCTACAGCCCCCCCTTGACGTATAATACCCAGTTGCACTGTCCCAGCTATGAAATAATTTCCCGACCTAATATATAAAATGAATAATTTTAATAAAGATCTGATGGTGAGACTAATTTCATTTTTTATGTTTTTAAAACAGGTACATCCTTCATTATTGTATGTGTCACGAGTACCAAACACCGGCGGATGGCTTTTATAACCGCCAGTTGCTTCTCCGCGTGAACAACGTTACCACCCTGACCATTTTATGGGACGATCGCCAAGTACAAGTATGCCCTTACGTGGTACTAACGGCTAGATGCAACATATAGACCGCTGTGGTGGCCTAGTGCCTCGTTGTTGGAACAGCCATGCGATTATCAGTGCGACCGAAGAGCTTATTTTATCGTAAACCAACACCCTGTGTACTGCACACGAACATCGCTTGCCTCAAGACGAACTATTTTGGATCGAGAGCAAAGAAAAATGCAAATCGCAGAATATTCTCTAAACATTTGATGTCCAATAAATGTACTTTGCCAAATGGACAATCTTGCCGTTTGCTTTTAAACCACAGTTTCATATTCCGAATTGTGGCGCTGTATTGTGAGATGATCTAAGACCCTGTGTACAGCAAAGGAACATCGCATGCCTCAAAACAAACTTTTTGGAACGTGAGCAAATAAAAATGCAAATCGCTGAATATTCTCTAAACATTTGATGTCAAATAAATGTACTTTACCAAATTTACAATCTTGCGGTTTGATTTAAAAGTACAGTTTCATATTCCGAATTGTGGCGCGCTGTGTTGTGAGCTGATCTTTGTTGGTTTCCGGGTTCTGTGTGTAGTCGCGTAGAAGACGCCTGGGCGCGTTTGCCTACATAGCACAGTCACGTCACGGATAGAGGCGGGGAATATGAATGTTTTGATAAAGTCTGTTTCAGGGGCGGGGGATTTGATTTAGTGCCGCAAAAGCAGGTGAGCCAGGGTTATGGGGGGAAATGATAGGATTATCAGAAAATGGCGGCTGATTTCGAGTGCGTTAATGGACGAAAAGTCGGGTAAGGTCCATAGGAAAGTTTTCTACGATCTACCGATTTATGCTTAAAAACACATGGCCGAACCGTAGGGACAATAAAAAAAAGTCCCGGAACTATCCTTTAACCACGGTGTGTGGTGCTCATTTATCGACCACGGAAGGATGAAAGGCTTAGGTTGGCCTTGCCGGGATTCGAACTTGCGTTAGCAAGCTGTGCACGGATGTCAAAGCGAGCGTTGTACTCGCTGTGCCACTTGACAGGCTACAGTGAAGTGGCACAGCGAGTAGAGCGCTTGACCGCCTATAGACCGGTTAAATTATTTCTATTAACCCACTCTGTGTCGTCTGCCTTTTTCAGAGCCCTCTAGACGACAAGGGATCAATTCAGCGGTGATAGTGCGCGGTAGAAAACATTATGCCACTTTCAATGAACAAGTTCAACTTGAGCGGTCTTTAATGCTACGATATTGTAATTATATTTCTTATAAAATAATCTAAAGGGTTACTTACAGTACAATTGCAATTTCCATTGTCTACGAGTAGTGCAGTCCCAAAATACGACTCTGCGTGTGCGAACGATCTTTCGCATAGTGATATAATATATAAAAGTGGTTTCGTTCCAGAAATTTCATCCTTATCTTCTCTTACGTTTTAGCAACACTCCTTCAAGAGAAGTCTTTCATCACAATCTCTGTCTGTCAAGATCAAAACACAATACAACCTTATAGTCCGCTTCGTGAGCCTCTCCGGGACCCGAGAAAAAAATGGAAGCAGCTGACCTTCACTGTGAACGAGCATAAATTCTTACTTTGCAACATTCTGTGTAAAGCCATCTGTGAGAAGTTGGCTTTTGCACGCCATGTTTGTATATTGTTTGCGTGATATTAAAAAAAGTTTGTTTAAGGGACGTTATGGTTCTAAGTACAGCCAAAAGACCCCTGAAAATCGCAAGTTATGGTAAGCTATGAAAAATAACTCGCGCCACCACCGTGAACTGCTCAAACTAACACCCAGGACATCAAAAATGACATTGCAAATGTCATTGATGAAATCACTGATGACATCACATGTGTATGTACTTTTCATGGAATTTGTGTACTAGGGATTTTTATTATAATGTTGCGAAAAAAGTGTCAAGGATATTGCAATAAATATAACGTTATTAGTGCTTTGAACGATGCATTGATATAAATAGCATTGTATTATGGGATTCTATCTAGTATACTGAGCTACTAATGGAGAAGCATAGCATTGTGTGCAGAGTACAAGATGAAAGTATAATATTTGTAATGTTAATATGTTGAATAATGAAATGATAATTGTCCTGAAATGTTCAAAAATTCACAAAATGGGGGTGTTCTGAGGATGTTATTCGTATTGTGTGATTGCTTAGCTGTATGCAATGAGGGAATGGCACAGAGAGTAAAGTGAACGCCGTCCGCGGACACCGCGGCTGTTCGTGGACAGGGCGTGCTACATCTGGGTTTTTCCAGGAAATCCAACATGGAAAGAAGACTGTACGGATCAGCCAATCAGATGTCGAGGTTGTGGATTTGTGTTGAAAGAGACTGTGTGTGGTGAAGATGGCAGAAGTAGAGAAAGTCAGGGTGTTGTTGCTTGGAGATATGTTTGTGTATGGTTTACAACAGTACGCTCAATGCAGGCATTTTGCAAAGAACTTTGATGTGAAAGTAGTGGAGGTGGTGTGGAGCACTGTGCCTGATTGCAATGTACAGGGAATTGTACAAGTTTGTGAGGATATGGCCACGATGAACAGTCCGCATGTGGTAGTTTTGCACTATGGTGCTTTCCATTTGGGCAACGTCAGTGCCCCTACTTTGTTGGCTGATTTGGAACGCTTGGTTCAAGCCGTAATGAAGATCCTTCCAAATGCGAAAGTAATTCTTTCTGGATTACTACCTAGGGCAATATGGGACAATAGTTCAGTTTTTTTTGTCCTCAGCAAAACATTGCTAGGTGTGTCATCAACCGAGGCATGTGTGCCTTCATGCTTAGAGCTGGTATGTTCTTCTGTAACAATGAGAATATTGATGCCAGTAATGCTGTTAATTTTAAAGAAGATGGCATTTCTTTATCTTTTACGGGAAATGCCTTTCTATTTTGGAATGTAAGGGTTGCTTTGGAGAAGGTTATGTGAAGATTTTAGGAGTAAAGTAAGAAAAAAAAACAAGAAAAAAAATACAAAATAACAGGTGTCTGTCAAGCATCTGTAAAAAAAAACAAAAAAACAGCTCTTTTCAGAGCCAACTTCAAAGGTGAAATGGGGCACACTATTTAAATTTACATTCACCACGCTCAGATTTTCGATATGTCCGCGGACATGGCGGTAGTCCGCGGACATGAAAATCACTACGAGGGGGTTAGTATGTTCTATGTTACATGTAAATGAAGTCAGGGATATTATGGTTAAGTTGTGCTACTAAAAACCTATGAAATTCAGTGAAAATACTTTGTTAAAGGGACGTTATGGTTAAGTTGCGCTACTAAAAACCTATGAAATTCAGTAAAAAACTTTGTTAAAGGGACGTTATGGTTAAGTTGCGCTAGTAAAAACCTATGAAATTCAGTGAAAATACTTTGTTAAAGGGACTTTATGGTTCAAAGTAAAACCGAAAAACCCCTGAAATTCGGCAGTTATGGTAACATAAGCAACCATAACTCGCGCCACCGTGCACTGCTAACACTAACACCCAGGACATCAAAGATGACATCTGCCTCAGCCACGGTCTCCCAACACGTGATCAGGCCGACCTGATACGATGCCAATTCCTGAAGACTGAAGAAGCACTGGTGTCCCACGTCTGGGACCCCTCTTGCAACAAAGTTGTAACAACTCAGACACAGGCGGCGATGGGAAAGGAACTGTCTAATGGCAGTAGCAGGACCTGTCCATTGTCTTTCACTGACACATAGTCAAACATTGTTGCCACAACCAGGTACATCGCAGGCTGGGAACGACGATGGTCCCAGGCTTGGGGGCTCGCTGATGGACCAATCAGGGCATGGGGGGTGAACCACTGACGACATTACCACACAACCATTCACTAACTCTCTCCATGTAACACTTTCAAAGTAACAATTTTTAGGGACGAACCCAGCATACCACCTGACCTCTACTCTACCAATAACCCCTTTCACTATATGGTCCTATACTGAACCGACCACTCGGGGAGCCAACCCAGAGTGGCGGTAGGGTTGGTGATGAGATTTCGCAGATGACGCAAATTGTTACATCACTCAGGTACAAAATGGGCCTGCAAGCCCGTCTACGATGAGAAGTTGCCTGGAACCTACGCTCCACGGTTTTTGTCCCTGCCTGTTTTCTTGTAATGAACAGCAGTAACCAATTGCTCTTGTGTGGCCCCTCTACTTCTTTGGGACGCGGAAGGAGTTAGGGCCTTCCGAGAGCTGGACCCCGGGTACGGCTCTGTCGACCACCAGAAATTACCCTAACACGTTGGAGGCTCCGGTGAGATCGTCTGTGATAAGGTGGCCCGGCAATGCAGCCCCCTCCGCTGTTGCCCCCCTTGGAGGACCATGGCGGAACTGCGAGACAACCTGACTGCGCAATCCGGAGATTGGCCGTCGGGAGACAACTTCAGAAATGTCCCGCCCGCGGTTGGCAAGTGTCCAGATGTGGTCTAGATGAGGAGAAGTGGTGAGCTGATTGGGAGGGGGGCCCGTAGCCGAGCGGCACCGTTAGACATAGGCCTAATGTAAGTATGGACCACACAACAAGCAATATTGTGTTGTGCGGGTGGGGGGAGGAATTGTAAATAGGGTGGCGGGTGGTTTTACATTGTCACAAATATATGGTATATCAGTGTTGATCGGCATGTGAGTTGTAGTAAGGAACGGAGCGGAGGTAGTCCCTTCTTGTGTTGAGTATATTGGGTGGGGTGACGAGTCCCCACGTGTTGGACGGAGTGCCGTGCTGATTGGTCTAGAGGGCGAACATATGTACAGGGATGTGGTATTCCTATGAGTCAGCGTTGTAGTTCATTGAGTAGATGAGGATTCCTATTAATTGAGTGTTTTAGCTCGGTGAATAGATGACAGATTCCCACAGGAGGTAGCTAGAGTCTCTCTCAGATTGCGGAAGATAGTTGGCTGGTTAAGATCCCCTGGTAAGGGAACGTATCACACGCGAGGCTATGCAGCGGGTGCAGACCGATTATATTGAGAAAGGTGATTAATGGATACTCCACTCCAGGCGTAGTGGGAAGACAGCTGTGGGGATTGTGGAGTTATTCTTGTGAGGAAAGTGGCGCGCATTATATGTTCAAATTGTGTATACGTAGTACGTTGTGTTAGCTGGTGACGTCACCCATACAGTGTTGCATAGGACATCGGGTTTTATTTAATGAAGATTGGAGCCGCAGTGTCTTAGGACAGCAGCCGGTGCAAGACAACAGAGAAATAGGTGTAAAAGTGATTAAGAGCATTTTAACACACATTTTCCCTTCCTACTGACAGCGGAGAGTCGGAAGTCCCCAACTAGGGGCCAGGTAACGGTGGTATATATTCAGAAATGTCATCGTACTATAGAATAGGAACCCACCATGGGTACCACACGTTAACAACACCACTCCAATACATTTGTACAACACTGCCACCCACAGAGATAAGATAGTAAAGTACAGTATAGAATAAACTAAAGGCACAGATGAAAAAATAAGAATTCCATGTGGCTGCCAAATGGTAGTTTCTGCAAGGAAACACAACACTCACTGCTAGCGTACTTACACAACACCTACAAGGGAAAGAAGTTAGCAAACCATTTAGACATTTTCCAGCTTTGGAGAATGTTTCAGGGGTACGGCCCAGGGATGATGAGCATGCAACAAGTAAAGAAAGAAGAGGAGAGCGAAGGAGATGGGTGCACTACGCCTCAGGTCCCTCCCAGCGATGTCGCAGACAACGCTGAGGAGAGCGAAGACGAGAGAGAAGGGCTATACCCACTTAGAGAATTAAAAGAAGCAGCCAAGCCCCCAGAATTGACCGCAGCTGAGGGCTATTCAAACCCTACATACAACCCGCCCACCATATGCATCAGGACAACATCACCGAAACACGCTGCTTAAAGAAGGCACGGTAGGTATGGAAGGGGCATAGGTGAATGATGACGGAATAAGGAAAGCACAGCATGAGTTAGCAGGAATAGGGCCAGAAGAATGGATAGCAGTACAGGTGCTTTTAAAACTACAGAGAACAACCACGGGGAAGGCAGAAGGGGCAATTGAAGCAATATAAAAAGTGGAAACAGCACAGGCACAGAGAGAGGAAGAGGTAAGTAGCAGAGAAAAAGGGAACCCAGCACGGGAGGAAGAAGAGAGATTGGAAGCGAAGATAGCCGACTTAAAGAGAACACGAAGCATACTCACTAAGAAGCTTGAACTAAAGGAACTAGAGAGACAGGTGCAGCTGGGGAGGGAACAAGGAGAGAGGATGGAACTTGAGCAGCAGGGGAAAGAAGAAAGGGAGCGGAGGAGGCACTCATACGGTATATTACTGAAAGGGAAGCGCATATGGAACAGTGGGAGAATAGGAGAAGGGAAGAAGAAAGGGAAGAGGCTGACAGGGAGATGACGCTCTGTAAGAAAAAGATCATATCAGACAGCACACGTAAGTACGAAGAGGGCAGGATAACAGACAGCATAATAGCGAGGGGCAGTGGAGAAGTGAGCACAAGGGATAGGGATGCAAACGCCCTGAGCGAGGTAAGTGATGTCATAATGAAGGAATTACGCAGGGTCAGGGCGGATGCGGAAAATCAGGACGAACGACCAGATGAACGAGCGCAAAATAAAAATGGCAGGGCCACGAGACGTAAGTTGAGTACGCACGGTAGCGAAGTGGTGACCGCACCGCAGGTAGGGACGGATACCATGGATGCAGGTAAATGTGTGGACATAGATTTGGAAATGGTAACAGTACGATACCCACGCCCACGCACAAAAATCACATTCTCAGGGGGGTTCTGCAGTGACGAGGAAGGATCATGGGGAGGACAGAGCGATGAGAATGGGAGGGGCTTAGCAAGCTGTACATCACACGTACAGGCACATGGTCATCATGGGAATGCAAAACACGAGAAGAAAACACGGCCGGGCAGGAAGGTACAAGCACGCAGAGGGGAGATACACTACAAACAGTAACACCGTTAGCCACGCACACACCATATGTCAACAGGCTCAGAGACCTCCCCAGATGCAGAAGAGAAGGGCCGCCGATAGCACACAAGGGCACTTCATACAAACGCGGGGAACACAAGGGAACAGGAGACACGCACAATGCACGCAACCTCATAGACCGCTTTGACGACTTGTCCGATATGGAGAACGACACACAGGACATACAGACAACACAGCATAAGCGTACACCAGAGAAAATGGCTGAATACACGCAGATGTCCTTATTGGAAAGGGGTGGGACAAGGCCACAACATGTACCCTGGAAACATGCAGACAAGGAGAACATTAAGTGAAGGCTGCCCTCCTTGAGTGGTGGGGCAGGGAAATGGATAAATGAAATGGAACAATTAACTGCAGGGCACAGGCTAGCGGTTGAGAACGTCAAGGGGCTCTTAATTTCAATATTGGGCAATGCTGCAGATAACATTTGGAAGGGGGCGGGGTTCCCTGGGGTGACAATAAGCAACACATTGCATGCAAGGTCGCCATTTGAAAATTGTATACATGCGGTATGGCAGGCATTAAGGGTACAGTACCCTGACACATCAGCCATAAGGGCGATTACGTCACCAAAATGCGTGACAACGAGGACCCGGTTAATTACATTCAAGAAATTCAGGAGAAGTGGCGCTTGGAAACGCGAGAGCCATGGGACAAAACCTTAGCTATCTTTTATCATATACTGATATAGGGGCTCCCAGAACCCGTGCAGAGACAAATGAAAAAGTTGGTGGGAATGGAAGCGAAGGCATGGCCTGAGATACAACTAACTATAGTGCACCATTGTAGGATGTGGCAAGAGAAGATGAAACAAAGGGAGGCAGACAGGAAGGCAGATGAGGCAAAATTAGTTCAGAAAAAACTATCAAAATACTCCCTATAGGGAGCCCTCATAACAAGCCCTGTCCCACAGGAGCAACAACTTGTGCAGCAACAACCAACCATACAGCAACCACAAGTACCGCCCATGAGTGGGCTGACCTCCCCTCCTCACTCCTGTCCTCAACCACTCAACTCCTCTTTCTTGGAGACTTCAACATCCACCTTGATGCCTCCTGTCCTCCCTCTGGACTCTTTCGCGACCTCTGCGACTCTCTCTCACTCTCTATTCTCCCGTCTGGGCCGACCCATTCTGCAGGGCACACTCTTGATGCTCTGATCTCTTCTGACCTTCCCCTCTCTGTCCCTCTCTCCACTCCTCTCTCCTGTGATCACTTTCTCCTATCCTCCCACCTCACCTTCCCTACCCCACAGGCAAAGCCACCCTCATCACTGCCACCCACCTTCGTGGTCATCAGACCCATGAAGTGCATGTCAGTTGAGGCTTTCACTACCACCTTCTCGCCCCCCCCCCCTTCGGCTGACTCCCACCCTGACACAGCCCTCTCCACTCTGCTATATCTGATACTCTTGGTATCCTTGCCCCTGTCATGAGAATCCACCTGAAGCCCAAAGCCAAATGTGACTCCTGGTATGACTTGGATCTCGTCCCTTAAACGCAAGTGCATGGTGGCAGAGAGGAAATGGCGTGCTTCATGTTCATCCTCTGACAGACTGGCTTGCCGCCTGCTCCAAAGGCAATACCGGCTCTCCGTTCTCACCAAGAAGAGAGCCCTTATCCAAGCCTATATCTCTGCGGCATCCAACAATTCGGCCGAACTCTTTAAAATCTGCAAGGAGCTGGCCAACCCTGCTGCAGTCTCTACCTCTCCTGTCCCCTCCCAGGCCCTCTGCACGGCACTGGCCTCTCACTTCATTTAAAAAACTCAGGACATCCTGTCCTCACTCTCCTCCTATCACCTCCCCCCCCTCTATTCCCTGCTCTTCCTCTGGCCCTTCTGCAGCCCCCCTCCTCCCTCCTTCTCTGCCTTTCCCCTTTTTTCTGCTGACAAGGTTTCGAGACAAGTCTGATCTATGAAAGTCTTGTCAAAACAGGTCCACCCCTGTTCCTCCAAAACTATCAAGGACCACATCGACTACTTGGCTCCTGCCCTGGCTGACTTCTGCAATCACTCCTTCGCCTCTGGAGTCTTCCCATCCCCCCTCAAGCACTCCCTTGTGCACCCTCTTCTTAAACCCTCTTCCGACCCCTCCTGCCCAGCTAACTATCGCCCAATCTCTATCACTGCCTTCCTGGGCAAGCTCCTGGAGAAACTGGCCATCTCCCAGCTTAATCTCAATGCTGAATCTGTTGGTAGTCTTCATGACCATCAGTCTGGCTTCAGAGCTGCCAGACCACAGAAACTGCTCTCCTGAACATCCGTGACGACCTGCTCTCAAACCTTGACTCTAATACCCCTTGTGTTCTCATTTTACTCGATCTCTCTTCTGCCTTTGACACTGTCAACCACACCATCCTGCTCAACCGTCTCCGTGATAACCTGGGTATCACTGGTCAGGCTCTGGCGTGGCTGACCTCCTTCCTCTCCAATCGACCCTCCCAGGTCCAACTGGGGTCGTTCCTCTCTGACATCTTTTTCTCTACCTGTGGTGTCCCCCAGGGATCTAACCTCTCCCCCTGGCTGTTCAACCAGTATCTGGCACTTCTTGCTCACCGCATTGCCGCTCTCTTTCCAAACTTTCAGTGCTACGCGGATGATACCCAGCCCATTTTCAGGCTACCCTCGGCCTCCTCTTCCTCTTCCCTCATCTCTGACTGTCTTTCTGCTATCCATGAATGGTGCGCCGCCAACGACCTCTGCCTTAATGCCAGTAAGACTGAGATTCTACTCATTGGCACACCCACTCCCTCCTTCCCTGCAGCTCTCTGGCCGGCCTCCCTTGGCCCTCTTCCTACTCCTACCTGCAAGGCAAAACACCTCGGGGTCATCTTCGACTCCACACTCTCTTTCTCTCCTCTTATATCTGATGTCTCTAAGAAGTCACACTACCAGCTACACCTCAGAGGTATCCTTCCTTTCCTCTCCTTCCCCCAGAAGCTTACTGTCTCTAGAGCCCTGGTTCTCTTGAAGCATGACTACTCTAACAGCCTCTATCTAAATCTTCCTGCATCTGCTCTCCACCGTTTGCAACTCATCCAGAACAGGACTGCGAGACTTGTCCTTGGCCTCAAGCCCAGGGACCGTATCTCTCCAGGACTGAAATCACTACACTGGCTCCCAATGGCTGCGAGGATTAAGTTCAAAACCCTCTGCATTGTCCACAAGGCCTTTTGGGGCCTTGCGCCAAAATACCTTCAACTCTCCCTTCGTAAATATCTTCCTTCTCAAGCTCTTCGCTCATCCACCTCCAATTCCCTCAGGGTCAGCCGCTTCTCCAAGCAACGAGCTGGGGGTAGATCTCTATCCGCAGCAGGGGCATCCCTCTGGAACAACCTTCCTGCCTCCCTGAAACTTGAGGAGAACCATCTCCGGTTCCGGAAGCACCTCAAAACCTACCTCTTTGCCTCTGCTTTCTCTCCATCTCTCCCCTGCTAAAATCACTGAATCTGCACTGAATCTGCAACTGGGCCACTCACCGATCTCGGTCCTTGGCCCAGCCACTCTTCCCTGCACTGCCTACCTGCACTACGGGACTGTCTCTGTATCCTACACCCCTCCTCCCGGCACTTACCTTGCACTTGCCACCAGCTGGCCCTATTATTTATCTTGTATTCTACTAACCATGTACTGCACTTTCCCCTCTCCCCTTGCACTTTTCCCTTTCCCCTCTACCCTTGCACTTGCGTGATCTGAATGACACCTGGCCTAGTAGGATCGTTGTCCGTCTCCACTTGCCCCCCCCTTGCCTCGTCGCACCTTGAAACACTTGTGTATATGCGCGTTACAAATGCCATATCGTATCATATCAGGACACAACAATTGCCACCCCCGCCACCATACACAGCACCACAACAATACGCACAACCCATGGGGGGAGAACACACGACAATGGGCAATGGCTACACAAACAACTACAGAGGAAGAGAGGGTTTCAACAGGGGGAGAGGATTTGGACCTTCAGCACACCAACTGGGGGACGGGTTTCGAGGATACTCCCAATACGGACAGCAGGGGTACTTGGATAGCACAGTGGGGTTACCATGGCAGGCACGGGAGCCGCCCACGTGTTGGACATGCGGGATGGTTGGACATGTAGCACGCACATTCATGGTAAGACCGGCACAACCAGGATGGGGTGAATAGGGACAACAGGGCTACCAAGGGGGAGCAACCAATTACTACCAACAAGAAGCACAGCAGATGGGTCAGGTGCAGATGGGACAGCAATATAACGTGCCACAACTACATCAACAACAACCGCACGTGACACCCAACACACTACAGGTACCACACCGACCTGCTCAACAACAAGCACAACAGCAAATGATAACAGCACAGCAACCCATGGACTCCACGGTACCGATGACACAAATGGGGGGAGTAACAGTCATGGGACATACCCCTACACAGGTAGCGGACAATCATTATACCCCCAATAGGACAGCACACAGACTTCCTCTTTGTGTCCCATCCTGTCGGTAACACCTAACCCTGCGGAGGAACCACGCATAAAGTGGCGATAGGTGACAAAACATTCTCTTTCCTAGTTGACAGAGGAGCCACTAGATCCTGCATCAAGGAGGGAAAGTTTAAATTGTCAGGCGATGCCATGCACACAAAAGGATTTTCTGGGGCTCAAGGGGTGGTTCCTTTCACTAATAACATCTCCTTATCTGTTGGAGATCACAACCTATCTCTGCCCTTGTTGTATTCCAAACAAGCACCAGTTAACATACTAGGCCGGGATCATGATCAGAATGAATATGACTATCTCCTTCACCGGCATAATATGCACCACACGAGGCATACACGTGCTCACGGCAAGACAACTACTTCAGGCTTATTGTGGCAAGACAGTACCAAGAGCAAAGCCAGTGGACGCAGTGATCTTCCAATATGGGACAGACATGGCAATAGCCTGGCTACCAGGAATTGCAGGTAAAGTGTGGAAGAGACCAGCCTCATACCTCTTCCGGCCAGAGTCACCCACAGGGGAGGGAGAAGGGGCAATAATATCAGTAGACATCGAAGGAATAGTAGCTAGGCAGGACTGGATTGCCGTTCATGCCGTGGACGAGAAGGGGAAGGCATGGAGAGTAGTAATAGCAGTGGCGGAAGGGTATAGATTAACGCAGGTGTCAGACTAGGAACTGTTCTCAGACGAGGAAGGAGGCGGCGAGATGGTGTTCGAAATGAGTGTCTACGTCTGGTTGAAAGTGAAATACAAGGAGGTAGCACAGAAAATGGCAATGGCACTAGAGGCACCCCTCCCAGCACCACCTGATTTTTGCGAGGAAGACTTGGCTACTGTACCTGCCTCACCATGGAAAACTAGTCCCTATGATGTAGGTTGCATAAAAAGCATTGGCGGTGTGAAAATAAAACTGAAAAAGGGAGCAATACTGCCCAGAGTCAGACAATACCCACTGACAAAAGAAGCTGATGAAGGGATTTATGAGACAATAAGTGCCCTAATAGAAAGGGGTATACTGGTACCATCAGAATCACCATGCAACACTGCGGTGTACCCTGTACGCAAGGCCACGGGAGGGTCTTGGTGTTTCATACAAGATTTGAGACCCCTCAACCACATTGTAGAGGCAGAGTACCCAGTGGCAGCTAACCCCGCCACAATATTGTGTGGGATACCAGCAGAAGCATCACGATTCACCGTAATTGACCTCAAGAACGCATTCTTTTCAATATCACTACACCCAGACTCACAAGATCTGACCAGCTTCACATACCGCAACACAAAATGGAAACACACTAGGTTACCCCAGGGATATTGCGAGTCACCATCCATTTTTAACAGAGTTATACAGATGGACCTGGGGAATGTCGAGCTTGAGAGCACGGTGTTGCAATATGTAGATGATATTCTCATCTGCAGCACCACCAAAGAGGAGTGCAGAAAGGACCCTGTGAAAATGCTCACAGTGCTGGTCGAGAAAGGGTACAAAGTTGACAAAGCAAAGTTGCAATACTGCCAGGAACAGGTACTATACATAGGACAGATTATATCACAAAAGGGGCGGAACATTGCACCACAAAGAGCACAAACAATACTGAATACACCACAGCCACAAACGATACGAGAGTTGCAGCAATTTCTTGGTCTGTGCAATTATTGCAGAGCATGGGTATTTGACTACAGCATATACATAGGACCCCTACTGGCAGCCCTCAGGGAAGCGCAAAGAGGGGGGAGGAAGTTGGGATGGACAAGAGAGATGACTGTTGCATTCAATGATCTAAAGGAGGCTATATCAACTGCACCAGTCCTCAGTACTCCCAATTACAAACAGGAATTCTACATCTTTTTGCATTGCGATGGTGTGGTAATGAAAGCGGTGCTCACCCAAAAAACAAGCATGGAACACAGACCTCTTGCATTTTACAGTGGACATCTAAACCCAGTAATGATGGGTCACTTCCCATGCAAACAGCACTTGGCTGCTGCAGCGTTTGCCATAGAAAAGTCATCATCCATAACGATGGGATGCTATACAACACTGTATGTGGAACACACCCTCTTTGCAATTCCGCACAAGCCAAAAAGCACACTCACTATCCAGAGAGCAACGGGATATGAGATCATACTATCAAGACCAGAACTGAAAATAGTGAGATGCAACAATGTTAACCCTGCACAGTTCATAGCAGAAGTAATAACAGAGAGAGAACATGCTCACGATTGTACATATGCCATTGAGTACTACTCGTCCATTCATAAGGTAGAGAAAAATGCCTTAAAGTTAGCTGATGTCTTGTACATTGATGGGTCCTCAACCATTGATCAGTGTGATGGCATAAGAAGAACAGGTGCAGCTGTAGTGCGATTAAGAGAGGACTGGACAAGCGAACAAGTAAAATGCATCAAATTACCCCCACAGTATTCAGCAAAGGCAGCAGAACTAGTGGCCCTCATATTGCCCTAGAAGAAAGCAATGGCAAAAGAGTAACAATATATTCCTAGAGTGTCTACGTCACGTCTACAGTACACTCGGGATTAACAAGATGGCTCAGAAGGGGATTTAGAAGAGCAGATGATACCCCAGTGCAACATGCTCTCCTCCTGGGCGAACTAATAGAAGTGATAACATACCCACATGAACTAGCACTGGTGAAGTGTCAGGCACATACAAATGGTGAAGACCCAATATCCAGAGGTAATGAAGCAGCAGATTCCCATGCAAAGCATGCCGCATATTTCGGCGAAATGTGGGACCTCCAAGAAAAACAAAAATAGAGGGGGAGGGCAAGACAGATGATAATGAAAGAAGGATACAGGCACCTCCCTCAAACACAGATTACGGAACTACAGGCAGCAGCCCCAATGGCAGAGAAAGAATTGTGGGTGAAAAGAGGATTTACAATGTCCCCAACAGATGCACTATGGAGACAAAATAACACAGGAAAAGTAGTTATGCCCCTGGCCCTACTAAAAACAGCATTAGCCCAACTGCACCATCCCACTCATACAGGAAAAGAGGTAATTGCAGTACGAATAAATTAGTCATGGTTCTGTCCTGAATTAAACGTGCATGTTACAAACTTCAGCATCAATTGCCTTACCTGCAAACAATTTACGGCCAGTCACACGTTACAAGTGATCAAAGGAACAATACCGCGGCCTGAAGGACCCTTCTTACACCTACACCTCGACTACGTCGATGTGATCAATGTATGCCAAGGCTACCGATACATGATTGTGGTAGTATGCCCCTTTTCAAGGTGGATCGAGGCTTGCCCATGCTCCCATGCTGACGTGCTTCGGGCAGAAAAATTCCTGGTGAGGGAGGTGTTCCCGAGGTGGGGGGTTTGCGAAGTATTGAGGTCAGACACCGGTCCCCATTTCGTGAATGTACTATTTCAGTACATCACTGCTTTACTTGGTATCAAGCATAAGTTTGCCTGTGCGTACCACCCACAAGCCAATGGCGTATGTGAACGCCTCAATGGCATCTTAAAAGAATCCATCGCTAAAACACAGCAGGCGACTAAGAAGAATTGGCTTTACTGCCTTCCTCTAGCCCTGTTTGAGTTGCGAAACAAGCCTGGCTCGGACCACCACCTCACGCCCCACGAGGTGGTGACCGGGTGCCAAATGCACCTTCCATTAACGCCACCCGCAAGAGCCATGTATGACTGTGAAGGAACAAATTATGTTTTTGGACGAGAAATGTATGACTATGTTACTTCCTTGATTACTATTGCCTCCTTTATCTCTCAACAGATTCGACAGATACAGGGCGGGTCAGAGAACAATCAACAGGAAACAACTAGTAACGAGGACCAAACAGTACAGTGTGTGGTGAAAGAAGGGGACACTGTACTTTTGAGGTCTTTTACCCGAAAGTGGAACACTCCTAGATTTACGGGCGACATATCGTAAAAAAGGTGGCACCCAGGGCGGTAAAGTTAACAAATAAAGACGTTTGGACACATATCCACGACATATCCACGTGGATATTGTGGATATGTGTTTGGACACATATCCACGATATCCACATTTCAAGCCCCACAAAGCACCAAACTCGCCTCACCACAGCAGCGACAGGGCCAAAGCATCAGCAACAGCAACGACAGACAACGGAAAAGACACATCACAAGGAGATCGCAAACACAAAATGTCCCCACTGAACAATGAATACAGTTCTGATATAAAGATGATATTGGAGTAATGGAGAATGCAATAAAATAAGTGATCAACAGAAGTTAATAAACAGCAGACTCTGATAGGGGTATTGGCAATATGCACAACACTATGTAAACATGTGCATGTACTCTCGCACATGCAGGTCTTGCGCATTGTACTGTTATATGCAAATATTTGATAAAAGCACATCGATCCCTGCCCAGGCTTAAATGTTGCCTCCCATCGAAAACCCAGAAGCACTGACACACCAGTTCATACACAGGCTTAAAAGTCCAACCCATTCAAGGCCCAGACGACCACGCGTTTATTGCAACGTTTTTATCCAATTCATAGTACGGTCAGACACACACCTCCACATAGCCCTACCTGCCCTGAGGGAAAGGGCAGTTAGGAGAAAGTGGGAGGAGCTTTTTGCATGGGCATTGAATGATTATTTGGTCTGCAGGGCTTAAGTAACAAATACTAACAGTAACAATGCAAACTTTTAGAGAATTTCAGGCGGTCACGTATATCATCTCGACTGCTGCAGGACGGCAGAATAGGTAAGATCCACATGCCAGTGGTCGCAACAATTGTGATTAAAATGTTGGAGGTATTTCTGACCACTGGGCTGATGACTGCTGCTGTCTGGCAGGCCTACTGTGCTTTGCATGCACCCACAACACCCTATGCTAACATTTCCCCTACTCCAGCTGCGGGGAGCACTGTGTCAGGTGGTACGAGTAGCACGGGACAAAAGGTAAGAAGAGGTAAACTTAGTGTTTCCCTAGATGTACATGGGGTCGACACATATTTTACAGAATCTGCACACGTCTCTAACAGCATGTGGTATAAACACATGTTTAAAATTGGTAAAGATACGACAAAGGACAACTGTTACATTTACTCTCTGGTCCAGTATGCCATGAGCGCCTCCCGAACATTTGTGGCCACTGAAGTACCAGTGCCTACAGCACAGTGCCTCCTATATCTAGCACTGTTTCAGACACGAGGACGATTCCAAGGTAAAATGGCAACACTGAGGTGGAAATCAAGGTCAACATATCCATATGAAGACAACTTCATTAAAACACTACCTATGCTCGACAACTATTGGCAGCTCAAAGAAGGACTACAGTACATAACAGACTGGCCAGACAAAGGAGAAACAAAAGAAGTGACACTGGACTATCTGCCATGTAAATGGAGCGCAAGAGAGGTAGGACGTGAACATGGGTTCTGGGAAAGACCACTGATACTGACCTATGGCAAGGTATACACAAAGAACGGGTGGGTGGATGGAGTAGTGGGAGGCAAAATATTTAGGTTGGCGAAAGTTCCAGTAGTAATGGTACAAGAAGAAAACGACAAGTGCTACAAGGAGTGGGCAAAGAGTGCGAGGCTGGTCACATGGCTGGATAAGGAGGAGCAGCCATTAACAATTATTCCCATGGCATCCCTCACGCTATGTTACCAGCATGATGGAGAGGTTGCTGTAGGAATGAACGAATGATGCAAAAGGATAGTAAAGCTTCCTGAGGGGGGCGCTGGAACAGCAGTGCTAATGGGCCACTATTGGCCCTGTGGAGCAAAGGCATATCATAGCCTATGTCGTGACTTGCCGCGTAGTGAAGAGTAATGGACCTCTGTCCACAAATCACCCACAGGGATGAGTAAAGAAACTCCCTGTGCGAGCTTTGAGGCCACAGGTGTTGTGTTTCTTCGTCAGATCTGATGACGTCCTGGACCCCGGAGGCTGTTAAAGGGAAGGTAAGATTAGCACAGGCAGACACAAGACTGGGATATGCAGAAACGTGTATAAATCTCTTACCTAAACCCAACCGGGATGATTCTGGGGTGCCGGGGGCCTGGTGCGAGGGAGAGCCGTAGGTCTGGACAGCCGTGTCAACCGTAACCCAGATGGTAGTGGCTGGTTGTGACTAGGTGAGCACCTGAGTTTGCCACTTAGCGCCAGTGGCCAAAACCGTAGAGTCAAGAAAGGGTGATCCGTAAGCAATCCGTTAATCAAAAGCCGAGGGTCCAAAGTAACAATATCCGTGCAACAAGATCCGAGGAGTCAGCAAGCCAGTCCGTAATCCGTAAGCCAAGGTCCAAAAAATCCGTTGTATCCAGGTATCGTGAATGCTGCAAAAGCCGAACAGAGTCGTGGAACAGCTGTGAAGCGGTGATGGAACTCAAACTTCCCGGTTTTATGCGTGCCGGCTCTTGATCACGTGAGCGGGATTCTGGGCACGTGATCGGGAGAGCGCCGCGGAACCAGGAAGTAAACGCAGTCGGGTGTTCCAGCTCGAACGTAGTCTCCATGGGAGTTGCCAATGGTAACGAGGCAACAAACCGGGTCGGACCTTCCGCACTGCCCGCCCTCGTTGACCATGGCGACTCCCTCGCACCCTAGGTATGGAAATGTCCCGTGAGGTGGTCTGCAACCCAGGGGCAGTACCTGTGTGTGCTGGTGTGACTGTGCATGGTGGCGGGACTGGTTTGTGTATGACAGAGCCCCCCCTCAATGGCCCACGACCACGTGGGCAGGAAGGGTGATCCCGGTGGAAACGTGAAACAAGCCTCGGGGCATGGACGTCCCCAGCAGGAACCCAACAACGCTCCTCGGGGCCAAAACCCACCCAGTCAACAAGATACTGGAGCCCACCCCTGACAAAGCGAGAACCCAAGACAGCAGAAACCTCATATTCCACGGAGTCACCCACCGCCACCGGGCCAGGCGTAGACCGGAGACGAGTAGGTGCCGGACAGGACTTCAACAAAGAGGTGTGGAATACGGGGTGTATGCGCCAGGAAGCAGGGACTGAGAGTCGGTAGGCTACAGGGTTGATCACAGCAGTAATCTTGTACGGGCCCACAAAACGGGGTAAAAGTTTGCGACACCCAGGTAGCCTAAGATGACGGGAAGAGAGCCAAACCCTGTCCCCCACAACATAGGAAGGTGCTACCGCCCTCTTTCTATCCGCCATGGCCTTCATGGATTCCCGGGCCTCCTGCAGATGAGTAAGGGTCCGAGCCTGAACAGCCGATAGGTCGCGGGCACAGGCGACAGCAGCAGGGTTGTCAGAGGGGGCTAGGTCCGGGATAGGTAAGGTGCGGGGATGCTGGCCATACAATACAAAAAAGGGGGAAGAGCCAGTGGAGGAATGTGTGGAGTTGTTATACGAAAACTCAGCAAGATGTAGTAAACCGAGCCAGGATTGCTGGTGTTGCAGGATCAAACAACGTAGATATTGTTCCATGGCCTGGTTCACCCTCTCAGTCTGGCCGTCCGTCTCCGGGTGGTAAGCGGAGGAAAAGCGGGAATCTATACCCAGGAGAGCCGTAAGAGCTCGCCAGAACCGAGAAGTGAACTGGGGCCCCCTATCCGAAATAATAATCGTGGGCAACCCAAAGAAACAAAAGACCGATTTAAAGAAGAGATCGGCCAAAGCTGGGGCAGAAGGGATGCCAGAACAAGGAATGAAGCGAGCCATTTTGGAAAACGAATCGACCACCACCCATATGGTGTCGAAACCCTTTGTCCGGGGCAGGTCGGTTACGAAATCCATGGAAACTGTGTGCCACGGCCTGGGGGGTACAGGTAACGGAAGTAGAAGCCCCAGTGGACGCCCCCTACGATGCTTACACTGGGCACATATAGCACAGGTGTTAACATACCCTTCAACGTCGTGTTTCATGGAGGGCCACCAACACCAACGCCTGAGCATGTCCAACGTGCGTTTCTGTCCTGGATGACCATTGATGGCGCTATCGTGGGACCATTTCAGAGCAAGGTTACGAGTGTCGGTAGAAGGCAACCACAACCTGTTTCGGATATAGGGCAACCCTTCATGAAACTCTGGATCCCACTCGGTGACCTGATCGGGATGTTGTGAAACCCATGTGCGAAGTGAGTCCAATAGAGATAAAGGAGGGGTGCAAAGGCAAATAACATGTTGGTTTAACAGGGTTTCTGGAAACACAGGTAAGGATACCCCACCCGGAGAGCGAGACAATGCGTCCGCTTTCCCATGGGACAGACCGGAACGATGTTTGACCTGGAAGTCAAAGGCCGCAAAGAATAAATGCCACCGCACCTGCCGACTGTTAATACATTTGAGCGAGGCCAGATCCTGGAGGTTGCGGTGGTCGGTGAATACCATGACTGTGTGCTTTGCTCCCAACAAATGATGCCGCCAGACCAAGAAAGCATCTTTGATGGCGAGCAATTCTTTCTCCGTGACAGTGTAATGTAGTTCCGTAACAGAGAATTTCCGTGAATGAAATGCCACCGGATGCAAATGACCCGAATGAGGGCAACGTTGGGACAGGACTGCCCCGAGAGCAAAAGAGGACGCATCGGCCTCCACAATAAACGGGAGTTCTGGGTCGGGATGTTTCAGGACAGGGGCAGTAGTAAATGCAGACTTTAAGGCGTCAAAAGCAGCCTGGTGTTCATCCAACCAAACAAAAGGCGATTTGGGGCTGGTTAGGGCTGTAAGAGGAGCTACCAGAGATGAGAAGTCTTGGATGAAACGCCTATAGAAATTCGAGAACCCAAGGAATGATTGCAAGGACTTGAGATTGCCGGGTTTTGGCCAGTCCAAAACCGCACGGACTTTGGACTGGTTCATGGCCAAACCCCCAGGTGTAATGTGGAATCCCAGGAAATCAACGCTTTCAGTATGAAACAGGCATTTCTCAGGTTTGGCGTAGAGTGAGTGTTGGCGGAGACGGGACAGCACTTCGCGGACGTGTACTATATGTTCATTTATGTCCTGTGAGTATATGAGAATGTCGTCAAGGTATACTGCCACGCATACGTCCAACAGATCATGAAATACCTCGTTCATGAAACGTTGGAAGGTAGCAGGGGCATTACAAAGCCCAAAGGGCATGACCACGTATTCGAATAATCCGTAACGTGTACAGAAAGCCGTCTTCCACTCGTCCCCGGAGCGGATCCTGACCAGGTTGTAGGCTCCGCGGAGATCGAGTTTTGTAAATATGGTAGCGTGGCTTAACCTGTCCAGTAAGGGAGTGATCAAGGGTATTGGGTATCGGTTTTTTACGGTGATGGAATTAAGTCGGCGGTAGTCCACACAAGGACGCAGATCGCCCTCCTTTTTTGGGACAAAGAATATCGGGCTAGCAGCCGGAGAGGTGGAGGGACGTATATGACCGACCTTCAATGCAACCTGTATATAATCTTTTAATGCCTGTTCTTCTGATGGAGATAAGGAGTAGATGCGGCCTGAGGGAATCACGGAATCAGGAATTAGGTCTATGGGGCAGTCATAAGGTCGGTGTGGTGGTAGCACCTCCGAGGAACCTTTGTCGAATACCTCACGGAAATCGTTGTAATCCGCAGGGAAACCAACGGCAACAGCCCCCACTACATGGGGTTCGAGAGCCATAGGCATATCCTCTTGCAGAGTGAGCTGTGCTATGCCCCCTAGGGCCCGTGGGGGGAATTCAGCGTCATCAGGTGCGGTGAGACAAAAATTCTGGCATGTCTCAGATTCGAAATGGACTTGCCCCGACTTCCAGTCAATCAAGGGGTTATGTAGATGTAACCAAGGAAGACCCAAGATGATACCAAACTGTGGCATCATAATCAAATCGAAGGCGATGATTTCCTGATGTGTGTCTTGTATTGTGAGGGTGATGGGGGCGGTTTGTTGCTTTATAGGGCCTGATATCAGTGCTGTACCATCTACTGCTTGTACCGGCTCAGGATGTTGCTTGGAGATCAGAGGTAAGTTTAAGGATCTGGCCAAAGTTATATCAATATAATTGCCCGTGGCGCCTGAATCGATGTAAATCGAGACGGCATGAGATATATCGGGTGTAGGGTTAAGCACGGCCTGTACCAACACTGGTCTGATTCTGCCAAAAGCGGGGTTCCTATCCGGGGAAATGGGAACATTGCTCGATCCAGTCCCCGGATCTAGGGTCGAGCATTCGGAAAAACCGGATTCTTGAGTTTAGGGCGTCGGGGACATGATTTTACAAAATGGCCAAGTAGACCACAGTAAAAACAGGCATGGTCAGTTCTTCTGCGTTCCCTTTCTGATTGCGTGATGGGACTGCGAATGCCGCCTATTTGCATGGGTTCAATGCCTGTACCAGAGAAAGAGGAGGGTGGAGTGGCAAGAGGGATTCCTGTTTCAGACCGACGTTCGGAACGTCTTGCGTCGATTTGTAATGCGAGATCCACTAACTCAGCGTGGGTCGTGGGCAAAGATGGAACCACAGCCATAGCGTCCTTCATGGTGTTATTAAGCCCCCTATAGAAAACGACCGCCCTCTTTGGTTCAGGCCATGATGTCTCAGCGACTAATTGATTAAAACGAGCTATGTATTCGAGGAGGGTATTCTTCCCTTGAGTCAGATCTAACAGCTCGAGGTCCCGAGACTGGGCTTTGTGACGCGTGTCGAACACACGGGACAATTCTGTGACTAGTAGGTCAAAATCGTATAGGACGGGGTTGTCGTTCTCCAACAAAGGATTGGCCCATTCTGCCGCGGTGCCGGCCAGGTGGGACAAGGTGAACGCTGCTTTAGTGGTGGCGTCAGGGAAAGCCTGAGGTCTACAGAGGAAATGCAGTTTACACTGGTTTACGAATGTGCGAAACTTTCTGGGGTCACCATGGAACCTTTCTGGGGCAGCCAAAGGAAAGGGCGTGGACATGAGTATTGGAACCTGGGGTGCGGCAGGAGCAGTAGGAGGCTGTTGAGCAGTTGGGGGTTGCGCTGCAGCAGCAGCTTCCCCGAACTCAGCATCAGCGGGCAAGGGGTGTTGTGTGCTCTGTATTAGATCTAACCTCTGGTGTATCGTAGCAGTGGCGGCAACCATATCAGCTCTTAGTAATGTGAGTGCCTGTACCAAGGCAGCCACGGGGTCCTCCGGTTCCATACTCTCCACGACGCAACGGCTTCACAGTCTGTCGTGACTTGCCGCGTAGTGAAGAGTAATGGACCTCTGTCCACAAATCACCCACAGGGATGAGTAAAGAAACTCCCTGTGCGAGCTTTGAGGCCACAGGTGTTGTGTTTCTTCGTCAGATCTGATGACGTCCTGGACCCCGGAGGCTGTTAAAGGGAAGGTAAGATTAGCACAGGCAGACACAAGACTGGGATATGCAGAAACGTGTATAAATCTCTTACCTAAACCCAACCGGGATGATTCTGGGGTGCCGGGGGCCTGGTGCGAGGGAGAGCCGTAGGTCTGGACAGCCGTGTCAACCGTAACCCAGATGGTAGTGGCTGGTTGTGACTAGGTGAGCACCTGAGTTTGCCACTTAGCGCCAGTGGCCAAAACCGTAGAGTCAAGAAAGGGTGATCCGTAAGCAATCCGTTAATCAAAAGCCGAGGGTCCAAAGTAACAATATCCGTGCAACAAGATCCGAGGAGTCAGCAAGCCAGTCCGTAATCCGTAAGCCAAGGTCCAAAAAATCCGTTGTATCCAGGTATCGTGAATGCTGCAAAAGCCGAACAGAGTCGTGGAACAGCTGTGAAGCGGTGATGGAACTCAAACTTCCCGGTTTTATGCGTGCCGGCTCTTGATCACGTGAGCGGGATTCTGGGCACGTGATCGGGAGAGCGCCGCGGAACCAGGAAGTAAACGCAGTCGGGTGTTCCAGCTCGAACGTAGTCTCCATGGGAGTTGCCAATGGTAACGAGGCAACAAACCGGGTCGGACCTTCCGCACTGCCCGCCCTCGTTGACCATGGCGACTCCCTCGCACCCTAGGTATGGAAATGTCCCGTGAGGTGGTCTGCAACCCAGGGGCAGTACCTGTGTGTGCTGGTGTGACTGTGCATGGTGGCGGGACTGGTTTGTGTA
Source organism: Ambystoma mexicanum (assembly GCF_040938575.1). NCBI lineage: Eukaryota > Metazoa > Chordata > Amphibia > Caudata > Ambystomatidae > Ambystoma > Ambystoma mexicanum. The sequence continues at coordinate 134,942,054 of NC_090927.1, forward strand.
TGACAGCCTACAACAATCATGGGGTGGAGTATGTACTTTAGTAAACGTCAAAGTACCCTCCCTGGTAGTGCCACAGAAACAAATCAAAATGGAAGACTTCCCCAAAATGGATGAAGGAAACCAGAGAAGGAGAAGGTCTCTGGGATAAATTGGCCGCACATCCCAGAGTGTCACCCCGACAGGCAAGACACTGACAAGAATAAAAAGACAAAGAGAACCTCTCACCGGAAATTACTTCTGGGGCAAATCAGAAACAGCACTGTTTAGTAGAGCAGCCATGTTCTTTTTTTCGATAATACATCCGGGGGTACAAGCATATGCGAATGCGAAATAGCTGCAGATAACTAGGTGGTAGCTGATGATGGCACTAAACTCCACAGTGAACAGATTCAACACCATTAAAGAAGAATTGAGAGCAATACGAATGGTGGCCTTACAGAACAGATACATGCTGTATCTCCTCACTGCAATGGAAGGAGGAGTTTGCACAAAAATTGGGAGTTCCTGCTGCACATTCATTCCCGCGAATGACGAAGATAATGGCACACTATCAGAAGCGGTGTCACAATTGGCAAAGATGCACGCGAAGATGGAAGTCGAAGCTAAGGGAACGAAAAAGGATGGAAGCTGGTTCTCATACCTCTGGTCATGATGCCATCATGGCTAGCGGATGGTCTCAAGGTGGTAGCAGGATGTATAATATTGGGACTGGCATCGCTGATGGGAATAAAGTTATGGATGGCAAGATCAAAACGGACGGCAGAAGAGATGATAGGAATGCATGTCCTTATGCCTGCAGACGACAAAATACACACAGAAGTGATCCTCGAGGGGCGTGAAAGACTACGCCAGCAGATAGTGGAAGCAGACTTGTACCCACCACCAATCAAAGTTGAAAATCCACGAAACCCAAAGACATATGTTGGGAAATGGGTTTATTGAAAGCCCGGTGGTGAATGTGTATACATGTATTGGTCGTTCGAAGATCATGTCAACCGCTATGGACACCTGGCAGGAATAACGAAGGTGTGGCTCTAATGAGGAGTTAGAAGAGTGGACAATTTTGTGGTCGACAAGTCGAACAGAGGGGGGACTGCAGAGGAAAAATGGGATGTTCCCTTCCCCCACCCCACGTACAAACTGTGGAAAATGACATCACGGCCAACCACTGCCCCGGATACCACTGCACACCTTGACCATGCTCTACCTGTGAAACCAGACCGCAATCCCGCTCAAGACATGCAGCGGGAACCAAGACGGAGCTGGGACCAATCGCATGGACCAGCTCGACTAAACGCTTCACAACCTAAGTTGCCATTGTTAGAGATGACATGACGATATAGCCACAATAGACAGAAACACATGTGCTGCTGCGCACCTGGATCAGACTCACACCAATCCACATGAAGAACACGCTCAGTGCTATGACCTAGCGGACCGCGGACCCTCACAGACATGCATCGTTATTATTTTCCACATAGGCTAGCAACCGCACCACAGAAACGCAAGACGCTGGAAGAGTTCATGTATAAGCTTGCAGAGGCTTCATGCTACTAGCCCTGGAGACAAGACCCTATAGATGGATCGATGTACAAGGAACCACACCCGCACCCCTCAACCCCTTGCCTTATGGACATTATGCCACAACATACCACCAAGCCGAAGTAGGCCTCAGACCAGAGATGACAGGCCAGGAGCAGCTCATACGAAGCCACAAGGTGCTGAGCATGCCGAAGAGCCCCTGGCTGGAGCCACCGTAGCCAAGGCTGCAATGTTACAATCCACATTCTGCACTCTCCAAGCCAAGATGACACTTGCCACTGCTGCGACTACCCGAAGCAAAATACAAATCAAATCCCCGTAATTCTGTATCAGCCACGGTCTCCCAACGCGTGATCAGGCCAACCTGATACAATGCCAATTCCTGAAGACTGAAGAAGCACTGGGGTCCCACATCTGGGACCCCTCTTGCAACAAAGTTGTAACAACACAGGCGGCGATGAGAAAGGAGCTCTCTAATGGCAGTAGCAGGACCTGTCCATTGTCTTTCACTGACACATAGTCATACATTGTTGCCAGCACAAGCTACATCGCTGGCTGGCAACGACGATAGTCCCAGGTTTGGGGGCTTGCTGATCGACCAATCAGGGCACGGCCGGCTAACCACTGACGACATTACCACACAACAAATCACTAACTCTCTCCATGTAACACTTTCGAAGTAACAATTTTAGGGACGAACCAAACGTACCACCCATACTAAACCTACCACTCGGGGAGCCAACCCGGAGTGGCAGTAGGTTTGGGGATGAGCTTTTGCAGATGACGCAAATTGTTACGTCACTCAGGTACAAAATGGGCCTGCAAGCCTGTCTACGATGAGAAATTGCCTGGAACCTACGCTCCGTGTTTTTTGTCCCTGCCTGTTTTCTTGTAATAAACAACAGTAACCAATTGCTCTTGTGTGGCCCTTCTACTTCTTTGGGATGCGGAAGGAGTTATGGCCTTCCGAGAGCCAGAGGTCCGCAGACCCCGGTAACGGCTCTGCCGACCACCAGAAATTACCCTAAAACCCTGCTCACTTTTCTGCACCTAGGGATGTAGTGTCCTGCTCACTAATTCACACAAGCGTTATAGTGCCCTGCTCACTAGTCCGCACCTAGGGATAAAGTTCCCTGCTCACTTGTCGGCACCTAGGGATATAGTGCCCTACTCACTAAGCCGCATCTAGGGATATAGCAACATGCACACTAGTCTTCACATAGGGATTTAGTGCCCTGGTCACTCTCCCAGGGATATAGTGCCCCGCTCACTAGTCTCCACCTGGGGATAAAGTGCCCTGCTCATTAACCCGCACAAAGGAATATAGTGCCCTGCTCACTAATCCGCACCCAGAGTTATAGTGCCCTGCTCACTAATCCACTCGCAGGGATATAGTGCCCTGCTCACTAATTCATTGCCAGAGTTATAAGGCCCTGCTCACTAGTCCACACCTAGGGCTATAGTGTCCTGCTCACTAGTCTGCACCTAGGGATATAGTGCCCTGCTCACTAGCCTGCACCTAGCATTATAGTGCCCTGCTTACTAGGTCGCACCTATGGGTATAGTGCCCTGCTCACTAGTCCGCACCTAGGGATGTAGTGCCCTGCTCACTAGTCCACACCTAGGGATTTAGTGTCATAGTCATTCTCCCAGGGATATAGTGCCCTGCTCACTAATCCGTACCTAGAAATATAGTGCCATGATCACTTATTTGGGCCTCCGCCACTTCCTTCTCTTGTCAGAGCATCTGCCATTTTCCTGTATCTCCTTTCCCCTTGGCCAGAGCCTCTGGCTTCACCTTCTCTGTCCTTCTGCTCTGCTTTATCCTTGGCCAGAGCCTCTGGCTTCACCTTCTCTGTCCTTCTGCTCTGCTTTATCCTTGGTTATAGCTTTCATCTTCATCTCCTGTCTGGGTCCTGCCATCTTTCCTTCCACTGTAGGTTTTACAGTCAGCTGAGCAGTTCTTACACCCAGCCCAGCCCAGCAGTCTTCCTCTCGGCTCGAGCGATCTTCTTCTTCTATAATGCCACAACTTGCCTTCTCTATACCACAAACCACCCTTTCCCACTAGTCATAGGAGCTGGCCTTTTTGTAGTGCTTGGACTGACTAGCTTCCACCTGATTGGCTAGAGCGCTGGGCATACTCCATGGCAAGGATGCTTTGAAGTCCTAGGTTAATGGAGGAAGTCTTTAAATAGGAGAGGCAACATCTTGGATCCCACTTCAGTCTGTGTTTGTTGCTAGCAGAGAAGGTGCTGTTGATTTGTTCCCGTTTCATGCTGGGGATGTTTCCTTATCTGAATTTTGGTTTTGGTGTCCTCCTGTGTCAAACAGCTCAGGCTACGTATTAAGCATTAATCCATTAGGTGAAGTTCTGGGAAAAGACGTTTCACCTTTGTTTGTATGTTTCCATGTTTTAAAATCGCAGCAAAAATGGCCGTTTACACAAAAAATCGCTGCAAAAGGCTGTGGTTTTGCTGCCGCAATCCATGTAAAGGATCCAGGGACACCCCCGCAACCACCAGACCCGTTAGACCATTTAAGGGAAGCGGGGGACACCCCCGCAACCTCTGCTCCCTTTAAATGGTATAATGGGGTACACCTTTACCAAGTCAAACCACAGCATTTTTGCAGCAATTTTTTGTAAAGGTGATATTTTTGCCACGATGTTATTACTGCATACCGTTTGTATCAGTGGGGGTATCCTTTCCATTGCTTTTAATGGAGGCCGCAACTGTGGGCGATCTTCTCTCCCTTCCACTGGCAATTGTGAGGGAGACATAAGTTCTCTCCTCCCCAATGTTCCTGATAGTGTGGGAAGGAAGTGGGGCTCTGTCTGTGTGTCCATTAACTATACGGGTGAGGACTGGGCTTCCTTCTGCCACTCTGGATATCAAATGGGAGATGGGTGCCTGCTCCCCAAGACTGCCCCCTTTGTGAGGTGTAAAACACTTCTGTGTGTTACCCAGTCTTTTCCGTTACCTTCCTGAGTACAAATCTGTAAATGGATTGTGCTAGTCCGGTTCGGGATTTCCTCTGTTGGCAACAAGGGATTATGGCAGATGTAGTCCCTTTTGTGTGGGTTTGATAACATGGTTTGGGCCACCTATCCCAGCGACGTGTTTTCCAGCTTTTTTCCGGTCCTAGGTGAACTGACGGGTGTTCTGTATGGTCCCTCCCCTCCTGGGTCCAAAATTCCATTCCCATGATCCAGTGCAGGTTTTGGTTTTGTTTAAGGGGGAAGTATGGGGCATGTAGATTTTTCAGGGGGGGTTTTAATCCAAAAAGGATTGGTATATGACCAGGGATTTACTACAGACAACTGCTGCTGTGGTCCTGTGGATACCATACCCAGGTCCATGTGGCAAAGTCAATATGGTCCCTGCCACATAACATAAAATAAAAACGTTGATAAAAACGGAATTGTTGGAACCTTAATAATAACAGTAACTTTTATATTGAGGAGGCGAGCCCATATATTTGGCAACAAGTAATATGTCTTTGTGTGAATACATTGGAACAAAAGAAACATGTTCACCGTCCTCAAGCCATCGTGGTTGGCTTTGTCATGCTATCCCAGAGTCGAGTGGACCATAAGTGAGACTTTTTTGGACTAGCATACGCTGCAAACTGAATCACTTCTATTGACTATGAATTTTGGAAGCTAAGGCACAGTGACATTCAATGATTTGCCTGAGACCACACACTTGGAAGTGGTGAAGCTAGGAGTTGAGCCCAGTCTGCAACTTGGGCACTTGGCTAGATATCTTCGTGGCTCTATCTGGCGAGCTGTGTGTTCAAGTTTGGCTTTTCTATGCTAAAATGATATTCTTCATTATAGAGAGATGTTGAAAAGAACACAAATCACAAAATAAATCAACCGGGCAATATATGAATCATCATACAAACATGTTCAGCAAAAAGAACATGATTGTAGCTTTATTTTCCTCATCCTAACGAGACTTAAAGATATACGGAGAATGGAAATGCATAATAAGGTCACCTTTCATTCACAAAGCGTGGAGCTGATTGCGCACCCCTCCTATTTCTAATCACACAGTAGGTGTACTTTTAAGTGGCATCTCACTAACAATCATGCGGCCCAATTACCCATTCAATGCTGTCTGCTGGTCATCTGACACTAATCACACTTTAAAATGCTCTTCTGACAATGCAGAGGCAGCACTGTGGGTTTCTTTGAAATGCAAAGCCCGCAGAAACGTGTAATCAGGAACAGAGCTCTCTGAACACTGGCTGAGAACAGCTGATCCTTGTGCCCTTAAGGATCACATGTGTCCCGGGGTCAGCACTCGCCTCTAGACATGGCCCTGGTTGGGCGGACTGAAAAGTTGAAGAGCGAGAAGCAGCAAATGCATGCCAGCCACCCTTCAGATTAGGCTTTTGCTCTTGACACATCTGCTGCTGGCGGGGGACTGAATAGTTATCCTGGCTCAGGGGCAGTTTGGTATTCTGCCGGTGCACCACTACGGCTGGCCCCAGGCCTCTTTAATCCATGCTTGTATCCCATCATACTCAGGAGCTGGGGCCCTTCTGTCAGAATTCAGGAAAGCATTAAAGACCAGGCATCCCCGAGGGTTGGGGTGCATCCTTTTAGTAGTATTTATTTATGCGAAAGGACAGGGTATATTTCTTTGTGGGATGGGCAGAGTGTGGACAGAGTTAGGTTGGAGAGTCCTCTTTTAGGAGTATTTCTTTACAGCAGTGGTCTGCAATCTTTGGCTCCCCAGATGTCATGGACTACACCTCCCATCATCTCTAACCGGCATAGTCAATTGTGAGGGATCATGGGAGCTGTAGTTTAAAACATCTGGAGAGGCACAGGTTGCAGGGCACTGCTTTACGTGGTATTGTACTGCATAGCTACAACTGATACATCTCCCATGGTGGGTCGTTTTACAGTGTTTTGATGTAGACGCAGACAGGATACTTGACCATATAGAGTTGGATTCCAGGTATCTCCAATGGTTGGGGGTATTTGTTTATAGGGGTGGAGAGGGTACAAGTCTTTAGAGCTGGAGCCCAGATGTCTCCGAGAGTTGGGGGTGTCTCCTTTGAGGGGTATTTCTTTATAGGGGTGGAGAGGGTACAAGTCCTTAGAGTTGGAGTCCAGGTATCTACGTTGGTTGGGGGTGTCTCCTTTGAGAGGGTATTTGTTTATGAGGGTGGAGAGGGTAAACGTCCTTAGAGCTGGAGCCCAGGTGTTTCCGAGAGTTGGGGGTGTCTCACTGAAGGGGTATTCCCCCATGGTGGGTCCTCGTACAGTGTTCCGATGTAGACGCAGACAGGATACTTGACCATATAGAGTTGGATTCCAGGTATATCCAATGGTTGGGGGTATTTCTTTATGGTGGTGAAGAGGGTACAAGTCCTTAGCGTTGGAGCCCAGGCATCTCCGATGGTTGGGGGTGTCTCCTTTGAAGGGTATTTAATTATGGGGATGAAGAGGGTACAAGTCCTTAGAGTTGGAGTCCAGGTATCTCGGATGGTTGGGGATGTCTCCTTTGGGGGTAGTTTATGGAGGTGGAGAGGGTACACGTCCCTAGAGCTGGAGCCCAGATGTCTCCGAGATTTTAGAGTGTCTACATCGAGGGGTATTTCTTTATGGGGCGTGGAGAGGGAACGAGTCCTTGAGTTGGAGTCCAGGTATCTCGGATGGTTGGGGATGTCTCCTTTGGGGGTTGTTTATGGAGGTGGAGAGGGTACATGTCCTTAGAGCCCAGGTATCTCGGATGGTTGGGGATGTCTCCTTTGGGGGTAGTTTATGGAGGTGGAGAGGGTACATGTCCCTAGAGTTGGAGCCCAGGTGTCTCCGAGATTTTGGAGTGTCTACATCGAGGGGTATTTCTTTATGGGGGGTGGAGAGGGTACGAGTCCTTAGAGTTGGAGTCCAGGTATCTTGGATGGTTTGGGATGTCTCCTTTGGGGGTTGTCTATGGAGGTGGAGAGGGTACATGTCCCTAGAGTTGGAGCCCATGTGTCTCCGAGATTTTGGAGTGTCTACCTCGAGGGGTATTTCTTTATGGGAGGTGGAGAGGGTACGAGTCCTTAGAGTTGGAGTCCAGGTATCTTGGATGGTTTGGGATGTCTCCTTTGGGGGTTGTCTATGGAGGTGGAGAGGGTACACGTCCCTAGAGCTGGAGCCCAGGTGTCTGTCTCCGAGATTTTGGAGTGTCTACATCGAGGGGTATTTCTTTATGGGGGGTGGAGAGGGTACGAGTCCTTAGAGTTGGAGTCCAGGTATCTTGGATGGTTGGGGATGTCTCCTTTGGGGGTTGTCTATGGAGGTGGAGAGGGTACATGTCCCTAGAGTTGGAGCCCAGGTGTCTCCGAGATTTTGGAGTGTCTACCTCGAGGGGTATTTCTTTATGGGAGGTGGAGAGGATACGAGTCCTTAGAGTTGGAGTCCAGGTATCTTGGATGGTTTGGGATGTCTCCTTTGGGGGTTGTCTATGGAGGTGGAGAGGGTACACGTCCCTAGAGCTGGAGCCCAGGTGTCTGTCTCCGAGATTTTGGAGTGTCTACATCGAGGGGTATTTCTTTATGGGGGGTGGAGAGGGTACGAGTCCTTAGAGTTGGAGTCCAGGTATCTTGGATGGTTGGGGATGTCTCCTTTGGGGGTTGTCTATGGAGGTGGAGAGGGTACATGTCCCTAGAGTTGGAGCCCAGGTGTCTCCGAGATTTTGGAGTGTCTACATCGAGGGGTATTTCTTTATGGGGGGTGGAGAGGGTACGAGTCCTTAGAGTTGGAGTCCAGGTATCTTGGATGGTTTGGGATGTCTCCTTTGGGGGTTGTCTATGGAGGTGGAGAGGGTACACGTCCCTAGAGCTGGAGCCCAGGTGTCTGTCTCCGAGATTTTGGAGTGTCTACATCGAGGGGTATTTCTTTATGGGGGGTGGAGAGGGTACGAGTCCTTAGAGTTGGAGTCCAGGTATCTTGGATGGTTGGGGATGTCTCCTTTGGGGGTTGTCTATGGAGGTGGAGAGGGTACATGTCCCTAGAGTTGGAGCCCAGGTGTCTCCGAGATTTTGGAGTGTCTACATCGAGGGGTATTTCTTTATGGGGGGTGGAGAGGGTACGAGTCCTTAGAGTTGGAGTCCAGGTATCTTGGATGGTTGGGGATGTCTCCTTTGGGGGTTGTTTATGGAGGTGGAGAGGGTACATGTCCTTAGAGCCCAGGTATCTCGGATGGTTGAGGGTGTCTCCTTTGAGGGCTATTTCTTTGTGGGGGTGGGAAGAGAGTTCGAGCGTGTTGCAGCCCAGGTATCTGTGTCAATCGTACATTCCGGAGGGTGGCGAGTGCTGACGTTCCCCTGTGTCTTTATGGCGTGGCGGGAGCTCGTGCCCATCCGCTCTACACTGTCACAACGTTTGCAAACTTTGAGCTCCTGGGACGCCGTGACGCAGCGGCCGTGACGCAGCGGCAGCGACGACCATCCGAGCACACGCTTGTTAACGCGAGATCACGTGCCAAATTCTCGCTCTGATTTCTGGAGGAAAATCTGGTTATTTCTTGCAGCAGGTGGCGCTCTTACTACAAAGAATGTGCTGCTCCGGAAACACACGTCCTTCCCCAGCAGAGTTGCAGCACGTGTAGGCAGAGTCGATGACCAAACTGCCTTGCAAAAGCTCACCCTGCCAGCTTCCTTCCACGCACATGCCCTTCCGCAGATGCCAAGCCACCGCGCGCTGCGGTGGGTGCACGCGCGTGATCTGCACAGCTGTGGCGGTGTTGCATCACGCCTGGAACACGATCACGCTCACATGCAGCACCAAGCAACTATTTTTGCTGACCTAAGCGAAAGGACATCTGCCCCCACCCCCCCCCCCCACCTCCTTGCCACCCCTCCCGCCCAGCCCGTTGCCAAGAAGCGGCATCGGCTTCTGGCAATCCCTGCGTGCGTAACACAAAGCGGCGTCGAGTCCTGTCCTGGAACCAGTCGTGTTAGCACGAGTTGAAACTCTCCCAGTACTTTTTTTTGGCTGTTTTTTTGTTTCAGTTGATCATGCAACTTTGCAAATTTATACAAAACAAAGTATAAAACAACTCTAATCTTTAAAACATACAGCTGGATTAAATTAAAATAAACAATGCCTTTTCATATACATTCCCAATTTCTATTCATGGGCAGTTTGTTCAATGTAAGTACTATTACTAAAACAGGATCTAAAAACAAAACAACTCTAGTCTACAAGATCATATAACCATAGCAAATTAAAACAGACAATATATTTTCCTACTCGTTCACAGAGTGTATTCTAAGGCAGTTGGTTTGTCTAATTGCCTTCACTTTTTCTGGCCTTAAAAAGACAAACACCTCTATGGTTGCTCACGGTTAATCTCTAATTTCGTTAAGCACCTCCTTGTGGGTAGATTTAATGAGATATGGTTGGCATTGAAGATCATTATCCAAATCAGATGAGTATTCAACTTCCGATATTCAGCAAAAAATGTATGAAACTGTTCATATCCCAACACTTTCAAAGATGTACATTCTACTAGCGGATGTTCCAATGTTTCTGGATGTTTTGAGAATTTACAAAATCGGAAGGTAGCTTTAGATGTGTCTCGCAATCTTACAGCCAACAAAGCATTTGTCGGCCATAAATCGAAGCGAAGACGCATGAGTTGTATTCGATATATTTGATCGGGAAACTTAGCCAAATATTTTGGGATCTCGTTTACATTTTTTTTAATGAAATGACCGGTAGTGAAGGCCCTGTAATTATTACATTCCCTCCATGTCGCATTCCACTCCGCGAGCCAGCATTTTTGTTTAGCTCTATTTAGGTTTTTATCGATCAGGAGCTGATCGATATCTGTAGAGTTCATACTTTCTAAACAATATTCTTTCCAGGAGGCAAGCGGAACCGATTCCAGCAGCTTTGCCAGCGTTGGTATTAGGGGATTTGGGAAATTTCTTTATGCATGCATTTGTCATACAACATTATCGCATTCCAAGTTACGACTGCTTTCATTGATGTCAATCCCAACTCATAGCGGATTATTTGGATAGGGAATAGGTAAAGTATTCTTCCAGAAGATTCCTTCCAGATAATCTCATTCTGGATGATCTACTGGTTATTTAGCGTGGGTTTTAGCCGGTATGACCTTTTCTTTATAACATTTTATTATTGGGCGATTAGAACATTTTCAATATTTTGTGTGCACCAGTTTTGCCTGCAAACACAACGATTGAGTTTTTGTTTTAAATCATTTTTGTAGGGCTGATCAGCTTTGTTATCATTCATATTTATCCTCAAGTATTTATATTCTCAAATTATTTCCAGCTTTTGTTTTCCTATTTTCCAATTCAATGATGAAAGTTTTCTTGCAGTTATATTTGGGATTAGTCTCAATATATTTGACTTATGTTTATAACAAGCATACTCTCTGATGCAAAGTTCAGTAGGGCCTGTAATTGTCTTTGCAGACCTATCAGCGTTTGGTCACATGTAACTAGATCGTCTGCATAGAAAAAGGTAAGAGATTGGAGTCATGGCAAGTTTGGGTGGATAAGCTCTTCCACTTTGTAGATGTTTGTCCATATCTCCCATATAGAAGTTGAAAAGTGTGGCGGCCAAGATACAACCTTGCTTCAATCCCTTGAATGTTGGAATCAGTTTAGATAGCAGGCCCTCTTGAGTTAGTTTAACTTGCACAGATGATTGGAGTACAATTGCTGTATAGCCTGGAGTAAATATTTGGGGCAACCCGCTTCTATTAATTTCCACCATAGACGCACTCTGGATATGGAATCGAATGCCTGTGGAAAATCAATAAATGCGAGGTATATTTGTTCTTTTGAATGCCACACTTGCTCTTTAGAGCTGTTAACATTAGCAAATTTAAAGCTGTTCCTAGTCTGGCAATAAATCCAGCTTGCAGTGGGTCCATACTTTTTTCTTCTTTGAGCCACTTGTTTAGATCTTTTAATAGGAGTCTTGCAAAATGTTTTCCTGGAATGTCAATTAGCGCAATCGGGCGGTAGTTTACTGGCAGGCTCCGATTGCACTTCTTAAGTTGAGGTATTATAATTGAGTTTTTCCAGGTGTCTGGGATATGCCCTGTAGATTTTACCTCTTGGAATATTAAGTAGAGAGTCTTAGCCCATGCTTCAGGATGGGCTTTTAAAAGCCTGTTTGACAGACCATCTCAATTTATTAATTAATAACAGGATGTCTAAACTGTTGAATCGAAGGGGCGAGAAGTCATTGATTTGGTTATTTTCCACAGCCATGCTTACAGATGGATCGGCAAAGAGTTTTGCAAAATGCGACACCCATAAGTCTTATGGTATTATATTAAGACGTAATGATGTTGTACCAGTAGCTATACTTTCATTGAGAAGTTGCCATATCGTTGCGCTGGATTTAGATGCTAAGGCTGTTAGCATCTGTACATTTACCGCTTGTTTTTTCAGTGCCTTATGTTGTTTTATTGCGTTCTGATATTTAGCATGAATCTTGGAGGCTTTCTCATTATATTCTTTTCTGTTTCAGACTCTTATATCTTTTATTTCGTTTTGAGATTTTTAATAGATCAAAATGGAATTTATGACGAAAGGCTGGTTGACAATGGGGATCTCGATGCTCAGCGAGGAAAGTAAGAGCCTGCGTATACTCTGGAATCGTTTCTAAGTGCTAACTCTGCGATGTTGCTTTAAGATTTGCCCATAGTTGATTTACTTTCGGCTCTGTCCATTTAATGCAGTTGCGCCCCTGTGTTACTTGACACTGTGGGGTATAATATTTGGTTAAAGTCGGGCAGTCATGGTCCATGTGATATCTAAGGTATTAAGATCACTTTGACAAGTAGATATGTTTTTAAAATGCTGAACCAATGTTATTACCTTCGAGGATACAAAAGCATAATCTATGATCACAGAAGACTGGTCTCCTGTCCAAGTTGGCTGGGGCGGGAGGTCACCCTGCACTGTTCCATTAAGGATAGTAAGTTGGCGTTCTTCCATTAGGTTTAACTATGTTTTTGCGTTTGGTTTCAGTGGTGTACATAATGTATTCATATCTCCGCCAATCAATATTTTATATGGCTTCGTTTCATTGGAAATCAGATCAAGCATTTGATTTACAAAATTACAAAAATTATCATCATTAATCAAGGCGAGATTCCAGTAAAGGTTTAAAATAGCTACATGGGCGAGTTCATTATCAACTTCATTAGTGGCTATCATTTTTGCAAGTTGAATACAGGGATGTGGAGAGGCCCATGCTAAAAGCTTGGTACTGGTGTCTATTTTCATGCCAATGAACATCCCAGCTCTAGGTCTGCCTTTTGATTGGTTTATAGCGGGAATGGTTACAAATGAATAATTTGGCCAGACTGGTGTATTTATTATTCAAGTTTCTTGGAGTATAATTATATCGTAACTTAGGATTTGTTGGTTCATGTTGGCAGCCGTTAGGTGCTTGAAACCTCTTGTGTTCCATATAGCTATTCTAACACTCCTCTGACAGGGGGGCGATAATGGTTTAACTTATGTTTTGTATCTTTTATTGCTGCTTTCAGCCAATTCCATTTCGTTTCCCGTGGTGGAGGGCTTGGTTTATCAATATATACAGCTCTATTTAAATTGCCTCGTGTACCTGCACAGTTTATAATTAATGGTTCGATACATTCTGATGAAGATCGCTTTTGTTTCTGAAATGTCTCTGCCCTACTTGCTCTTTTGTGGGTCTCTTTTATCTGCCTAGTCACTCTCACAGGGTCTTGCTTTTTGTTAATTGATAATGTAGAGCCTAGTTTTGTAAAGGCATTTTTTTCACTCCAGATTATTTGTTTGACAATCTGGAGGGGTTTTGTTAGAATACTGATGTCAATTTTCCGGTTTCGTTCTATATACAGAGATTGAATATCATGCGATTCAATTAATTGTAGCTTTGGAACATTCGAAAACACAGTTAAGACAGTAGCTCGATTTGGGTATGGATCACCTCTCAGCCTATCGTTCATTTTTATATTTAATGTGTCATGGTTGTGAAGTGTACTTTCTCTTTTCTTACTAGGCTCTCTTTTAATGCCATCCGTTACCACCAATTTTGAGCTGCTTAGTTCCTCCATTAGACTTGACTTTCTATTACCATTTAAACTCTGTTTTGGAGATCTAGCGCAGTCTCCCCACTTGGGGCCCACACTCATTTTCTGGATTCACTTTTGGTTGTTTTTAAACTCTTGTTGGCGATTTATTTCGAGCATTAATTTGAGTTATTTTTTGTTCCAGGGTAAGAAAAATCTAATTTTCAGCTGGGAGCTTTTGTTGATGGAAGGTGAGTTTACATGTTTGTTCTTACAGAACGAGTGAATCTTGTTCTTCGCTATTAGACGGCAGCGTGGAGATTGACAGCATGATTCATGGAATTAATTGCGTGAAAAACGCAGATTTGCGCGGCTTGCTGCCCGGAAATCCCTGTTTGAATTATGGAGATTTTCGGGCAGAAAGGCATGCAAATCTGCGTTTTTCACACAAATAATTCCATGAATCAGGCTATGAGTATGTTGAGTAGTTCATCAGATCCTCAGTTTCGACTATTATAAGTTCCTTCTCTACTGAGGAGGCAGGTATTTGCAACTCAGGTGGAATTTCTTTCTGTTGATCTTCAGGATCTTGTGACTTAGAAATCGGTCTTAGAGTTGAGATAATATTTCTAGCGGGGGTTGTTAATGCCTCTATGACATTTTTCGCTTCTTTCTTCCTGGTTTTCTTACCTGGGGGTTGGTTTTTAGATTTTTTCATTTTTAATTAGGTTGGAATTTTCTTTTGTTGTTTCTTGTTTTCGTTTGGTTATTTGAAAAAAATCATAAATAGGATCTTGGGAGTCAGGAATTACTATAGAGCAGGGATCCCCAACGTGTAGCTCGGGAGCAACATGTTGCTCACGGCACCATAAATTGTTGCTCGCCAGTTGCCCTGGGCCATGGTGTGAAGGCCTAGAAGGAGGTGCTGAATGGATGAGACCTCAGTAGCACTGTGGTCAGGACAGAGTCCTGGACTGTGCAAGAATGTTGGCCAATGAGCCGCTGTGTTTCCTGATGGATTATTTTTATACATGCAAGATTTGTTTGGTGCCACCATGCACATAATTCTTCAGTAAATGTCCTTACTTGTTATGGTAGTGTCATTGCTAAAACCCTGTCATCTCCAGTTACTTTGCCCAGCTGACAAATGTGTTAATGAGTACAATATTTGAACCATGTTTGTGTCATGGAGAAAATTTGCATATTCTGTTCTTTGGTACAACTAGTATGAGCATAATGGACAAGGAGGTGGTATGCATACCCAACTTTCCTTAATGTGCATGCACACTGTCTGTACAAGTGATGTTTGTGTTTGATCCCACCATGTACATTTATCGACAATATTCATTTTGGTGTCTCCTGTATTTATTATTACAATGTGTCCTAGCGGAAAAATGGTCTTCGTTTGATAACCTGCACATCTAGCACATGGTTAATGGGCAGATACGGTAAATGCATGCCACATTTTTCATAATTAATTTGCCCTGTATTCCAATCCAATCAATTGATTGTTAATATGTTTAAACTAACAAGTCAATTAATTGATTCAAATACTCAGTTAACACCACCACACCCCTCTATGAAGTGGTCATCAAATGCTCAAAGGTTTGACCAATGTTTGCCACTAAGTCTTGTGTAAAATCCCTTTTGGGCAGAGTAAATAGGCTCCAAATAATTGAGAAAGGTATTATTTTTATTCCTAACCACTTTTTCACCAATGCAACAGCCTTCTGGAGCTTTAATACACACCATTTGCCATAACATTCCCAAATAATTCTCAGGAGGTAACCTCCAAAGGCCCAATGAAGTGATCTTTAAAGGCTACCATGTAATGACCTGAAGTACTAATTCATATTTATATTTCTCCATTAAGTCAGCAACATTTAAAAACATGCTTCATATTTTTCATACAATTCACACAGAACAAGCCCAAAATAAAAAAGCAACTTCAACATAATGAAACTTGCTATATATACAAGTCTGAACATTACAATTAATTATACATAACATAACTCCCATGCATTCCATGCTTATGCAAAACAGAGAAACAACAGCAAATGAACAGAAAATGAACCAAATCTTTGACTCCTATTTTGCAAGCGCACTTTGTGCTTCCTCCTGCACACTTTCTTAATTTATTGAGGAGTGGGTACATTTAAACGTACCATTACCACCAGCCTCCTGCATTCTGGGGATCTTATTTGACAGATTTCGCCTTGCCATCTTATATGTGTACGTAAGTATGTAATAAGGCTAAAGTGGGCAGCCTATGTATATTTTGGACATCTGACTCTTTTTCCATTGGAAACGCTCTTCCTTTTGCAGCTATCTTGAGGTGGCTTAATGCACCAAATGTAGTTATATTGCATCCCTATTCAAATGGACAGTGCCTTACAACCGCCCATAACCACAAGTATTTCTCTTCACCAGGGGAGGCTACAATCGCACTTGCACTGAAATTCACTTTATGATTAGCAGAAAATCCCAGATGTGCTTTTAAAAAATAAGGAACATTCTTAACTGGCCTGACACTCAAATTGAACACCCCCAATTCGGCTCACAAGGGGCTAGCAGGTGTATCTGCAGGGAGACCTGCTATTTGGCACAGGAATTTATTTTGCAACCCCTCCAGGAAATGACAGTTCTAACCACCCTAGATTTTGCGGCCTTAAAATCATGGAGCAGACCTTTGTCTTCTATACCTCCAACTTCTCCAATCAGAATGCCGCAAACCTGAAATAACAACGTAAAAAGCCTTTTAATCATTAATGATGCCTTTTCAGCTATCTTATTAAAATTACTGACGCAAGCACTGCTCTTTCAGAAGAGTAGGCTCTGTTAAAAATGAGACTGCCCCTCATCTCTACATTCATTTAAAAACTATCTACAAGGTTTCACCCTTTGCCTGAACACCATCATTTTTATTTGTATTATATTTAATTTCAAACTGTAATTCCTAAAATAGTAACTTGTGTTTAGCAGGCCCTGTTGGAGACCTGCTGGGGCAAGGCCAAATTAGTTGTGTCTTCTGCATACGGGTGCATGCTATAAAATGCACCCTTCAGGTGGAGGGTGGATTAACTTTCCTAAGAGAAGTACTAGAATCAACATCCAAAAGGAATACATTGGGACCAACTGACATCCCTGTTTGTTACCTTTATTTGTGTCGGAAAACAATGTATAATTCCACAATCTTGTATATTGGACAGATGTTGAGATGTCTGCATATCACATTGGATAAGACTTAAAAAACCATTAGTGAACTGTAAGAATGTAGAAGTAGGACTCGGACACAGTGGGCTCATGTTGATTGACATATACTTGTATTGAAAGGAAAAGGGTGGGGGACTGGGGAAACTCGTGCCTTTCCCTAAAGCTAAGAGGGGTTTCCCTTCCTCAACCAAAACTAAGGAAACTGCCAGTATGTCTTGTCTAAAGTAAATAGTCCACTGTCTGTCACAAGTCCGAAGCCTATTTCCATCCCTCACACTATTTATTAACCTATAAAAAACAAAATGTCTTCTTAATTCAGAAGAATAGGTTGTAGATCCAATTAAAGAGTTCCAAATAACATAGGTTCCAAACCCAAAGTTCTTAAATTCAAAACAAAGTTCCATAAAGTTCTTAGATATTTCTCTGTTGAACAAACTTCGCAGCAACCAGGGGCAACAACTCCCTTGTTCTGGTTCCTTCTCTTGGCAACTCTCTATTTATTGGACCACAGCCAGGGGCAATGACTCCTTTGCCCTGGTCCCTTCTCTTGTAGGTCTTAGATCTCTGCCTTTCTCTCTTTCTGCTTGGGCCAATTTGGTTCACTTCCCTGCCAAGTATGGTCCTTAGTAAATTACTCTGTGGTTTCCCTTCATCTCATGGGATTGTGCCCCAGACCCCTCTTTATGTTTGGGAACTGGGAGCCCTCTTCTCCCAAGTACTACCACGAGGAAGAGGACTTATATGTTTCTACTGTAGTGGGTCCCAAACCCCCCTTCTTTGCGTGAGGGTACTTGGAGCTCTCTTCTCCCATGTACCACCACGAGGAAGATGACTTGTGTGGTTCTCATGTATTGGGTCCCAGACACCTTTTTTGTTTGTGGGTACTTGGAGCCCTTTCCTCCCAAGTACCGCCACAAGGAGGCGGACTCATGTTGCTTTCGTTTGGTGGGTCCCAGCCCCTTAAGTTTCTCTTGTTGGGGGACAGACATGGTTCACATGCCTGCCAGGGACTGTGACTATTAAGATGCTGACTGCACCTTCTTAGTTTCTCACCAGCCAGCCTGAGTGCTCCCCTTTGTAGTGGGTTCTGGTCTGCCCAGTCACACTGCAATGTCAATCTTTCCCAGGACAGCGTGGTCTTCCTTTCACGCGCTTCCCTGTCTGCAGGAACACCAGCACGCCTTTCGGTCATTCCACTGTGGACTGGCCCTTGTCCTTCCAGCTCCTCTTGGCATCCTGGTGTGCTTCCTTGCACTTTCCTGCACCGTGCTGGCTCCTGCAGCTCCTTCATGGAGGACTAGACAACTTCTTCCTGAGTCCCTCATCCTTTTCTACTATGCATTGACCAATGAGCAGCCAGCAACAACTAGACTGCTCATTGTGGTTCTTAGGAGAACTCTTCATGCCTCTGCTCCTCCTCTTCATCCCAGTACTTATTCCAAGTTGTCTAGAATGCTCATGTTGGTTATGCAGAACACTCTACATTCCTCCATGCATCTTATTTGTCTCAGTGGTTATCAATAACATATCTTTCAACTCTTCCCCATTCTTCCTCGTCTCAGTATTTCTAACCTTGATCTCACTTGGGTCAGTTGTGCTCTTCATAGTCCTAGTACTTATCTAGGGAAGGGGTTGTTCTTTGGGTTATAGGAATGGAGGGGGGTCCTAGTGTCTGGCAATTGGCGAGTATATTGCGTTCTCAGGGTAGGGTTGTTCCTAGTCCCAGGAGGGGTTTCCTCTCCCATGTGATTCTCTCCCTGTGCACCACCCTCAGGGGAACTATTGTAACAAGGACGTACCGCCCTGGCCACATGGGAATTGTCTCCCCCATAGGGGAGAAGGGGCAGCATCCGCAGATTTGTCACAGACTCCAATAAAATGTAAATTCCGCCACATTATGTTTCTATCAATCAAATACCGACGAAATCCACCCTGGAGTGCTACGGACTAACACTGCCAAACCACCACTTTGAATCTGGCAGTGATACCGCTGGACCAAGTAGCAGTAACGGTACCGTTGAGATGCCACCAAACTCGTAATAAGCCCCAATGTCCAGTAAGGGAATTGGCCTATAACCTTGAGGGGCTGGTGTTCCACGAAATACTTGTCTAAGGGGATGGCATAATGCCTGTCTTGACAACAACAATAAACATAAAACGTTTTGGTATCCTTCAAAAAAGCTTCCATTTTTTTCTCAAATTCTTTTTTTGTCTTAATGCAATTTTATATGCCATTTTGAAACTATAAATCTGACCAGCAGTGTACACACCCCTCATTAAATCATGGTTCAGTTTTCTTTTCGAGATTCTACATTCTGCATCGAACCATGGTGCATCCCTTTCTATAACCTGGAACTCCTGAACTTGGGGGCACGTTTTGCCAATAGCTCTGTCCTGGATAGTTTCTCCTAAAGACTCAGACAAACAGACACTTTCCTTTGTGGCCTCTGAACTGTTCAACAGTTTTAAGAGAATATATGAATTTCTTGTGAATTAGTAATTCTTTCCAATGCCTCCTTTTTGAGCGTAGGCATCGCCACCCAGCCTCTCTGGCTGTCAGATATCTTCTTTGTGGTGCCTACCCTGGCCATTGGAAAATGAACTCAAGAGGATTGTGTTTACTCTTTGATCAATAAGAAATGTAACATTTCATAACATTCCTGAAGAAAAAAAACATCGACAATACAGTCATCAATGACTGTGGAACAGTATTGCCGATCTTGCATGCTTAGGTATGCACTATTTGCCATGAAAGATCCCATAAAATCCTAGGCAGAATCTCAGGCTCAGTTTGTGGCCATTTTTACTGTCCATACATTTGCACTAATATTTTGCTCGGGAACCTGAAACCCCTGGTAATGTTTATTTACTCCTAATCTATTTTTGAACAGCTGGACTGGTCCTAGATGTCTATCAATGTACTACTGACCACTCAATTTCCTCAACATTCCTTGTAAACAACCACTTAAGGTCAAATTAAGTTAAAGGCCTTGCACATTTCCTTGACTAGAATAACACGTGGTCTAGATAACTATTAAGTAGTGCAAATTAAATGTTCTATATGCAGTTTTAATTTTGTTACATTTCTAATTTGTGTTGCAAACAATTTGTCCGCCAACTGTGCGCCGATATATTCCGTTGAAAAATGGATGTTGCTCACCATTTAATTTGATATGCCAATGTTGCTCATTGCGCACAAAAGGTTGGGGACCCCTGCTATAGAGGGTATCTGCGTCTCTAAAAAGTAATATACTTTTTTCCGTCACCATTTCCATTCAATTTTCTCTGCTGTTACTATAACTACTCTGATGCAATCCTTTGGGGCTAGGCATTGCTGCTGCATAGTTTCAGTTCCTGGTTGCGTGGATTGTTGCTTCGTTTCTATGGGTTTTGAGATTTTTTTTTATTAAATCAGCAGCAATCCAATCCACTTTGTCAGCCAACAGTTTCAACATATGCATGTGCGATAAGGGGTTTTCCTGGATACCTCGCAGTCATTGTTTTTCAGAATTAGATTTCCGATGCAATTTTGCGTTTGCTGACAAGTGCAGCTTTTTATTCATCAAATTGATTGTATTTTAGGTCAGCCGACACGTGTTTCGACCTCGTGGGTCTTTATCAAGGCTGTTGCAAGTTTAAAATTTCACATATATATCCACAGTTGTGTTGTTATGTGGGGGTGACATTTGTGCTGGTGCAAGGTGCATGGTGTGGTGACAAGTTTTGTTATTCGGTCAATGCAAAATCACAATATAGTTTCCAATAGAACATATTACATTTTGATACATATAATTATGTAAAGAACAGTTCAGTATCAGTTAATCCGGGAAGAGAAGAGAGAGAGTTGGAGAAGAGGGAGAGGCTGGATTAGTTGAGTATAGTTAGGTGAAGGTATATTGCTTAGGAGGGTGAAATATCCTCTTACCAAGTGGTGGTACTTTCAAGCCCCATGTGGGGTCCTGTGTTATTGGTCGTGGTAAGTCCTGTGTTAGGCAGCTGGGCTCCTCATGGGCCCTGTAAGTAGAAAAGCGATTGAGTCTACCTGGGAGAAGAGAGTTCCTTGAATTGCAGAACTGGTTACTGGTATGCACTGTGCCCTAATTGTACCCCGGGTGTGGTTAGGTCCTTATGGGGCACTGCTCGTGGAGGGGGTGTCTCGTTGGAGGGATGTGAGGCCCTGGAATAACCTGTGCGGTGTACTGGGTGACATGTCCTGTTGGCTGTTGGGTTGTCAGTGGTTTTCCTGCCGGGAGGTGCCGCGTGAAGTGGGTGGAGGTGATGATCCTGTGTGTTGGAATGAGGAGCGGGGGTAGGCCCATAGGGGCGCCAGTTCCAGTGAAAAGCTACAAGGTTTTGATGGTCAAGTGCCGTCTCTGCCAGTGGCAGTGGTATGCTGCTGTCCTGTGGGTGGGGGCTAGCCTAGTGCTAAAGTGGGGTGAGATGGTCCTTGTGGCCAGCATGCCCTAGTCTAGGGAGCCATGCCGTGCTGTGTGTTTCTGTTTTTATCTAAGATTTCGTACATTTTAGTTAGGATGCAATTGCCATTATTCGTGGCATTTAATGTTGTTTCCTGGGCTGTAAGTGATTTAGCCCGAAAGAGGGTCTTGGTGTAGGTTTAGCAAATTACATAATTGAGGAAGCATAGGAAATCGAAGATGTATTAGGAGAATCAGGGTGCATTATTGGGGAATTTGATAGATTTAATGCCAGTCAATTGAATGCTACCTGCCATTCACATTGTGTTTCTAGTATTGCGACTTTTTTGTTTGTTATGATCAGGTTTACCACATCCAACAGCCCCAGATTCACCACCACATTTGGGGCCCCAAGTTGGGAGTCTTGATGCATTCAAATTTGGAGTTACTTGCGGTCCCCACACGAGTACTTGTGAATGAAGCATTGGAATGTTTGTACTATGGCATTGATTTACTTGAGCATAACGTAGTGCTGGAACTTCTTGCCCATTGTGGACCTGGGGATTCATATGATACACTGCAAGATCTCCCGTTGGCGCTAAGTCCTTTTGTGTCAGACAGGCCATTAGTTCAGTATCGGTTATGTATGAGGGTCTCAAATCGGGCTTAGAGGACTCCAATGCAACATCCTCTGCCAATGTATCCCCTGCCAGTTGTGTTTTATTGGGGACCGGTTGTGTGTTTCCATCGATAGGTTTAATGAGGCAGAAGTTCCTGATATCCACGTTCAGAGATTTTGAACGCTGTCCTTTTTTGACCATACGTTCATCCTTTTTTCCATTGGTCAGGGACAATTTAGGCTCAACAACCAAATGGGTGACTACTTGATGGTCCCCACTAAAGGGGTTAACGTGTGCTGGCATTGCGGATTTCAGTGTGTACATTACTATCAGAACCAGGGATAGCTGCTTTGATCAGAGGTGAAACACACTACCATTTTATCCCCAGCGCACAGCTTTTAAAGCAGGGGGCTTTCTCTCAGAAGCTATGACAGGGTCAAGGCAGGCAAGGCGCCGCTCGAAGAAGCAGGCTAAGATTCAAGGGTGCTCTGAGGCAGGAGAGCAGTCTGCTGGTCAGCTGAACAGCACTCCACAAGCACTCTCACAAATGCGCACGCGCGGATGCATGCGCGTGCCTTATTATATCGAGCCTGCTGGGAAGAGTGGGCGGGGCTTTCCTTGCCACTGAAAGAAAGAGAAAATTATATAAGGCTTTACCCAAAACGAAGTCCTTGGAGTACGTCCGCTTGAGATGATTAGTGTGCCTACCACTAGTTACTGATTTCCAGGCACGTTCAAAGGCTCAATCCAAATGTAGCAAATCTTCTGAGGTTCAGGAGCTGAAATCAACGGCAGACTGCTCAGCCGAACAGCACTCCACAAGCACTCTCACAAATGCGCACCAGTATATTCTCCCAGTATATTACCATTTTCTCCAACTCCATTAAGCTCACGGTTTGACAGAGCCAACATACTGAAAGTCTGACAACATCAGCATACCCAAGATTTACAAACCCTGTGCGTCCCGGGTTTGACTGTTGCACAGTCCGGGTATAGTAACACTTTGAAAATCCTGGCATACCCGTTGTTTGACATTTCTACTCTGCACAATGACACTA
This sequence comes from Ambystoma mexicanum, assembly GCF_040938575.1. Classification (NCBI taxonomy): domain Eukaryota; kingdom Metazoa; phylum Chordata; class Amphibia; order Caudata; family Ambystomatidae; genus Ambystoma; species Ambystoma mexicanum. Next base: position 134,964,958 of record NC_090927.1, read on the forward strand.
TATTTTCAGTTAAAGACAAAAGCACACTGTCTGTGGCCGACGTTACTTGGGCCGACGTTGTAATGATATATACGAGTTGTGTGCTCATTGTGCTTTTTTCAGGGCATAAAAAAGGTGGGTGGGACACATAGCCAAACTACATAAATCCATCCTCATATGTCATCTGCATTAAACATCATTACACACCTACATTCAAAGCCCCTATTGCAGCTCTTTTTCTAATGATAATAGTTTTGGCTTTAAAGGTTGTGCTTTCAGCGCCACCTAATAGCCAAAATTAAAAATGAAGTATTGTATTGTATTTGGTTATTTATATAGCGCGCTCTTTCCCCATATGTGGTTGGAACGCCGTCAATGATCTAGTCATTGTGCTGAAGATTCTAAGAGTTTTAGTTTAGGCGATGCATGTGTGCATTTCTTCGTCGGTCTAGGATTTAGGTGCCTGCTAGGCACGACTGAGCAGCCCAAGAAGAAAAGGTAAGGCACATGGGTGGGTGCTGTTGGTGGTTTGCGATAGAGTGCTATTGTTTGCAAAGAGTCGATGTGTGGCCAGCTATACCGAATTTCTTTCGTTTGTAGTTGCTGTATTCTAGTGGCAGAGGTGTTGAGGTGCGTCAGGTGTTTCAGTGTGGACGGCTATGGGTGCTGCTAGACTGGATGAGCATAGCCATAGCTGCATTCTACGGTGCATGGATGCTTGGCCGTGCCTGCGGCCTGTGTCTACCGACCTGGTGTGAGGTATCCGTACTGTAGGCTTCAATGTTGTTCGACTGTAGCGATCTTTGTCCAGTCCGGGCGGCATCATCTGATTATTCGTGGTCTCTCTGGTGCGAGAGTCGCAACGGTGAGGGCGAGTGAGTTTATTGGGGTGTGCCACAGCGGATGCGGCTGGCTTCCCTGGTGTATGTGTCAGGTAGGAAGTTGTTGTTCGAGTGCTTTAGCTCTTGTGCTTGTGAGCACCAGGTGTCAGGTAGGAAGTTGTTGTTCATGGGGTGATATTTTGTCAAGGTGACACAGCCGTCAGATATGGGGAACAAACCTAGAATTGAGAGTTCTGTATAGTGGGAGAGGGGCATATGTTTCACAAGACAGTAGGTTTCACAATATAATAGGCAGATATGGGGGGTCACCTAGATATGAGAGTCCAGAATAGTGGAATAGAGGCCTAGGTTTCACAATGCAGTAGGTTACACAGTATAATAGGCAGACAAGGTGGATAAACCTAGATTTGAGAGTCTGGAATAGTGGGAGAGAGGCCTAGGTTTCACAATACAGTAAGTTTCACAGTATAGTAGGCAGATATGGCCTAGGTTTCACAATATATGGGGGTTCCACAATATAATAGGCAGATATGGGAAACCCACCTAGAATTGAGAACCCTGCATAGTGGGAGAGAGGCCTAGATTTCACAATACAGTAGGTTTCACAGTATATGAGGCAGATATGGGAAACACACCTAGATTTGAGAGTCCTGTGTAGTGGGAGAGAGGCCTAGGTTTCACAATACAGTAGGTTTCACAGTATAATAGGCAGATATATCAGTATAATATCAGTGAAAATGGTTCCTACCTTATCCGTTGAAGCTGGTTGGGTTGATGGCAGTTTGTTCCTCGTTGGCGCGTCTGGGCCCTGCAGTCGGCTGCTACTGCTGGTATGCAGGTGGGATTATGCATTTGCAACCACCTTTCTGTTGGCTGCTGTTGGGGGGTGATTGGGGTATGACACTGCTGTAGGAGCCGCCCTTTGCCTTGGGGCCCATAGCCCCTGGGGCTGCACGGTCAGAGGGCTGCCCTGGGAGGCTGTGTTAAGAGCGGAGAATAACCAATCAGGGGAGGGGGTTGGGAGAGAGCAGGGACTGGGGCCGGGTCAGGAAGCAGGAGAGGGAAAGTGATTTCACCGCACAGGGAGTGCTGCACAAAAATGCACCCCACAAACCTTGCAAATTATTTTTAGTCCCTTAGCTGGCAGCGGCGTACCTCGCAGAAAACAACCATCAAAATGCCGGATTTGTAACTAAGGGGCCTAGATGCTCCAAGGCACAGCTTGCTGTTTAGCCAATCTGGGTAGGGGGTCAGGAGGGAGGAGGCACCGGGGCCGGGTCAGTAAGTGGGAGAGGGAAGGTGATTTCACTGCACAGAGATGTGGTTTGTGGTGGGTTACAGGGTAGGTCTTGGCAGGATACTGGTTATAGGTCAGGCTATATCTCAATGCAACGTAGTCCTAGCAAGGTAGTGGTGCTAAGGGACAGGCAGGACAGACATTGTACAGCCCAGTTGTTTGATGCCTTGGGAGAGTTTCAGTCTTCGGTATGCAGCTAGGGCAAGCTAGGGGGTGAATGGGTATGATCAACTTGATGACACGAGAGGCTGCTAGGCCTGTCTAGTACTATCCAGAAGCGGTGAGTCGGTAGAAGCATATTTTAGAGTCTGCAGGACAGTAAGGAATACGCTACTTACCTGTAACTATTGTTCTCCAGCATAGCTCTGACAATGATTTACATGCCCACGAATGAAGTGCATGATATTGATAAATGTATCTGTGTTTACTTGCATCTAAGGGGTGGGGGCTCACTTCTGAAATGGTCATATCTTGTTTTGTGGTATTTTGAATTCCGTCCCATTCCTGTTTGTATACTTTATTAAGTCCCCACCCCCTGGCCCATGTTTCTTATTATTATCACTGTGTTCAAGGTCTCATTTCATAGATTCAGCATTTCTACCATGTGCATCGTCGGAGCTTAGCAGAGGTGTGGCAGTCTATGCAGTCCCCAGGAGTCTGTTTGCAGTGCTAGTGAATTGGAGGCGTAGCTATTATTCATAACCATCAACCCAGCGCGGAGCGCAGCGTGGAGCTATAGGAGAGGTGCGGCAGTCTATGCAGTCTGCAGGAGTCTGTTTGCAGTGCTAGTGAATTAGAGGCGGAGCTACTTTTCATAACCACCAACCCAGCACAGAGCTGTGGCAGTCTATGCAGTCTGCGAAGGCTGTGAGGCCAGGAAAGTGACCGAGACAGTGACTCGTTCCACTTTGAGTTTCACACTATGAGGTAAGCTCCTCATGATTGAGTAGAGTAACCGCTGGCCTCTACCACATACTAACTCTAGCGCTTTCCACTATCCTCCTCCGACCTGCTGTACTGTACCTTTTGCTTTGTTTACTTTATCTCCCACTTCCCCACTTATTTTGGAGTGCATTGGGGGCTGATTCTTCAGGTGCTGTCCTGTGCAATATTCCCAAGCGCATGGCAAGTGGTCCCTGCACCTGACGCCAAACAAAAATGAGAGATGCGGAAGAGTCGTCCTCTAATAAGCCCACCCTCTCTGCAGAGCCACAAGCGATTCCCGAAGTTGGGAACAGGGATGACTCAAGCAGTAACGCATGCTCGAATGTACTAAGGGAAATGGGGAGACTGGAGACAATTGCCCGTTAGTGGCGTCAACACCATATGAAATTCAACATGGAGAATTACCCGCCCCTCAGGGAAAATGAGGAGAACAAACACCAATGCTACCCGGCATTGGTAAACGAAGGAAAGGTGATATTTCCGGAAGCCAGCTGCTCGATTCCTGATCTTGTGTAACAAAACTGAAGCAAGCGAAAGGAAAGGGCAATTCCCCTCGATCAATAATATCTACTGGTAACATACCTGACAACCAGACATTACAAATATCACAGGAACAACTGGAATGGCCTACGCCTAATAAAGAGAAGCCCATGTTTTGTGAATATCTGGATGGATACCATAAACCCGAACAGAATGGCGCTCAAAATATGTGTGATGGCATGTTGCCCACCATGCGGAATGAACATTATACTTTCTTAGAGGAGGAATTCTCACACCCCGACTCTCCCGATTATGCTTGCCGACAGGACCTCCCTTTTATGGAGCCTCAGGGTGAGACTGCCTGTTTGGGCGCAAATGGACAAATTAGCTCTGTGGAAATCCAGAATAGTGTGCTAGATGCACGGCTCCAGAAGGACATCTTGGATATTAAACTAACTTAGCCTGGCAGAGACGGCTAAGTGACTCTTTCTCGACTAAATGTTCGACAACAAAACTAAAAGCACCAGCCCGCTCTGAGGTTGCTAGATTGAATTCGCCCCAGCTGATAAAGAGGTTTCAAGTATGGACAAAAATCAGGGTTCTAAGGGATTGGTAGAGTGGCAGAAACGGACAAACCACTCGACCAATAATTAATTCGAGCTGGGTTTGAATGAGGACAACTTGGCACCGGTGAACGGGGCAGATACCACAATCTCCTTGTCTTCTTCAAGCAAGCTATCCGAGACAGAGGTTTCTGCCCACTACAAAAGAGATAAGGCTCTCCCAATCTCGATGTCGACAATACAAGACTCTATCATGGCTGCCCTAGCCATAGCCCTAAATCCCTTCCTAAAACTGAATGAGAATCTGAGTGATTCGTTAAAAACTCAAGAAGACCTCATGACAACGATCCATACCAAAATAATCAGTCTGGAAATCTTTGCCGGATGCATTCAAAGTCTGGTGGACAGGGATTCTGAGCTGATGGCCCAATGGCAATCTACACTATATGACCTGGCTAGAGGTGAGGAGGCCGATAAAACCGCCCCAATGACAGCACTGCTGGAAGCAATGAAGTGGACTAGGTTGTATTGTGAAAGTGAACGAGATACCACACTTTCTCCTCTGGACTTTGCCAACTTCTTCTCCTCCAAAATCCTCACCCTCCGGCAAAAAATTAACTCCCCCTCCGACTCCCCCTCTGCTCCTCCCGCCTCTCCTCCTGCTTCCGTTATGTCCATCTTCTCACCTGTTTCCCCTTCTGAAGTCTCCTCTCTACTATCCAAAGCCCACCCCACATCCGTCCCCTCGGGCCCTCTCCCCTTCGCTCTTATCCCCAAGATCTACCCTCTTCTTATCCCTTACCTCACCACTTTCTTCAACTCCTGCCTATCCTCATCAATCTTTCCCTCTGCCTTCAAACATGCAACTATTATTCCTATTCTAAAGAAGCCCTCTGCCGATCCACTCATCACTGCTAACTACAGACCTATCTCTCTTCTACCTTTCCTTTCTAAGCTTCTTGAACGCCTTGCCTAGTCTCAACTCTCATCCTTTGTCAATACTTCCTCTCTCCTTCCTCTCTTCCAATCTGGCTTCCGTCCTAAACATTCCACTGAAACTGCTCTCACCTCTATCCTTAACGCCCTCCTCTCTGCTCGACATACCAAGCAATCCTCTATCCTTATTCTCCTTGATCTCTTCCCAGCTTTTGACACTGTCGATCATCCACTCCTCCTCCACACTCTTTCCTCCTTCGGGTTTAAAGACCATGTCCTAAACTGGTTATCCTCTTACCTCTCCTCCCGTTCCTTCACAGTTTCATGGGGAGGTCAGACCTCTCCTTCATTCCCTCTTATTTACGGTGTTCCCCAAGGCTCTGTATTTGGTCCTTTCCTCTTCTCTCTCTACACATCCCTCATTGCGCCTGTCATCTCCTCGTTTGACATCTCCCACCATTTCTATGCGGACGATACCCAACTCTTTCTCTCCTTCTCCTCCTTCACGACTGACCTTCACCTTAAGCTCTCCTCCTGCCTCACTGCTATCAAGAACTGGATGTCCTCCCGCTTTCTCTCTCTCAACACCGATAAAACTGAAGTCTTTTTCTTCCCCTCTAATTCTCTTCTCCCTCCCTCTCCTCCCCCTTTCATTCACTTTCCTGCCTCCAATCTCCCTTTCTCTCCCCAAGCTCGTAACTTAGGCGTTCTCTTTGACTCCTCTCTCAACTTCTCGCAACACATTTCACTCACCTCTCGCACCTGCCGATGCCACCTCTATAATATTTGCAAAATCCGTCCCTCCCTTACTTTCCACGCCTCCAAACTCTTAATCTCCTCTCTCGTCTTTTCCCGCCTCTTCTACTGCTCTTCTTTACTCTTTGGTCTTCCCGCATCTCAGCTTGCCCCTCTTAAGTCCGTTTACCACTCGGCTGTTCGTACCCTTTGTCTCTTTACCACCCGTGACTCCATCTCCTCTTCGCTCTCTTACCTTGGCTGGCTACCTTTCCACTCACAGCTAAAATTCAACTTTCCCTGCCTTGTCTTCAAATCCCTCCATGGTCTTGCTCCTCCTTATCTCTCCTCCCTTCTCTCCTTCTACTCCCCCTCCCGCTCCCTTCGTTCTGCTGACCATTTCCTGCTCACTGTACCTCCATCCCCCTGCGCTTCCTCCCGTTTCCGCTCCTTCCAACTCCTTGCTCCCGCAATTTGCGGTACCGTAATTAGCTCCTTCCCCATTCCCATTATGCCCCAGGGGGCAAAAATGGGAATGGGGAAGGGCCATGGAGAAAGGGGGAATTACCGCCCCGCCAACCTTGGAATGGGGTGGTAATTCCCCTTTTCTCCATGGTGGTACTGGTATGGTACCGGCGGCAACCATGGTGCTAATAGCACCATGGTTTACCGCCTTCCGTGTAATGAGGCCCTATGTCTGTTAGAGCATGAACAAATGACAAACCGCACAATGTTTTTTGTTTGTAATAAACTTACTATGAAGGGCAACTCAAATGGAATAGCTGTATAGGTTGAAAGAAGGATTCAACAAAAAAAATATTTTTGCTCACCAATGAATGCTTGTAATAAACCGATTATATAGGTTAACTTAATTGGAAGAGCTATATACTCGAAAATTCATTTGCTTTTATTACAAGAGGCCAATGATGGATAAGACTATTGCTTCATTATAAGTCTCACCAAATAATGGAGAGTTAAGGTTTCCAAGCACGTTGAAGTTGTAATACAGTGTTGATACAATGGAGCAAAGAGGCTGGCGAACAATCATTTGTTTACTTTTACTTCTACCCTGACGTCGTGCCCTCACTATTACCATTTAAACAACAACGAGCGAAAGCACGTGGACGCCAGACGGAGGTCGGGTCCTACAATACAAGGAACCCAAACAGACTTTAGGGTTCACATCATTTCGAGGTAAGGCTATTAGCTATGGGCTCATTCCATTGATGTATCCAAACGAATTGGAAGCAGATAACTCCTTTATCAATAACAACTAAGGAGAGAAAACGAATTTACAAACAAGATTTACTCACCCTATTTAAAGCCACAATGACAGCTATAGCTTACGAGTAAGTACACAACTTATTCCTTTCTGCTAATCCTAGGTTCAAAAGTGCGACTCTATTCATTCATTAATAAGTCATGACAAATATGTTATCTCCCAAATAATGTTAAGCAAATGTTAGGCAAGAAAAATAAGAACAATCTTTTAAAATAGGATTATTATTTTCTATTGTTTTTCTTCGTTGTTTGCAAATCTAAATCCCTCCTGAGGATCTGTCAGCAAGACAGTGACAGTGAAACACGTGTAGAGGGTTGTTGAAACAGGTGAAATTAAAATCACGGCATGGCAACAAAGCCATTGCAAACCGATAGAAAGTGTCTTGTCTAACCTAAAGCAAGGAAAGGTCAACAGGACCATCAATTTAACCAAATAAAATCTAAAAAGAAACCGAGCGCACAAAGAAGGGATCCACCATTTTTCTATTCCAGTGCCTCCCAATATTCTGATCACCCTCAGAATCAGGAACCAAAGTGCAGCCGAAAATCAAGCAAAATAAACCTTAACATCAATCACTTTAATACATTCAGAGTTCACCACAAGTTGTAAAAGGCTGCCTTTTCTAATGTTTCCGAATTGAAGCTCATTAATATGGGACTGTTGAGCAACACGACCCACTAAGACAGTTTAACTGACTGGCCACTTCATGGCAGAATGGGCTGTTGTAATCTAGTCCTGTTTCCTTGTAGTCATTTTGAATATGGGACTGATATTGACTGAGAAGCAATAAGCGTAGTGACCAGGGTAAGTCAGGGTATCTTTTTCAGTTGGTGGAGCACTATAGAATTGAATGTGTACTGATTTTTGACATGCTTATTTACTATTTCTAGAGTATATGGAATCAGAGGCTAATTGTTACTACACATTTTATTTGAAGCAGGACTCTCAACATAATGGGCCTCATTAGACGGAAGGCGGTAAGGGTTAACGGTCACCGGTAATGGTACCAGTGACCTTTAACCCTTACCACCTTACTACGAGGTCCCTTTGCGGGTTGGTACTTTAACGCCTGCTTTTTGGCAGGCGTTAAAAACCAACCCGCAAAGGGACCAGGGTGCTAATTACGGTACCGCAATGTGCGGTACCGTAATTAGCACCTTCCCCATTCCCATTATGCCCTATGGGGCAAAAATGGGAATGGGGAAGGGCAATGGGGGAAGGGGGAATTACCGCCCTGCCAACCTTGGAATAGGGCGGTAATTCCCCTTTCCTCCAAGGCGGTGCCGGTATTTTACTGTGTAATGAAGCCCAATATAAGAGTGAGTAGTACAAGGCTTAATGATTTAGCAGATGAGACGAATATGAATTGAGGAACACTGCCTATTGCTAGGATTCACTTGCTCGGGATGGCTGATAAGAAGGAGAGTACTGACCTACTCTAGGAAGGTACAGTCCAACAGATGTATCTCGCATCCTGCTTACATGGAATATGGTGTTTCATTTGTGAGACGAGAGTAATAGAAACATCAGGTGCCTATTTTCGGGTATATCATCTTAGTAACAATTCATTATTCAGAATGACTTGGAGATGTACGGGGATTGGAAGAGCATTTGGAATATGGTATGCGGGAATATTTGAGGGCACTTATTAATGGACTTACTTTCCAACAGAGTTTCTAACAATTTTTTAATATGAAATGAAATGATGATTGACAGATTTTTGTAATGGACTTACAAGAGAACTATTTTTGTTTGGAAATTTGATTGACATATTGATTTAGGTTGCTGAATCAGGTTTTGCCTTGAAAAGAACCATGTTGGTCGAAACACATGTTGGCAAAGTATAGCAACCAACAATGTGCTGTATTCATTTATAATAACTAATGTTTTACTACTTGTAAAATATTGATTGATTTTGCCAATTAAAAAAGACAAAACATACAAGTAACTGGCCTATTTTTTATTTTTTATTTAATTGATTTGATTATAATGTAATCTTTACAATATTGTTCCTTAAGCCCGTCATCATAACCTAAGTAAACATTGTGAATGTATATATGTGCTTTCAACTAGGGGAAAGACTTTCAGGTGCCTTACTTTCTACGATCCTAAGCGAGTGACAGAATCTTGTTAAACAATAGAACTGTTGCTATGACCCATTTTGTGGAATCGCCATTTATCACGCCCGACCATCTACCTTCCTCATCCAAGATGGTTAGATTTTTTATTAAGGGTCAAGAGAAACGTTCGTATTCAGATTGCAGAGCTTCACAAGTAGTTAGTAAATGTTTAATGGATTCTGCCTGTTTTGGCAATTGGCAGAATCTGCAGTGATTCGACTGGACCAAGTCTCGTATACACTTACCCTCGTTTGTAGGTAGTTGATTGAAGCGAATCCTCATGAAGGTTTCCCTGAATCTTTTGTCTGGGAATTTTATCAGGTAGTTCCTGGGATGGTTTAACTTTCAGGTGTTCGATGGCAAGTCAGCCGTCAATTTATAGGTGGCAGCTTTATCGTCCGTAAGAATCCAATCTTGTTCAAGGAGTTTCTTCTTCACTCTCATAGGGTTTCTCAGGAGATCGTCCTCAGAACAGGCTATCTCGGCTAATTGACCGTTCAGACCATTTTGCTAGCATTAGGTTTTTGCCTCTTGTTAGTTCATGTTTTGTTAATTTCATGATTATGATCTTGTTTTCAGCCATGATTTTTCGGAGCAGGGCCAGTTCTTTCCATTGTACCACTGCCTCTAGAGATGAGAGGCCCAGTTCCCTTCTAATGATGGCGATGGGAGTTACTGGCCTATCGTATGTGACAATAACATTGACTACCAGCTTAAGATACTTTGCAAGAAATGCTTTAGGTGATGGCACAGCTTGTTTACATTTTCGAGTTTCTACAGGTACCAGTTTCTATGGCCTTGTATTGATTTGTACTAATTGATAGATGAGATTACCCTCTAGCATTTTGTAGGAAACACCAGCAAAATTATGGTAGGGTTTCAAAGGGCGTGGAAAAATACACTTTCAGCGGAAACATGACAGTAGAATACACCATTTGAGCCAAGTCACACAGCTACAGCGCCACCCAGTAACCATCACAGGAGGTTCACTTACAGTTCAGCGCCCCATGTGCAAAGCATTTTGTGCATGCAAATGAACCCAAATAGCATTTAGCCACAGAAAATTATCTTTAGACTTACAGGGTAGCGCTATTTTATAGATAGCTTCTTCAACCCAAGGCAGACAGTTCTCAAGGCGGCAGACAATTGCACAGAGGTTTCACCCTTATTAGGGATCATCGGTGCAGCCTAGTCTGACAGCCTTGTGGTTGGGGTGTCGGTGCATGTGCAGCAAACAGTGCGTACTGGTTTCACCCTTATTAGGGATCATCGGTGCAGCCTAGTCTGACAGCCTTGTGGTTGGGGCGACGTTGCACGAGTAGCATGTTAGTTGCTCATGGGGAAGGAGGAGCTTATGTGGAAGTGGGAGAGATTTTGGATTCCTGTTTATGTCTCTTACGTTGTCTTGCAGCCTCCTTCAAGCTGGCGGGAGACTCCACTGATGGTGCTGCTGGTGCTGCAGCCTAACATTCCAGATTCTGGCCCCTACCCTGGGAGGCGGGAGAGCGGAGGTTCTCCCTCCATTCTGGACATACCAGAATGGAGTGCCAGTATGGCACTCTCTGCATGAGGTCAGGGGGCTGGTGCTGCCCTCCTGCCATCCGCAATGCGCTATCCCCCTGACAGTATCTTTCCACTCATCCAGTTCTAATGATGGCAATGGCAGACTATCCCCAGTTTTTCCATCTAAGTGAATACCCTGTGTACTGTGTGATGAACGTGAGTGAAGCTCAACACCATTATTAAGTAGAAACAGATGGGTTGGGCTAACTCCTAAAATGGCCTAAGGGGGGGGTCCACTGAAAACGATAAAGGACACTTGCACTAACATGTTCAGGGTGGTATTAATCCATGTATATGGCTGTTGCGCCCAGTTCACCACTTGACTTTGCCAACCAGCGAATACTTACCCCCTGCTGGCTTATGGGGCATGTCAGGCTCAGATATTCTCACCGTCTAGCCGCGGCCCACCCTGCTGATCTGGCAATGATATATTTGCACACTACTAATAGTATGTATTTCACCCCCCTCTTCTAGGGTTTTTGTCAGGCGATATTATTGTAACCCAACAGCCACGGTTCTCCCTATTGGGCCAAGGTCTTCTTGGGCCTCCACCAGATCTGAGATAGAACCCTGAGCAACGTTTAGCCCTCTCTCATAGTTTTCTCCCCTGCTCTCTCCCTGTGTGTGAAATGCAGCCGTCAGAAGGTCATTCAGTTTCTTGCTCTGTTTTCTCACTTTGGACTCTCCTAGTGTCATTCATTTCACTTTTCCGCAGCACTATCTCTTCCCATGGTCTCTTCTAGTGTCTGAGATATAGCCGCCCGTGTCCATGCTTGTGGGGAGCATCCCTGAGACATCATGGCAGCTGCTGTGACCTCACGAAACTCAGTAGCGCATCCGCGAGAGGCGTGAAATAAGACAGGAGCCACTCAGAGACAAAGCGGACGCTTCCCGGGGCTCCTCCTGCATCAGGCTTGAGGCCTGCTACCACAAACTCTCTGGGACATAGAGACTGCATCTGGCTTCAAACTGCTGTCCATCACATAGACCCCTGCCCCTTTGTTTAAAAAGTGTTTATCCACCACTATGTGAATTATACATATTAAATCTTCAACTTTACTCCATACCTGTCGTTATTCGTACCTGTCATTATTACACCACTCCATAATTGGCGACGAGGATCAGGGAAGGAAGATGTCCATGCCAGCATGCAAGGGGCTACAGCCCCTCCAATATTTCTCCAGTCCGCAGGTAGGCCCAGAATACCTTGGCTGCAGTGGAACCCATATTTAATACGTATCTGGAGGCCGTGGGTGGCTTGGACTATGCAGCGGGTCGGAAAAAGCCTTTGTTACTCAATGCCATGGGCGGTGAAGGCCAAAGAATATTTGCAGGCCTTAAACCCAAGCCAGTGAATGGAGCTGGTGACGATGTGTTCAAGGAGGCTGTTTGCCGTATCGTAAATAGGTTTTCAAACATAGAGAACATTGTGTTGCACCGGTTGAAATTTTACACCAGAAAGTAGGAGAATGAGGAACCGGTGGATAATTACATCACCTGCATGAGAGAGTTGGCGGCCCAGTATGGGTTTGGAGAAAATGCTGAGAACATAATCTGTGATTTGCAGGTGGTGCATACCAACTGCAGAAAAGTTCAGGATCAATTCATCGTGGAGAAAGAGTTGAACTTAGACAAAGCTATGCAGATTGCCCGTGCGCAGGAAGAAACATTATGCAGGTGGAAGGAGAGGGCGGGAACCGCACCAACCGCTGATGTAACTGCGGTACAATGAAAGGGACGATGACAATGGTGCGAAAAAGAGGTAGCCCCTGAAGTGTCACAGGCGTACCTGCACAAAGCACCTCGCTAATGATAGGGGCTTCTCTGCGAGGAACAAAGAATGCTCAAACTGCAGAAGGATCGGACACATCGCAATTGCCATACTGCCCACCAACAAGCGGGAACCAAAGGACGCTCTCCTGAATAAATGTATACACTGGCTTCATACTGTTGGGGGATGTGCTTTTGGCTCCAGGGAAGCTTTAGTGCATTGCTATAGAATGTTTGGTGATGGTAATAACCCCCATCACTCCGTAAAGTTGTCCTTTGGGACCAGAGAATGGCTATAAGTGTATTGGGGATACTTGGGAGTAATGGCCGGACTGCTAATAGTAGGATTGTAATTAGCTCATCCCCCCACCAAGGACCAGTGGATTTACCTGGAAGTAGCCCTTTTAATTGTGTTCTATCTGGTGCGAATCCTGTAGCCTTAGGTACTAGATTGATTGGAAATAAATGTGGTATTGGGTTTATAGAGCCCCTTTACGCACCTTGACTATAAATGAGCATTATTCCTTATGCTACAACTGATGTGTTCTCATGGGCTTGTAGTTTTGTAAATTTGTGTACATTGCAGTATATGTTTGTGTTAGGATGTACTTTGATGGTTTTACTGCTGAATAAAATTGGTAACACACATTGCAATTGCCTGCAGGTGGAGAGGAAGGAAAGTTACGTACATCGATGATGATGGATGCGCAAGTGAGGAGGATGAAGCTGCTGATGATAGGCCGACAGTCATCATGGTGACCAATTCAAGGGCAAGGAGGGAGAAACCACATTGCATAATAAAAGTGGACAGAAACAAGACTCTATTAATGGCCAACTCGGGCTCTGACTTAACAATCTTGCCCATCCAAACATACAAGCACATGATAGGACGTCGGGAGGTTGAAGTTAGAAGTACCAAACATAAGCCTACGGTTTTCTGAGTTGCATCAGTTGATCTGGTGGGCTACTCCAAGGCCTATGTAGAGTCCAAAGACAGACAGACCATGACTAAAGTCTACTACTCGGAAGAAGGCCCATTGGTGTTAGGGTGGAGCAACCAACACAAGCTAAAAATAAAACTGTATCCCAGCACAGAGGATCAGGTGCTTTCAGTGAATACAGGAGGAGCGTCAATGTAAAGGGAAGTCTTTCCTGCCCTGTTTTCAGAAGAAGCAGTAAAGATTTAAATCTGTCCATAAAATGTGTCTCAAGCCCTATGCGATACCAGTCAAACACAAAGTGAGGCTGGTGCCTGCAACCGTAGGAAGTGCCTTACAGACCCAACTAGATAAAATGGTCAAGGAAGGTACCATCGAGACAGTGTAGTCCTCCGAGTGGCTGAGTCCAGTGGTACTGATCAAAAAGCAGCAGACAAATGATATAAGAGTGTGTATCGACCTGCGTAGCTTAAACATGGCAGTGATAATAGACAGCTACCCCCTAGCCAGCATTAATGAGCTCATTCTTATGATGGAAGAAGCAAAGTACTTTGCAAAACTAGATATGCGTGATGCGTACCACCAGAGAAGCATGCACAATGAGTCAAGACCGCTTACAGCGTTTATCACACCCTTTATTTGAACATATCAGTACACCCGCATGCCATTTGGGTTGTCATCCACCACCTCAACATTACAAGGGATGATGGACTCCCTGTTGTGCACTGAGGGGTATGTGTTGTACTTTCAGGACGATATTCTCATCTACGCGGAAGATATCGAAACTAAAGACAGAGTATTGAGAACAGCACTAGAGAAGCTACAAGAAGCAGGAGTTCGCCTGACGCATGAAAAGTGTGTAATAAAAGCCAAAGAAGTGGAATATCTGGGATACAGGATCTCGAGGGATGGTGTCAGTCCCAAGAAGAAGCTCTTGCAAGACATAGTCAAGGCCCCAACCCCGAGGTCAAGACAAGAGCTGCAATCCTTTTTGGGACTCGCAGAGTACTACATGAAAATTCATGCCAAGGTTTTCAGAGACCACAGCCCCGTTGAGAGAATTACTGAGGAAGGGAGCAGAGTATCAGTGGCGCCAAGATCAAAAGACTGCTTTTGAAGAAGTCAAATTGAGAGTATTCAATGCCCTGTGCCTGAACCCATTCAATTCAGCATGGGAGACGTGCATCACAATGGATGCAAGTGCCTATGGGCTGGGAGCCACGCTCGCCCAGAAGAAAGGCGACGTTGAACAAATAGTCTCATTTGCATCCAAAGCACTCTCCGAGGCAGAAAGGAATTACTCCATGGTGGGACAAGAGATGCTCACACACGCCTGGGCCGTGCAGTATTTCAGAACGTATGTATGGGGCACGAAGTTTCACCTGGTCACCAACCACAAACCCCTAGTCCATATGCTCAGTTTACGAGGCACTAAGACTTCGACACAGAGACTGGCATGGATGGCAGCCAAACTGCAAGAATACACCTATGAAATCATGCAATAGAAGGATGTAATGGGTTGGCGTGACGCTCTGCTGCGCCCCACCCACCACCACAAATGACTCCCGCCTGGGGAAAAGGAAGCTACGTGGCCCCCACCGCATTACTGTGAGTAATTCCTGCCTGGGGGAGTACAGGAGCTGCACGGCCGACACCGCCACTGCATGAAGTTGACGAAGCGCCAGCCTGGGAGAGAGAGAGAGAACATGGCAGAGCCTATGCTGCTGCCAGAGTGCTCATGTCGCTGCCAAACAGCCACAGCTCAAAACACTACCACCAGTATCCTCTGCTTGATGGGAGACACAGATAAACTGCCCCACCACAAATGCTCACCACCTGCGCCCGACACCGCAGATATGGCCCCTGTTGTACACGGGTGGGGCTTTGCCTGTCCGCATAGGGATGCACCCTCCACCCTTGTGATGATGGACTAATAAAGTAGTTGAAGTGCATAGATATAACATACGCCCCAAAAGTGCCCTGGGCGATGATGTATGTGTTAAACTGATATCCTGCATATTTGTTTATGCTTAAAGTGGATCCAGTAATAAGACAGGTAATTGTTCTACCAGCCCTACCAGAATTTCACAAGCAGTACCGTCATCCATGAACTGACTGGCTAAACCTAATGTTGTAAATTTCTATGTTTCAATGTCTACAGTGTGTATGTTTTAAATGTTTAAAGGCCGTTATTTGTTTGTCTTTACCCTTGACGTGGGATGTTGTGATGGCAGCGCGTCACCCGAGGGTGTGTGTAAAATCACATGCGAGTGATCACATCTTAATGCCAATAAATACCAGTGGATGGCTTCCTGCCCGCCTGTTGCCACCCAACTCCATCACCATGAGGCTCGGTCTCCCCGAGCACCTCAAACCAATGGGCTCTGCCTCGCCAGAGCCCATAACACTAATGATTCTTCCCTGATCGGTGGTAGTAGCAATTCATTATCGCTTGGGTGGCGGCTACCAAAAACCCGGTCCACCATTTTGAAGTCAGGCGGAATACAGCGTACATGCCACAAAACTAAGGGCCTCATTACACGGTAGGCACTAAAAAATGGGATTTACCGGCATGGCGCTATTAGCGTGTCCGCCCTCACAGGAGACTGCCAATAGCGCACCATTACGAGTAAGCGGACACGCGCATAGGGCCATGCCGGTAAATGACCCTACCGCCATTGCGCAAAAGCACCTTACCGGGCCCGACCAAAGTGCTGATAGCACCTCCGCCCTCACTGTACATGCTATTTGCGGTCACCGCTATTAGCGATGACCGCTATTAGCGGTGACCGCTATTTGCATCGACCGTTAAATAGCGGAAGCGGAAATAGCGTCATCGCACCGGAACGGGAAAGAGCACGGCGGCCATCTTTAAAAACACAATCCATTGCCATCCTCTGCCCCCTGGACCATATTGGAGTAGTGAGCTGTGTGAAATCGACCGTGACACCTGCATCATGCCCAAGGCCATGAAGAAAACATGTGACAGGCAGCGGAAGGAAAAGTACACCAACGAGGAACTGGTCATGTTGACGCAGACCCTTGCAGAGCATGCAGAGGTCGTCTTTGCAAATGATCTGCGCCGTGCCACCTTGCTCAAGAAGAAAGCCATCTGGGAGGAGGTGGCAGTCAAAGTCAGTGCCGTGGGCACCAGCACGCGCACTGTGCGCGAATGCAGGAAGAGGTGGGACGACCGCAGGCTGCGGGTGAGGGGCATCCTGGCGGAGAACCACCGCATTGCCACTGCTGGCGGAGATGGCTCCCCAATACGCCTGAAGGAATGGGAGGAGACATGCGCCAACATGATTGCCACCGAGAGCATTGAGGGAGTGGGCAGCATGGAGGTTGGCGTGGCTACCACTTCTGATGCAGGTGAGTGTACACATGACAGGATGCGGTGTGAATGCACAGTCACCCCCATATGTGAGCCCAGACCCCACTCATGCATGGACACACATCCACACATGCACCCATCCATCACCATGTCAGTGTCAGACCCAAACACACACACATGCACACATCACCAGAGACAAGTCCCAAACTCAAACATGCATGGATGAGGCACTGAACTGGCACATCACCTGCATCCACAGCTGCTAAGTCCCAATGGCCACAACTGCATAATCCCTGTGATTTACATTGAGTATATTGAAACGCAACCAATGCCATCCCCCTTTTCGTCCCTGACAGGCTCACATACAGATGGGGAGGATGCTGCAGATGCATCAAAGGCACCACCTACATCAAAGAGGCCAAGGGCACAGGAGCCGGAGGAAACCCCTGCAACATCCAGGGGCAAGGCTGGAAGGCCACACCTGAAGAGTGGCAGCCTACGTCACAGTGCCACTGCCAGGGCAGCAGTAGCTGCACCACCAACTGTGGCCCCACCACCGGAGGCAAACCCACTGTCAACAATGCCAGACACCCAGGGCCCACCATCAGCTGCGGCAAGCTCTGCTGGTGAGGCAGCCGCCACTGGCCCCCAGTCCGATCCAGAGGACACCCTACTCCAGCACATGGAGATGCACACCCCAAGCCCCCCAGGAAGCCCAGAGCCCATGGCATCCCAGACCCCTGGTTCTGATGGGACTTACGAGGACACCAACCCTGCAATAATGTCACCCATGCTACCATCACCAGTTGCATTGGAGCCATCTGTGGGCACGGCATCCAATGCACGGTCACCCGGCACTGATCAGCAATTCACCGCCATCCTGCAGCGCCAACAGGAGCTGACCGTGCTGGTTGGGCAGCATGTCGCTGAGGCAGCAAATCTCACCGAGAAGATAGTCCAGACGGCGAGGCACTCCACTGAGCGCATGGACGCCAACACGGACAGGATCTGCAATGAAATTGCAAGTCTTAGGGAGGTGCTTGTCCGCATGGCAGACACAATGGACCGCCACTTTCACCCACAAGGCCAGTCTGCCCCATCCTCGACTTCCGGGTCGACTCAAACAAGCCCCCTCAGGCGCTCGATGAGAACCACCAGGCGCACGTCTGGCAACCCTCAAGACCCTTCCAAGGACAATTGCAATTAGGGGGCTAATGGGGATACCCCGGTGTGCATTGGCCATGGCAGAAATGGCAGAGACATGAGGGACTGTTGTGGGGGGTTGTGGGAAGGGTGTTATGGGTCTGTTGGGGGGGGAAGGGTGTTGGGATGTTGTGGGGGGGTGGGAAGGGTGTTATGGGTCTGTTGGGGGGGAGGGTGGTGGGATGTTTTTGGGCTTGCACTACTACACCTTCATGTCACTCAATACACTGGTTTCTGAACAAAACACAGGCTTGGACATCTTCATTGTGTGTGTGTACTTTATTGGCAACAGGGTCCATTGCGTGCTTCAAAACATACACCAGTGCATTACCCCCCATATCCATGTGACAGTACGGAAACATGTTCCTCAGAATATTTGGTGGATCAGATGCTGTCTCACAGCACGTCCCTCCTGGCCATCCCCTCTTGCAACACCTGCATCCCCTTCACCTCCGTCCTCATCACCATCATCATCCTCATCAGGTGCTTCTATTTCTACGTCAGGGGGCAGTGGCACATTCCGTCTGATACACATATTGTGCAACATGACACATGCCATGGTGATCTTGGACACCTTCTCATGTCCATACAGGAGAGCACCACCAGACCTGCTAATGCACCTGAAACGTGACTTCAATAGTCCAAAAGTCTGCTCGATCACGATGCGGGTACGGGTATGTGCACGATTGTATTCCTCCTCGTGCCTATTCTGTGGGTTCCGTACAGGTGTGAGGAGCCAGGGCTTCAGGGGATAGCCCGCATCACCTGTATGGGGGAATGAACGGGGTCCTGTTACTGTTCACCTCAAGATCGGCCTGTTCACATCACACAAATTGACATTGCATTGTGATTCAAGTACTAAATTGACAGCATTCATGCAGATGGTCTGTGTGACAGCAACGTGCAAGGGGGAGGTCGACCCTGCAAGTAGAAATGCCACATTCATGCCTCCAACAGTAATTGACATGTCTTGGGTGAGGCCAGGTCTTAGGTGTCCCTGGCCCATACAAATTAGGTAACACACTGCTAGTGTACTGACATCCTGACACCGATGTTGCCATGCTGTGAAGCATCACTTCAGTGGTGCCATAGGTGTGTGGTTCAGTGCTATGTCTAGGGGTGATCCCTTTGCATGCATTCAAGGGCGCGTTGCTGGATTGATGTTGTGCTGCACTGATTCTGTATTACGGTCTTGACACCATGTTGCAGGTTTGTGTAATATGTGGCGTGGCATGATGTGCAATGTGGATGGATGTGTGATATTTTGCAACCTGCATTGTTCTCAATGTTCTGCACCTTCGAATTGCATGTGGGTTCCTCTCAAGTACATCGTGGCCTTCCCTGAAGGACATTGGCGTACATCTGTATGTCCATTTTCCCTACGGACGCCAGTCAACACCCAGTTGGAGTATGTATCTCTTCCCCCCCCCATTCACACCCAGTTGGAGTATGTATCTCTCCCCCCCCATTCACACCCAGTTGGAGTATGTATCTCTCCCCCCCCAAATCACGCAGCCATGTGCTTGCCCTGCTACTCACCAAGTAGCCACGAACGTTGTCCGGTGTGTCGCTCCATGTAGCGTGGGATAGTTGAGTTCCACAGAACCATGGAATCATGTGTTGATCCTGGGAATCTGGCACAGCAATGTGTGATTATCTTGTTGGCGTCACATACCATTTGGACATTGATGGAGTGGAATTGCTTCCTGTTTCGGTACACTACTTCATTGTGATGTGGGACCACCAATTCCACATGGGTACAGTCGATGGCCCCGATGCAACTGGGAATGCCTGCCAGTGAATAGAAGCCAACTTTTGTGTTTGCAATCTCCTGGGCAGTCTGTGGCATGGATATGTGTTCAGGTGCATGCTTCAGGAGTGCATCGAGTACCTGGTTCAGCGTGCGTGAGAATACTGGTTGTGAGATGCCATGCATCTGTCCCACTGTATGCTGATAGGTGCCTGTGGCCAGGAAGTGGAGCACACTCACCACCTTCAGTAGCGGGGGGATGGCAGTTCTGATGTCTATGAGGCTCACAATGTCGTCGTGGATCATGTCCACGATGCAGGTGATGGTAGCCCTGTCCAGACGGTACAGGGTGTGTATCTGCTCAGAGGTCAGGTTGAATGGACTGGCTCTGATCCTGGGTATTGGTGGGTGCCTCTGTGGTATGATTAGGTGGCGTTGCGGTGCCTGCTGTGCCTGTCTTGCCCTCCTCCTCCTCCTGCGTCTCCTTTGTGCTGCCTGTTGTTGTAGCAGCTGCGCTGCAATGAGGTCCTCCAGGCCATGTAATGCTGCCAGTATTGGAACCATCTTGGTGTGGGGAGGGGTGTGGGAAGGGGTGTGGTGTGCTCCTTTTGAGCTGCCACAGTCTCCATTGCCTTCACCTGTGCTGATTTGGTGCACCTGTGGCAGGTGGGAACACTGCTCATTTCCCTTAACGGGTGGTCCGCGATGCCGGTATTTGCACCATGGCGGTAAGGGGCTTGGGGGGATTTACCATGCCGCTATTAGCATGTGCACTGGCCTTGTGATGCTGTGCTAATAGCGGCATGGCGTAATTAACGGGATGGAGGGTCGCGCGCACGCGGCCTGCCCGCTATTAGTGGCACCGTAATTAGCGGTGCCGCTAATAGCGGTGTGCCGGGTCGTGATCCACATGGGGATTTAACGTTACCGGTAATACATTACCGGTAACGTTAAATCCCTGCCGCCATCCGTGTAATGAGGCCCTTGTTTCTGAACTGTTCCAGACAGAGGAGTATCGGGCGTACGTGAAGTCAGGGTTGTGTTCGTCCCCTGTATACAGTCTTTTTACTGTGCAAAATTTACAGTAGAGTTTTTTGACTGCAAATCTTTTATGAATATTTGCAGCGAAATGCAGGGGGTCGGGTTCGGTGAGGTAATATGGGTTGGAGAGAGAGTGGGGGCGGGTGTAGTGTAGTGATGTTCGGGGGGTGCCCCACACACATTTTGCTGCAACATTTAGTAAAGAATGTACGGCAAAAAATATGCAGTGGGTTTTGTGTGGTAAAACACATGGAGCCTTCGTCCTCTCGCGACCAGTGTTCCAATAGCCTCTGCTCTCCGTGACAAACTTGCCTCTGGATCATCCTCACATGGACATTGAGAGGACCTCCCCAGATCCTCAAGATCAGCATATTCCCAAGGCAAGTCATATACTCAAATTTGGAAACACCAATATTGAAAACCACAAGCCTCAGAATTCTCCACTGGGTCAGAAGGAAAATCCTTGAGGGGAAACATCATGGAAAGCCCTAGCCCCAAACCCAGAAGGGCCTCAGAGTAGATATACCCAACCCAGGCTACCTGGACTCTCACAACAAAGAAGTACTACCTCTCCCATAATCCTGTATTGCTACCAAAGGATAACCTGGACCAGACTAGAAAACCACAGTTAATGAACTGGAGGCAGGAAAACAATGGGGAAAACATGAGCACTCCACAGGACATCCATGAAAGTACACACCCTTCTTCTACTTAATACCGAGAGGGACAGTAGGAAACACGTCCTCTACCTGCATGGGTGACACATCCCAGTTAAGCCACAGGTATGGTAAATGGACCATCAGCCTTTCGACCCCGCAAGGGAAGTGCTCATTACACCTAGTCCCCTGTGGACTGCAGGAGTCAGATAAATCAAACTCCAAAGGATGGAAACGTCCCAGAAGCAGGCAGCAAGAAAAAGTAGCTTATGCAACCCATCCAATACAAATAGCATTCTGGAAGGGACCCAAAAAACGGAGATGCCTTATTTGAAGACTTCCTCCCAGCGTTCAGAACTACAAAGCATCCCTACCACTGGGCATGCCCAGGACCATCACACGACCCTTTCAGCCAATCAGTAGAAAGACATTCGTCTTCAGCTCTATATAAGAGCCACCTCCCAGCTCAGCAGGTTGAGGGTGCTCTGGGTTTGCGGAGGAGTAGAAGGAGTGTTGGAGCAAGCTGGAGATGAGAGCAGAAAGAGTTGAATCCAGAGTAACGGGATTTGAGAAAGGTTTCTAGAGAGCTGGAAAGGAGGCCGGAAGCAGTGAAGAGTAAGGAGGTGGTGAGTAGGATTATCGGATAGACTGTTGTGAAGGTGAATGAGAATACAGAGGTGACAACCAGGAACGACAGAGGGATCGAGGTGGGTGGAGGGAGAGATAAACGATGAGAGAAAGGAGGAAGCAGTACAGATGAGGTTGACTGTGATCTAAAAGGAGAGGTGAAGGGGTATAATCGAGATGTGATAGGAGGTGTGACAGAGGAGTGTATAAAGGAGGAGGTTGAAAGGATTGGTGATGAAAAGAGGTGGAAGACCATTCAAGGAGAGGTTGAGGGTGATAATGGTGGTGAGGAGGAGATGAGGAACACCAGGTGGAGCAAGGAGGAAAGTAACCAGAGAGATGAGGAGATTGGTGGAAATGCTTACATAGAGGAGGTGTAAGTGTGTTCAAAGAAAAACCTGAGTCAAGGATGTTCAGCAGGATGGTCTTGCAGCTGTAGGAGTGGGTCACAAGGCTACAAAGACCCAGAGGACTACCACAGTTGGGATCTTCTGCCAAGGCTAAAAGTGTGCTCAAGCTCTTAAATACACCCTGAGACTTTCCTGTGTGGAGACATCTTGAATTGTGTGGATTGGAGTATGGATTGAACTACGGACTATCTCCAAACTAGGTTTGGGAGATTATGAAATTCTTTCGAAGACTTCAAGTTATATCTCTGTTCGGTCACTGTTTCCCAAGAATCTCCCCTTTTTATTCCTCTAACACCTCCCTGAACAGAACAAATAACGTCTTGAACTAATCTTGAGTGTTGTGTGATCTGTGGATAAACTGGAGCCAGGCGTGCAATGCACAGAACCATAAACAGAGTTCACCCTTACATTGTCTCCCCCTCTCAAAGTAGAGCACTTGACCGCTGAAGCTAAAATGCTTCACCGGCTACCTCTTACTAGGAAGCTGGATTCAATTTTTATAGTGCAGAGGATTTGGTGTTAACCCCATGAGGTTGGGTATTAGTCAAGACCAATTAAAAAATACTGGTAATTAAATTTAAAATGTTATTTAATACACATTCAGCTATTAAGCTTTTTATATACAACAATTAAAACACATACATATACATTATACACAATCCATTGGTAAAATTCCACATAATTCCATTACACATTAATAAAACATCATTAAAACCTTTACAACAAGCCACATTTCTTCATAACATTGCGGTTAAGCTAAACATTTAAAAATATCAACAATTCTCAGATAAAATTTCACTAAAAAATAAATAAGATTGGAATCCTCTCCTTTCAAAAAATTCTGCCATATTACATCAACTTCGTTGATATCAGTTTGGTTATCATAAGATTTCAAAAAAGTTATTCTCAACTCTTGCAGACTTTCACAGCACATAAGCAGGTGTTGTAAAGATTCAATCATCACACAACCACATAGTCTGCAATCTCTACTACCTCTACTTAAACCTAGCTGAGACCCTTTTGTCTCCAAAGCTTCAGAGTTGTTAAAGTTCATAAGCAGGTAAATTCATTAATCTTTTGTAACATGCTTAATACCAGATGTCCAGGCTCTAAGGGCGGGTCCGGCATTCAAACCTGTGTTGCTCTGCGCTGTCTTGCTTCCAAGGCAAATGCATTGCCCCTGAGCTATCCTCCCAGCCCTGGTACCTCAGGATACATATGGACGGCTTGCACCAAAGTCTGGATCAGCTGCCAGTCATCCTATCAATGTGTGGTACTGGGGTGGTAGACCAGGTTACCGGAGCAATGTAAGGGTGTTACTAAACAACAGCAGGATTCTACTCTACTCAGTACAGGAAGGACATCCCATAGCCAAATTAGTTTGGGAACTCACATTGATACTGGATGTAGTTTAAGTTCCCGACCTACCTCCTACAGTAAGTGGGCTTGGATCCACACATCCTACCAAGTGTCCAAAACCTCCCTTCGAGGTGGCAAAAGACTTGCACATGTCCCCTGATTCTTTCGGCACCCAGACAAATGACCTCATCATTGAGCTCCAGATGACAAAGGTTTCAAGAACTGAAGATAGTATTACTCTTACACTAGGTTTTTTGGAACTTCCAAAGTATAGGTAAGAATCACTGCCTCGCATATGTGCCAATCTGCAGCCTGAATACCTGCCGAACACAGGAACCTGTCTAGGATTTTCATAAGTATGCAACTATAGTCTGGTGCTACAAACTGTTACTAACCCTAAAATAAAGAACTTTACCCCACCTATATTGTAAAACTGTCAGGATTTAAATAACTATCTAAACCTTAGAACGTTCTAAATAACTGCTGCAAAGAAAATATGGGGTATTTCTGATTAAATGTAACCTATTCTCTCCCAGCTTCACTTGTACTACTCGTTCTGTCAATTCTGAGGGTTCTTCACAGGGAAAGGAAACACTACTCTCTCAAAAGTTAGACCGCTGTCCAGGAAACAAGAAAGAAAACCTGGAGCACATGGAATCAGCACTATGGTGATTCAGAATGTGCTTCCTAGTGGAGCCACTGAACTGGGAATACGTTGTGGATGATGCTTATCACTGAGGTCGATGCAGCGAATCTGCTCAGGGCATGGCGCAACAGCAACAAGCAGGGAAAGGATCGTCTCAGGGGAGGAGGTGCGAAATCAATGGAGGAAAGGTGAGACGGAAAAAGGCCATTGTGGGAGAAGCCACAACCAACCAGTACAACTCTCGTAGTTGAAAGGCAGTTAGAGTTTGGGCGCACAATCCTATGCAAGCTTGAGAAAAACCTGCTTGAGGACACCACTCGGAGCTGCTTTACAGGAAATTGCCAGAACTCAAGGCTTTTCTTAACCCTTCACAAATCTGGAGACTTGTATAACAAAGTAAAAGAAATTAAACTGCCCATATAACCCCAGCTAGTACATCAAACTGGCCCATGGGACCGCAGAAAAGCGGTGAATGAACATCTGAACTACACTACCAGGGAGCACAGAGAGATCTACTATTACTGGGGAAGGGCATGGGTTGGACATGGGAATAATACTGTAAGACTTGGCACAGATAACACTAGAATCACTCCAACTCAGAAGCGATTCAAGGGTTTATTGATGATTCAATGCGCTCTATGGTCATACTTCTTTCTCTCGCCTTAATGCACCTCCTCCCAAGCCCAGACGTCCTTTGCCCTAGCTTAATATCTATCAATCGTTTCACCCTGAGAATGTTAATCACTACATGGGCTGCAATGGTAACCTAAATCCCCTTAGCCATGTCTCTCTATACTCCCTCAGGGGCTTCCTACACCTCACCTACTCCAATTAGTTGTTAGTGGTCTAAATGGGGTTTGAGGTATTGTGCCTTACTGACACCATGCCAGAATCGAGGTTCCCGTTCACGTTCACTCTCTCCTCCCCCCTCAGTATGTCTCTTTACACTCATCCTCTGACTCCATCCGTCTCTGCTCTCTTCTTTCCTCTGTCCCTCCAGTGTCTTACACACTTGCTAGGTCTCACCTCCACCCTCTGATGTTACTCTTCCCTCTCAACTTGCTACGTCTGTCTCCTCTTTGCTACTATTCCTTCCTAAGTATTACTACTCCCACCTCCCGACCATTCCCTCCCCCACACTACAACTCCCTTCTACACTCTACTACTCCACTTTACTACTCCCTCCTACGCTTCACTCCTCTGTCCTCCACACCCTACTCTCTCCTCAACACCACTATTCCCTCCTCCACTATAACTCTATTACTCCCTCCTCCCTTCTCTGGGTGGGCCCTCTGTCCCTGGCCAATCTGGCCCTGTCTTACTTACCAAGCATAGTTTGCATTTAGCCAAAAGGCCTGTCCTCTTTCTCCACGCGGACCCAATGGGGTCCAGCAATGGTGGTCCAGGAGGCTCAGAGCTGGAGTTCAGGTTTGGGCCCTCTGCGTGTTGCACCACACAGGTAATTCCTGGGGTCTCATTACGACCTGCGCGGTAAGGGATTACCGGTACCAGTAAGGGCACTGGTGCCGGTAATCCCTTACTGCCCAATTCCGAGGTCCCTTTGCCGGTCCCCCCTTAACGGCTGGGTTTACCAGCCGTTAAGGACGGGACCCACAAAGGGACCTTGGAGGTAATTACGGTAACGTAATTGAAAAATGGGAATGGGGAAGGGCCAATGGTGAATGGGGAATAACCGCCCCGCCAACCTTGTAATGGGGCGGTAATTCCACCATCCACCATGGCGGAATCGCTAAGGTACCGGCGTCAACCATGGCGCCAATAGCGCCATGGTTAACGCCTGGGTCGTAATGAGGCCCCTGGTGTTGGATGTAGAGTTAGGGCTTGTATCCGACCTTGGTGGCCTAGATTAGTTAAGTGTGGCTCAGGTTGTTCACCACGCCGACATTGCAGCACTGCATGGCTCTCCAGGCTGCCACAGACTGGAGGTGCACTCACTTGCCTCTCTCTCTGCCGCTCCATATCCCATGTCGGTTGAGAGCCGAGTCCGGCAGGGTATATACCTGGTGGGCGGGTCTTGGTCTCCTGGAAGCTGGCAGGTGGTCTGGGATCAATGTTTTCCCTCAAATGCCTCTTGTTGTTTTCTCTTTTGGGTATGATGTCCATAGGAAAAAGAGAAGTCTTGCAAGCATCTTGTTTAGGTATGCTAAGAAACTAAAGTGGACTGCATAGGAACAGACTGGTACAACGGGTGGCAGGACCTGGGGCCTGTTCCCTTGCCACCATCCTCATGCTGAAAAGTGACTCTGCCTTTCCTCCCATGACTCCTCCCCTGTATGCACGGAGGAGTTCTCCTCTCCTTTTGACAAGGTCTGGGTACTGACCTAGTCACAGACTAATAGGTGACTGGAAACAGAGTGGGAGTGCCCTAAATACCACCTGAACTGTACCCTGACAGAAGAGGTGAGACATTCTACTCATAGAAGGTCCATAATGAAGACCCATTGGCAGTGTATTGATGAGGCAAACATTGGGCCTGTAGAGCCATACTGATATACTGGGTATGATGGTAGTGACAGCGGCTGAGGGCAAAGCAGAGGGGCCTTCTGAGGTCTCTACAACAGTTACATCCAAATCTGTTTCTTGGAAGACAAACTACACTCGAATGTGAATAGATCTACTACCCAAAGATAGAATGGGTAGAAAGCCTGACAACACAGAGCGAGGAACCAGAGTCTTAGCAACCAGTGATTCCCCAGCCACTAAATGCAGCCACAAGGTGACATGAACAACCCCAGCCCCTTACAAGTACATGGGACCCACCCAGACCTCTGAAGACCCAAAGGCAAATCTACCCCTGACTAACTCACAGCCGAACAAGATGATGCTCTCTTAAAATAAGTATTCAGCAAAAGCACCACATGAAGCGGGATTAGCAAAGAGTGAAACAAACATTTTTTATTAAAGAGAGTCGAGATCTTGGTATAGAGCAGAGTAGATCCAAACCCTAAATTGGCAATTGACAAACATGACTTCAACCACTTGTCCAAATATTGTTTCAAAAACATGGCATAGATGTAGCCCATGCCTATCTTACCTCTGCTAATTTGGAAAAGGTCAAAACACAAGATCATGTCTTGAGCAGATTCTCTTGGACAGTATTCCATATCAGCATCAAAGGGTGCTGACAAACATGTGAAACGATATCCCAAAGGCACCTTTACAACTAATGATCATTGGTGCACCTTTAAGAGAACAGCCATGGGTACCATGAGACTCATTAAAACATGTAAGAGTGGGTTTTGTTATGTGTTGATCATTTTGGATTTTGTTATGTTATTTTAGTCGTTTTAATAATAGCGCTTGTTCGCAAAAAGCATCATGGCGCTACTTACTTACCAAGCATAGGTTGCATTTAGCCAAAAATACAAAGAAGGGGCCAAGGCCTGTCCACTTTCTCCACTTTCATTTTTAAACATAAACACTTAACAACTGAATTCGAACATATATACAGATTAAAGAATGTTCCCTTCTTCACATTCCAGTCATATAACAGTGATAAATTCTCATTAGTCATACCAACTGTCACAATGTGACTAGGGACAAGAAGCATGTCAAAACCAGTATTTAATGTCAATCTTGTTTATTTAAATAAAGTACACAAGGTAGCCAAGTAAACATTAAACAGAATCTCAGCAAACATTTAATATGGATGACTTTCTCTCCCAGTCCTAGATGGACCTCCAGGGGGAGCATAGCACAATCTGCCCCTGGGACCTCTCCCAGACCCAAAAGGGGGGTTTCATCCCTTTGCAGCTCCCCCTGTGTTGCAGACATGAGGGGGTCCCCAAACCATTAATTGGATGGTTGTGGGCTTAAGTGTTTCCAAACCCTTCATCTTGTGGTTAATTAATTGCATGCTTCTGGGGTCCCCTATCCCAATGGCTAACCACAGATGACAGTTCTCTGCTGGCCAGGCACCAGTAGCCATCTCGTGGAGAGCCAGAAGGAGTGAGGATAAGGAGCTGCTTTGGGCCTGTCTTATCATGAAGGCCTCTGCTACACCCCATTGTGTCTCTCTACACTTGATATACTCTCCATGTCCTACTCCTGTTCCTCCTCCTGCCTTCTGGCCCTGCCCAGGGGCCAACAGGCCCACCAGAACCTCCCTAAACTGGCCGGCTAGGTCTCTAAACCCCTGACTGGTCACTGTTTTTCTGCTTTCCTTTCACCTCTTGATGCCGCCTACTGACAGCCCCTCCTCCCTCCACCTGACCAGTGGTTCATATTGCCTTGGACTTCCATGCTTCTCTCAGCACCATGTCAAAAGGTACTTCCTCTTTGCAACTTTCCTCACTACAACCTTATGTTCTCAAGGCTCCCACCTCAGCCTCACTATCACCTTCACACTCTGATGTTGGCTTTTCCTTTGCAACCTCTGCTTTTCTGCCACCCTCGCCTTCTCTAATCACTACCTTGGCCTTATCTCCTGAAAATTACACCTTCTCACTTCCTCCATCTGTCTTGATGTTAGCGCCTTCTACTTCCATTTGGATGTGATCACCACTCCGTTCCCTCTGGATGGTATCACATCCTTCCTCTTTCCATCCAATTGTTATCATCTCATCCTCCGTTCTGGGTGTTATCAACTCCACCTTCCCTCTACACCTTATCACCTATCCTTTCTTTGCATGCTATCACCTCCACCTTCCCTCTGGATGTTATTACCTCTTCCTTCCCTCTGGATGTTATCACCTTCTTCTTCCCTTTCACCAGCTTCCACGTTCTAACCTTCCACTCCAACAGCCCCCACCAACTGACTGGGTCGCAGTGTTCTATAGGGCATTATCCACTCAGCCTGAGCTGGTCTCTCTGTGATGGTCAGCAACTGTGTTTTACAACTGGGAAGAGGCGGGGGTTGGCTGTTTATTCAAGTTCACCTGTGTTTACTTTGGACTCGGGGGGACCAACCAAACCGTTATCTGGCGTGTCTGCCAGCTTCTTCACCCTTCCTGGTACTGCCTAACATGGCCTCGGAAGGTTCGAGGTCTCCTTGTCAAGAACTTGAAGGGAAGGGTATCGACACCCATTCCCGAACCAGAGAAGCCCAATGAGTTCGACCCCTCCCACCGTGGTTGGCACAGGCTCCTGATGTTAGCAGTACAGAGGGCCACGTGGTAGCCAATGGGGGAAAGAGGGATTAGGAAGCGGTTGTGTATAGGGAAGTGGAAGTAGGGTAACCAGAAAGAGGGTTAGGAAAGAAAAGTGGATGGGTAGCGGGAATTAGGGAAAAAACACACCCTGATACCTTTGCATAAGCACCTCATAACCTGACCTCTCCTAGATTAGACCAAACCTGCCTGATACCACCTCCTGCCTCTCTATGTCCTATTCACATGCTTCTCCCCTGACCTCTGTGGACCCAGAACATTCATGACATGCAACATGATTTATCCTCACAAAATATGGCATGTGAGACAAACAACAGGGATCTCCTCTTATGATACATAAACTCATGGCCAGTGAAGCAAAATGTACATAGAAACACATAACACGTAGCATGTAGCACCACAGAAAAGAAATGTCCTTCCCAACACCTATGCATTGAGTAATTAGCATGTTACATGCAGACAATTGCACCATTAGGCCAAGTGTAACTCTCCTGTCGACTCCAATGGTTCGGAGCCTAAGAGATACTGTCCCTCCAATAGAATGCGGAAATAGCGCAGCATTCAGGTGTAGAAATCATATCTCCTTTTACCTCAAGCCCCCTCCATGGTTGTCCCGGGTATGCACTTAACTGAGGTCCGGGTGCCCTGTGCAAGCACCCGGACGCTGTAGAAGACATCTTACACCCAGGGCTTTCTACCGTCACCGCTCGCAGTCCGGGTCCTCTCACTGTTCTCCCGTCTTGGTCACCCTGGAAAAATCGGTCGTACTGCTCACCGCGCCGCGTCCGCCTGTTCCGACAATCATCATCAATAAACTGCACCTGGCATTGGCGAAACTGCCACTTTATGCTCGCTCGGGGGGGCGTGGCCTGAGCTCATGGCGTGAGGCTGCGTACGTCCTGAGCTCCTGCCGAGATCCTTTAAAGATCTTCAATAACTGCCCGAAAAAAGACGGCCTGAACTTAAAAAAGCACACCGGCGGACATAGCAAGCGATTACACGACCCCGGAGCGAAAAAGCGAGAAAAATCGGAAAGAGACAGCAAACTGAGGGGACAGTGAAGCGAACCCCACTGCACATCCAAGATGGCGGACGAGGCGTTCTGGCGGTGAGGTGGAAGAAGCTGAAGACAGGCTGAGATGCAAGATAATGTGGGGAGCCCTGACGCAGGATCCCAACGGCGGCTGGAGACAAGGCTCGACAAGCGAGTTGGTCACGGCAGCAGCGACGCACTGCGCACACGGCGGCGAACCCAGCTCAGGTGAAGGGACAGCGAAGGAGAAGCGCGGAAGCAGAGCCCTAACACGTGGCCCTCAGGAGCAGAAGGGTGAAGGTAGCGACCCAACACTGCAGACAACAAGAGCCCGGCGGAGAATGCACACGGGGAGCAGGACCGCTGGAGAAGCAAATGAACCGAGACCAGTAGGGCGCTGGAAGCGCAAACCCGAACACGCGAACACAGCAGCAGTGTCCCGGTGGGCGGCCCGGAGCTCACAGGAGGCACTACGCGGCACGGAGAAGGAGCACAAATCGGTGTGCCAACAAAGGAGGCTACACACAGATCACAACGAACCAGAGGAGGCACTGAAGGTACTTGAGCAGGTGGACGGCAGAGGAAGCTACCCACGGCAGGCGCCGGGCCAAGAGACACAAAGCCGGGCCACGACAACGGGAGAGCAGCAACCTAGCCCAGACCCGCGAGACAACAGTGCGGCGGACCCAGGTACGATGGGTGGCTGGATCCATGGGATTGAAAGTTGATCACAGAGGTGAAAGCTAAAGGCAGCAGAAACAGTACACTGGGACTGGGTCCCCGTCGGACTGGTGGGAGTTAGGCATACACAGAGGCGTTAATGGGGTCCTGGAAAGGGAAACACGACCCACAACACTGCGGCACCCACAACGCAACAACAGTGCGGTGCAAAACGGAACACAGGCAGCACTGACTAACGAGCTGAGTCCCTACACTGAAGAACTGAGACCCCCATAACCAGCAGCCAGTAGCAGGAGAACACAAACCCAAGGACGCCCAAACGAGAAGCCTTGTAGCAAATAAGCCTGAGGGACCTCCACATGGGAGGGGCAATAACACAATCAAGGTGCGTTGTAAAGGCAAAACCAGAACTGGCGAAGAGCTGGGCGCTCACGGAGGCCGGAGCAGGTGAAACAAGGCCCCCAACACGGCGACACCTGCAACGCAACAACAGCACACGAGCTGCATGGGACTCGCACAGCGCTAACAAAAGTGCTGTGACCACTCACAGAAAAGCCAGACCCCCATAGCTTGTGGCCAGAAACAAGCAAACACAGACCCAAAGACGCTCACATAGGAAATCTGGCAGCAAAGTGCTGAACGGATCTGAGGGACACCCACATGGGAGGGACAGCGGTGTAAATCAGAAGCGCGCTGCAAAGGCACAACCTGGACTGTGGCGAGCGGGTCGCTCGCAATGTCACTTATTGGGGCTGGAAAAGGCAAAACAAGGCCCACACGCTGCGGCACCCGCATCATAATAATAGCAAGGTACCGCACGGGACACAACACAGCGCCGACAAGACGCGCTGCAACCCCACACAGAAGAACTGAGACCCCATAACTTGCGGCCAGAACCAAAGGAACACAGACCCAAGGCGCACAAACAAGGAACCTGACAACAAGGCGCCAATTAGACCCGAGGGAACCCCGCACGGGAGGGACAACAACAAAAATGAAAGGCGCGCCCAGTGCCTGCAACGCTCTCTGTAAATAACCAAACACCAACGGAAATATGCCTTCAACGAAAAACAGCAAGGACCCTACGATTATGGACTCCTTTAACGCCGCCAAACAGAAAGGACAACTGCACGACACCCCAGACACACAAACAGCACAGCCGGACAAAGAAACCACCACCAAAGGGAACCAAGTATTGGAAGCAATTGCAGCCCTAAGATCCTTCATAGATACCAAGATGGAGGAGGTTAAATCTGACGTGCAGTTGATGAGGCAAGACATCCGCAACCTCACGCCAGAAACAGAGTTAAAGGAGACTACAGAAACCACCACAGTATTAGAAAAGCAGCTGACCGAACTAGAATGGAAAAATGCGGCACTGGAAGCCCGGGCGGAGGATGCAGAAGGGCCTGCCGGGCGCAACAACGTACGCCTGATGGGAGTCCCGGCAGGGATAATAATAATAATAATAATATGGAAGGAACCAAGCCAACAGACATCGTGGAAAACTTAATACTACAAGAAATTGGGGCAGAAACACTGTCGCAGGGATTTGTGGTAGAAAGGGCACACAGATCCCTGCAAAAGAGACCGCCGCCAGGCTCACACCCTCGCCCCATGATAGCAAAGATACTGAACTTTTGCGACAGGGAAACCATCTTAAAATTCTCCAGAGAAGGAGAGGAGATCCATAGGAACAATGCCAACATAGCTATATACCCGGACTACACACCTGCAGTGCAAAGGTCAAGAAATTCATTCGTGCAAATCAAGCTCAAACTCAGGAAATTGAACCTCAAGTACATGCTGATGTACCCGTCCAGGCTGAAGGTACTCTACAAAGGACAAGCTGTTTTCTTGGAAACGCCGGCGGCGGCCACAATGTGGTTGGAACATAATAACTTGGATGACGGACAGGAGGCGAACACATGAAAGGCAGCCGGGGGAAGAACGGGGTCCGAGGGGGACACGTCAACAGCAAACCTGTGGGTGAGCGACATGGACCAATAAAGTACTTTGCATTGAAAAACGGCAGGAGCAAGGTGGGAACCACGAAAATGAGCGAACAGACACAACCCAAACGCTGGAAGGCGCCGGCCAGTTGCGGACGCATCATAGCCCGCATGCTGAAGCCTGCATGGGCCAAGCAGATGCGGGGGCGCTCGTGCGCCACGGTTGGAAAGTGGCAGCTGAGTGAAGTTTACTAGTTCTGGTTTTGTTTGAAGTTCATAACGGTTTGAACCCTACATGGAGCAAGGTATGTGCCAGGGAATGTATAAATGTGGTTTTACACAATTGGATGGTGGTGGGGGCTACCGGGGGAGTAACGCAACTGGGAAAGCTTGAAAAAGCAACTGGAGGTCAGAGGAACGGGGGAGCTTAGGGGGGATCCATACACTGAAATGGCCAACTAAATCAGAGTATTGACATGGAATGTTCGAGGCCTGGGAACATACATGCGCAGGAATCGGGCGAAATCCTTTATTAACAGGAAGAGGGTGGCTATTGCGCTGTTACAGGAGACCCACCTGACCCAGAAGGCCATTGCCTTGGTAATGGAACACTGGGATGGGTAATGTTACAGTGCCCCCTACTCAAAATACGCCAGGGGGGTGCTCATCTGGATAAATCCAGCAATTCCATTCAAACTACTGAGCTGGGAGGCAGATCCGGAGGGCCGGTACCTAATAGTAAAAGACTGCATTGAGCTGGTGGAAGTCTGCATAATAAATTTGTATTCTCCCAATAATGGGATCCCGAAACACCTAGATGCATTGGGGGCCAAACTAGCACAATGCCGAGATAGCTTTTTCATATGGGGAGGCGACCTCAACTGTGTTAGGTATTGGGAGCTGGACAGGTCTAAACCCACAGCAACCAAAATGACACTGCAACAGGGGCGCTAAACGCACTAGTAGAAGCCCTGGATCTGGTAGATGTGTGGAGGGAGCTACACCCCACAGACAAAGGTTATTCATATTTCTCATCTCCACACTCTCTGCACACGAGAATCGACTACTTATTTGTGGCCAAGGGCCACCAAACACAAATAGAATCGGCACAGTACTTAGGCAGATCTATATCAGACCACTCACCACTGCTGATGAATTGGAAAACACGAGGCCCTAGACTGCCCATACCGCTGTGGCGAATGACATCAGACGCCCTAACAGACCCGGCCTTCACGGAAGAGTTGTGAGATAAAATAGAGGAATATGTGGAAAAGAACGTAAGCACCATTGAAAGATGGGGCACAGTTTGGGAAGCAATGAAGGTAGTGGTGAGGGGCGAGGCCATTGCAGGAGTGGGGGGCTTACGGAAAACAGTGAGAGCTGATCTGGAGAAACTGGAAGAGGAGATAAAACACAAAGAGTCAGACACTAGGGGGACAAGGGAGGAGGAAAGGGAGCTGGCACGGTTGCGAGGGAGTTGCCAGGAAGCATGGGGAAGGCTCTCCAAGTTTGATTACTCAGTGAAAACCACAAAAGCACACGCTGAGGGAGACAAGTCAGGCAGATTGCTAGTCTGGCTATGTAGGAGGGAACACCCACGATCTCAAACCACGGAAATCAAAGACAAAATAGGCACAACACACAAGACACAGCAGGGAATCAATGATACATTCCGAGATTTCTATTCTCATCTCTACAGCCATGACCACCAGGTGCCACAAACCGACATACTAAACACATTGGACGAAATAGGCCTCCCCAAGATAGATTTGTCACAACAGGAAATTCTAGAGGCGGAGATAACAGGGGATGACATTACGGAGGCAATAAGGTCGCTAGCCTCTAGTAAAACACCAGGAAGCCATGGACTCCCCCCAGAGTTCTATAAAACATACGAGGCAACCCTAACACTGGTGTTGCTTGAGGTTTTCCGGGAGGTGTACACCAAAGGGGAACTTCGGAATCCATGAGGGAAACCCTAGTGATACCAATACCCAAACCCGGGAAGCCATTAGACAAATGCGACTTTTACCGCACATTAGCGATGCTGAATTATGACGTCAAGATCCTGACCACAATACTGGCCAACCATCTGAACAGGATAATGAGGGACCTGATACATAGTGACCAGAATGGGTTTATACCAGGGCACAGCACTGAGTTGAACTTACGCAGACTACAGCACATTCTTGCGCAAACAGTAGACTCCCAAGAACAATACGCTACACTCTCCCTGGACGCCACAAAAGCGTTTGACTCAATATACTGAAAATGGCTGGTGGCGACACTAAGGGAATTTGGTTTTGGGGGGATTCATCCTATGGGTATGAATCCTATATACGAACCCAAAGTCTAGGGTCAAAACAGGGAGGTTAGTGTCTGCAATCTGGGATATAAAGAGAGGGACAAGACAGGCATGCCCATTATCCCCGATGCTATATGTGCTGGGCCTAGAACCAATAGCAATATATCTCAGGAAGCAACACCTAGATGCTGGCATCTGGGTTGGAGGAAAAGGACACCTGCTGTCACCATACGCGGACGACGTGCTGCTGTACGTGAGAGATGCGCACCTAAATGCCCCTGTGATCCTGGACATACTTGCCAATTACGCCAAAGTATCAGGGATCCACTTTAGCAAGACCAAATCCTGCATATTCCCACTGGCCGGGCTACGAGGGAAAGGTGTCAACGAACTGCCTGTGGTGGGCCTTAACTGGAAGTTGGACTTGTTCAAATACCTGGGGGTGAGCATCAGACACACACCGGAACAAATGCATGAACACAGCACGACAAAGGTGATGCAGGGCTTGAGGA
Organism: Ambystoma mexicanum; assembly: GCF_040938575.1. NCBI lineage: Eukaryota > Metazoa > Chordata > Amphibia > Caudata > Ambystomatidae > Ambystoma > Ambystoma mexicanum. The sequence goes on from NC_090927.1 coordinate 135,001,046, forward strand.
AGTCCATGAAATTCTGGTCCAAGCTGCCACTGTCACTGTTAGGTAGGGTAGCCATCACCAAAATGATTATTCTCCGCAGGTTCATGTACTTCTTCAACAATGTGCACTACTATATAGGGCGTCCTTTTTCCGTTCCTTGGAGGTGCTGCTCCGTGAATTCTTATGGGGCGCTAACCGTCATAGACTCTCACTAGCAACTTTATATCTACCATACGACAAAGGAGGGGTGAAATTGCCAAACCTTGAGAGATATTACTTGACAGCCCAGCTCAGCCACGTCATTAAATGGCTAGCAGATGAGTCCACCTCAGAAACAGTCTTTCTACAACATCTGGTGGCTCCCATCAAACTAAAAGAAATGCTGTGGGTAACACAAGAGGGCCCGGAACACACCCCACTGATGGTTACACTGGGTAAGAAGGTATGGGGAAGGACACAAGCCCTGCTGAAATTAACACAGCCCTACTCACCAGACGTGCTGATAGCGGCAGATACATGTAAAGACAGCACAGACCTGGCCGTGGTAAGAAAATGGGAAGGGAAAGGGATATAAACATGGGGAGATGTAAATGAAGACGGGGTCTCCAGGGAATTCAACTCAAGAAAAAGAAGAACTACTGTGCGGGCAATTTCTCTAGTATCACAGAGTCCGGGAAGTGACCCAAGAAAGGTGGGAGGGCTGTACAGAATACCACAGGCGGACGCACTACTGACCCTTATGTACAACTTAAATGAAGGCTGGAGGATGATTTCTCGGCTGTACAGCATGCTGATAGAAACACCTAACCCCAAGGGTACAGCACTGAAAGAGCAATGGGAGAAAGACCTGGGTGCAGAAATAACAGAGAAAGAATGGGAGAGAATACTGTGTTTTCCTAAAGCAGTGTCGAGGAACCTGCGCTTCAAACTAATACAACTAAATGTGCTATACTGTACATACATGACCCCGCACAGGATAGCTACGTTTAACAAGGAAGCAAGTTCACAATGCCCGTGGTACAAAGGCGAGGATGCTGACCTGCTTCACATGTTCTGGGGGTGGGTGCGTGTGCGAAGTTTCTGGGCACACATAGAGCGAGCATGCTGGGAGGCTGGAGTAGTGAGGTATGAGTGGTCCCTGAAAGAATGCCTGCTTGGCGCCTACCCCACAATCAGCAAACACAAACATGTGGTTAGGTTTATGGATCTGGCATGCATACTAGCAAAGAGAACTATCGCCATGTCCTGGAAAACTGCTGCGGGGCCACAATATGGAAAATGGCATAAGGAATTTGAAAGGTGGGAAGAGGCGGAGACAAAGGTGTGGGTGGAGGGAGCAAACAGGTCGGAACCGGATGGTAACGACAAGTTTGAAGCATGGAAAGTGCTGATCTGGGACATGTTCCACCCGTCCGATGACAAACCCCCATGAGTACACAAATTAAGGCAGGAGTCACACACTCTGAACCCAGCCAAACATTCCACAACATCCAATTGACATTGGCCAACTGGAAGACACGAAGAACACAAATAAAGCTGGACCCCAGACTCGGACCATTTGCCCCCGACCAATGTTATAAATGCACATGGCACGTGTAGGAAATTGTTATTTGTTGTTAATATTCTAAATGCAGGCATGAAAAGTGGAAGTTGTATTGCACGATTGTAACTATATAAATGCCAATAAAAACAGTTAAAAATAAATGTATGCTCGCTTGGTCTGTGTAGCATGCCGGTAGTTCTGGCCCCTACCGGCAGATATTTCACTGACGCATCTGCACTGTTGCCGATGCCGATGGATTCCCATTCCATTGGAGTGCTATGGGACTCCACAGGAATGAGAACTTATCGTTACTCTACTGGCCGTAATTTCCCGGTATTACTGGGATATCAAGCGGTGGAAACAGTAAGGCGAGTCTGGCGTTGACGCTGTCCCTCAGCGGCTAACAGTCTATGTTTTTCCAAAGGAACCACACAGTGCGCAATACAGAAAGAAGAAATCATTGTGTCATTTATAGGCGACTTCCACACAGAACGCCCTTGCGTTTTCATCATGTACTCCTGAACAACGGGATAATAAAAGCCTTTTACTGCCCAGCGACTACAGCCCGCAATCCACAAGGGCGCTAATGCTCCACCTAATTAGCAGTGATGCCCTACCACCAGGTCATAGAGGCGCATCAGTAGCCTCTGCACCTCTTTAGAAACTGCTTCACGGTCAACTTTGCCCCCCCCCCAAGGGGTTGCACACAAGAGACACAATCCAAGGCCCTGAAGAAGGGGCCCTTATCTGTAGCCGAAACGTTCGTGGAACCAGCTTTTTCCCTTGCTGCAGAGTCCACAACACACCTAGGGATTCCTACCATGACGTAGACCCCGGCTTGGTCACTTTTGCCTGCAGTTGGACCTATATTAGGTCTCATAAGAGGACACATATATGGACTCGGTATAGTTGTTGCACTAATTCTCTTTTCTTATTTGTTCATATATGTTTGACAATTGTAACAATATGTTGTTTGGGATATGTTCTATATTTGCAACAATGCACATGAATACCGTTTTTGGAATTGACGGTATCTGCACTTTGCACTGTCCATCTTTGTTACACTTCTATTTTGTGTTTTTTCTACACGTGTTATTTTCAGCGCATGTGAAATTGCTAATTGCTAATTGCTAATGAAATCACTCCAGATTTCAAACAACGCGTCACTTAATGAACTGATGCCTCAAGGGCAGGTCTAAGTACTGTACCTAACCCCAAGAAGGGGAGGTAAAGCTAATTTGCACTGGAGTGTCTGTTTATACGAAATTAGCAAAAACCCCAAGAAGTACCTAACCCCAAGAAGGGGAGGCAAAGCTAATGTGCACTGGAGTGTCTGTTTATACGAAATTAGCAAAAACATGAAGAAGAAGAATGATACAGCCAATTAAAGAGGGCTGCCTTGATATATACAAGTTGTAGCTTCATTTATTTGCATAATGACTTGGCGAACCTAGAATTAGGCCTTGGATGGGTTCAAAGGGCAGATTAACTCTAGCCAACATTTTTTGACCAATCATTAACCAAGGTATGTTCAAACCAGTAAGTGGCAGGACCCCTTTCTGTTTTATATAGGTAGACTCATAATGAGGGCCTAAGTGTTTGTTTTCTCTCACATGGATCTGCCAAGGGAGACCATGAGGTTCTCTTGGTCGTGGAGAGGGTCCATACAGTTGTCTTCTGTAATGTACACAGCTCGGTGACGCGGACCAAGGATGAGTGGCCAGTGCATCCCACACCCATGCTGACCCTCCACTGGCTTGGGGAGGCACCCAGTGCTCCAGTGTCGCCCTATTAATGGTCCCCTGAACTGGGGATCTGCTTACACAACCTTCGGACTGCATCGGTTTCTGGCAATCATTCCAAGACAGAAGGATTGTCTCTTGCAACAAATTCATTAACATAACATAACATAACACCATGAGTGTGTGCCGGAACATACCTGGAAGGAATAATTATCTACAATCCACCTTTGTAAGACCACTCAAAACATCTGAGATGTTCTTGTTCCACCTCCAGAAATGCTTGTCTCAAGCCTAATCCTGTATCACTGTGTCATCAGTGAATTATTTGGGATATAATGCTTCAACTGAAATGGCCAAACCTCAAGTCACCAATGTCCACGCCAAATATGACATCACTGTTTCTGAGACAAAAAGGACTTAAAGACATTTTGAGCCCTGTCTGAAGTTTATCCTACAGTTCTCCACTCGGGGCAGTCAATTAACCCGTATGCTGTTGAATCACAAACCCAGCACCATGAACCTGATGTAAAGACTTGTCGAGACCTGAACAAATTTACTGTGTTATCCTTCAGTGACCATCACTCCAGATTTCAAACAACCCTTCACTTTTGTGCCCATCACTCCAGATTTCAAACAACGCGTCACTTAATGAACTGATGCCTCAAGGGCAGGTCTAAGTACTGTACCTAACCCCAAGAAGGGGAGGAAAAGCTAATTTTGTGTATCAGCCTGCACTATTCCCTGAGAAACTGAGTATTCAGCTATTGAGTGAGATTGTCCCACCATCACGTGGTCAGTTGAGGCTCTCCATTATTATTCATCTGGAAGACACTTATGGTTATCCTACAGTAATGGCACAAAGGCCTGTATGTTAATCATAAGTGGAAGTAAACATCGGAACACAGACTTACTGTCCAGTTTCCTGCGATGAGGCTGCATTGGATGAGGTCACTTGGGATGACTTAAGGCCAGGGGAAATCACCCTCCCTGTGTGCGACCCCTGGAGGCAGTACATGGGGGATCCTGGAGAGCCCGTTCACCCTCTGCAAGCAAAGACTGCCAGAAAGGAGTACACAGACCCCTAGAACTCTGTGACAAAGGTCAGATCCCGGAGAGCAGTCAGTGCATGGCATTTATGGGTGAAGCATAAGTTCTCCTTGGGCTGAATGTGAGCGAATATAATTGGGAGATGCCGGTGGATACCACACTACATGCTGCATTACCCATTGCAAATTATGTGTGATGTAAGGCTGCAGACGGTAGGTATCTATCATGAAATATACATGTTGTTACACTATGAAATGCCAAGAGGGTATGGAAATGGTGGTCTCCAATGCAGCATTATGAAGTGCACAGCACTTGAGCACCCACGCTAGACTTTGGGAGCAGGACTATTGTATAATTTCATGGGCCAATGTTGACAGGTATATTAATAAATAAATGGCATGCCGTTAATAACACACTTGAAGACAAACACATCCGTGGTAAATGTATCCAGTTAAGGGGGTGTATCCTGAAAAAATATCCTTAAGGTACTGTATGCTATGGAGATAAAGAGCTCATCCCGCCTTCTCCTCCTGTGCTCACATCATCTAGAGAGGAGACACTTTCCCGCCCCGCCCCACCCCAGTGCCCATAGTCTGGTGCTGATGCTATGTCTGGAACCCCACCACTCAGCATTTAAGGTCTGTGATGAATCCTGCAGAGTCCTCACAAAGACCCTACCTAGAGTCTCCTCCCAGGTGGCCAGGGGAAGGCAACCGCTACCTTATCCTAACGCTGGGGGTGGTATTAGCCAGGAAGATCACATGGGAGAAAAAGGGCCCCAAGGGAATAAGAGTACTCATTTGGGAGAGACATAGTATTTCTCTTCCTCAGGGAGAGATTTCTGTAATACCAGAATGTGCAATGGCTTGTTGTCAGAGTGAGGTTTCCCTTCCCAAAGATATCCATCTTGTTGGTTGTGAAAACTGTCATAATCAACACAGGAAACCAAACATGAATACTCTGGCATCTAATTTATTTATTTATTTAATTGTTTTTTAATAACATGTCCAATACCGTACCTGAGTTCCGTTTCTAATCGCGGATCCGGATTCGAACCTCTGTTGCTCTGTGTGGTCTTGCTTCCAAGACCAGCGCGTTGCCCCTGTGCTATCCCCCGTAATGAATCTGATTCTCCCTTAAATGTGAATCAATCATTTATCAAGAGCAAAACGTCCCTTCACAAAGTTGCCCATCTCATACCCTTCTTGGTATTCTCTTGACTTTGCCAATACTTGTGTTTCATACAATACATTCCATTATATCTACTACATGCACCACCTTTCTTTCATTCCACTCACAAGTGCTCAAAACCTGCCTTTACTCTGTTCTGCATTCAAAAGTGCTTATTATGACTTTCAGTTTGTTCAGTATTCCAAAGTACTTGTAATGACTTTGTCCGTTCGATATTCAAAAGTACATGCTCTGGGCATTCCAAAGTTCTTGTAATGATTTTCAGTCCATTCGATATTCAAAAGTACTTGCTTCGGCATTCAAAAGTATTCGTAATCACTTTCAACTCGTTCAGTATCCAAAACAACAATGTTCAATGCATATTCGCCTGCCAGCCCGGTGCTTCCCATTCACTCACCGGTCGGAGCTTATGGAGCTGTGAGGTCTCTGCTGCTACGGGTTCTCGCCTACGTTAGCGGGACCTTGCTTCTCTCCCAGCGGCTCTTCGTGGCATTGCTCTCCAGAAATGCTCCACCTGCAACCCAGCTTCTGCAATCGCTTCGCTCGGTCATGCCGGTCTCCCTCATGTGGTCCGTTACTGACTTCCAGCTTTCCTTTGCTTCGCTTCCTGCTGCATAAACTCTGCATCTGTCACTGATTCCTCCGCTCGCCACATCACTGTCTTGGAGTTGCTTCACCAGCTAATGCCTCGGTCTCCATAGCTGCCTCCATTTCCAAACGGAGGTTGGGTTTGAAAGTGCCCACCACCATACTGAATCCATAAAAGACTAGACTGCTCACCATTACAGGGATTGGAATTGGGGTTTGTTGACCAGGAGCAAAAAGCAGCTCCTGGGTATTGGGCATAACCAGTTAGGCAGGAGCTACTGCGGGGGTACCAGGAGTTAGCACACAGTGCACAGCAAACCTAACTTTGCGCAAGATGCAAACTCTAACTCTTTGTCCATTATATATTATCCAATATTCTCTAAATGCCCCTAAGCTGTGTTCTTTATTCTCCTTTATATACATTTGCAAACATACATTGTTAATATCACATAGCTAGGTTTATATGACACCACTTGCCACAGGAGTCAAATGTAGCTCCTGGTAGCTGTTGGTTTGAAGCTAACCAGGATCTCCTTGGCTGTAACCAGGAGCTCATTAGCTCCCAGCTCCCGGCAATTTCGAACCCAGCATTAGAACCGTAATTCTGCCTTAATCGTGTTGTACTCCTCTTCATCTCTGTATTTACAAAAGGAGGCTGACAGAAGCCTACCAAGGATTCGGGAATAGAGCGTTCATTGTGAAAAGGGAAAGGGGGATACAATGTCTCACCTAAGGACCTCCTCCCCCCATTCCCTATATTCCCTCCAACCAGGTGATCCTCCCTCGCAAATCCAACCCCAGGGTTAGGATACAAAAGCGATGGCCTTTCCCTGTCCACCTGAGAGGAGAAACCAGGGGGAAAAGATGTGAGGATGCCCTCAAGTTCCTCACAGGTGGTGTACTGCAGGAGGATCACCTGTGAGGAGACAAGGCCCAGGGTTGAGGAGATTTGGCGGGATGAGAAACAGTCTTTATCCTTAAAAGGGGAGAGACTTGTAAAGCTGCCAAAACATGTAATGGCATATAGTCGCTATGATGTATCTGAGCCAATTATTAAACCTGTGGATGTGGGTACTGCCAATATAATACCTGTAAAAACCTCAAAGGAAAGAAAGACCATTTGAGACCTATAAAGAAAACATTCCCCTGTTCTCCCAAAGGTACAGTGAAAAGGAATCTATAAATGTTGCCTTAAATAAACTGCCTTCCTCTTTATCAGTGAATTCTGATGATTTGTTCTTAAATACTTTTAAGGGAAATTAATCTGACCTTAAAATTCAGAAACGTACAAGAAACCGCAATTATGTTGTTAGGGACGACAATTCCCATAATCTCAGAAGTACTGGGATGAGGAAGAGGACTGAAGAGCTATGCTGTAGCAGTAGTCAGGCAATTCATCTTAACAGCCCACACCTGAAGGAGGGTGGGGAGCTTAAGAGGCCCTCTCAGGTGGAGGCCATTAGAAGCAGAGGAAACTGTGGATGAAGTGTTGGTGGCAGTAGCAAAAGTAGAAGGAAGAAAGCTCAGCATTGGCAATCCAGGCAGAAGTGGGAGAGCCGAAGCGATGCCGGGATTCTCAATCAGCAGATTTCAACTGCTTATCCCATGAGGGTCCTGTTCCACAAACTCTGAAATGCAGAGGTTGCGCAGCGGATGGCCTGAAAAAAAACTGCTTTTCCCCTTGTGAACTTCATAGCAGAGATTACGCAGCAGGAAGCATGGTGGAGAGCGTGGCCAGAGGTTGCTGTGAAGCCGTGGGTCTCAGGAGTGAGAAGGGCTCCTTAATTATGTGGCCGGACTGGAGACACCCCCAACAAGGAAGGCTGTGGGTCCAAATAGAAGCCAGAAGTCGCAGAAGTCCTGCAACACGCGAAGAAATGGAAAAGAGAAACCAGTGAATCTTGCTGAATGTTCTGATTCCTTGCGTGAACACTGCCGGCAACAGTATCCTTAAACAATTACTTGCGTGTGTGAAAAGCGATGTGAAGCTGACTGTTGATTGTCAAACAATAAGGCATTTAAAAAGTAGCACTTGCGAATAAGTGAACGTAATTTCTTTCACTCTCGTGAGAAAGGAACACTGTGAACCTTTATTATTTGAACTCTAATTTGTGTGAAAAACACATAAAGGAGTGGTTGAGTGTGCCTAATAAAGATACTGAGATGAAGAGTGACCTCTGAATCTTTATTAAAGCAATTAAACAACTTTAACAATAGAAGCCAAGCATTAGAACACCATTTTTTACAAGTTGGAAAGAACAAGCATTGCCCTCAGTCAAGAGTGAATAATGTGTCTTCACAATCAGGAGTTAAACTAGCCTTTCTCAAAGCCAAGAAATGGTGAGAGTATTGTCATATGCCTAACAGAACATCAGCATTGCCGAAGCCAAGAGTGTGCAAGTATTATCTGAAGCCAAGCGAGATTGGCAACAAGGCTTCTGGATAAATGATCCTGGCTGACAAAATACAAAGAGATAAAGGCAAGGTAAGGGAAGCTTGCTGCTTGTAATTATTCAATAGAAGATGACACAACCTACAATGCCAAAGCCAATAGGAAGAAGAGAGAAATGTATCCAAAAGATAATTGTAGGTTGTCATTGTTGCAGACAGACAGAAGTGGCAAAGAGGCTGCCCCTCTGAAAAGGAAATATTCAGAAAAAGAGTGCCTTGTTTACTTGAAGGTGTTGAAGTGCCATAAAGTGATTCTTGTCATATCTGAAAAACTGTTTGAAAGACAGAAGTGGCAAAGAGGCTGCCCCTCTGAAAGGGAATATTCAGAGAAAGAGTTCCTTGCTTACTCAAAGATTTTCAAGTGCCATAAAATGATTCTTTTCATATTTGAAAAACAGTTTAAAGATAAACGGTACAGAAGCTGTGGTGGTGGTTTGGTTGTCAACAGATTCAATACTTCACTAGCACAATTGAGGTAGAATACTATGAGGCAGAGGATTAGACCCCCATGATGAATCTTGTAGAAGTCACTCAACACTGAGAGTTGCTTAGATGGAAGTAGAAGTGCTGTGATGTTACCCTGACAAAGATCTAAACTGTGATTTCTAATATTACAAAGAAAGACTTACTAACTGTTAACCAGTAGATGTGTTTTATTAACATTACCAGATGTTGTGTCCATTTGAATCTAAGAAGGAACTGTGGTGTTTCTTCTTGGACATTTATAAGTTATGGCAAAGCATCTTGGCTGGAAATAACACTGATGCCATTTGATTACGTGGAAAGTCTTCATTCCAGCAAGAGGAAACATTTTTTCTGATATTTAAACTTTAGTCAGCAAAATTATTCTTTGACTCATTGAAGGAACCAGGAACTGAATCGAGACTTTATTACAAATATGGATTTCCTTGTTTCTTTTTGCTGAACATTGGAACTGAAGTTAACTTGAAACCTGGGGAAGGGGAGTTCACCCAAGTCACCAAGGAAGACTGTGAATATCATTGTAGATGCCATATATTTCTTTATGTTCGAGTGTTTTTTCCTTTCGTTTTGATAGGCAGCGGAATCCTTGTCACAGTAAGGACAGTGAGGCGTTTCATGAAACCCATACTGTAATAAAATGGCAGAGTGTGAGAAAATCATCTAAAAGTTGTCCGCCTCAAATTTCTGACCCCTCACAACCCCCAGATCAGAATGCTGGTTCTTACCCGGCACCCCAATGTGGACAACCCCATGCCAGATCCCAGACCAAAGCCCCTCTTCCACCACCAGTACCGAGAACAGCCAGGGTGCCTCTTCTGGCACTTCCTTACAACCCTGGCTCCAGTAACCAGACCACAGTACCTTCCAGTTCGCTTTACTAGAACTGGACCCAGACTAAATACCCCAGCACACCACATCGCGCCCTAGCCATCCCCCTTCCCATCCACTTTTTAATGTTTTTATTTTTACTTTTGTATTTGGATCATTTACATTTTTCTTTTGATTTTTCATTTTTTGATTTAGAGAATTTTAATTTTTTAAAAATATTTTAATTTTAAATGTTGGATTTTGTTGGGTTTTTCTGATGCTTGATATCTCTTTGAAAGATATTTTGTGAGTGGCGATGTTTGGATACAGTGTACCCAGCTTACTTGTTTTGCATTTCATCTTTCGTTATTGCACTATGCCATTGTCCTGCATTTTGCATTTCATCTTTCGTTATTGCACTATGCCATTGTCCTGCCTTTGTGTGCACATTCTTCTTTCCAGCTTGCTTTATTGTAAGCTCTCTGCTTTCCCATGGATATAGTGAACTTTTCATCTGCTCCCCGAAAGTCTTGAAGGACAGAGAGACTCTGACTCATCTTCACACGCTCTCCTCCAACTGGGTGTTCTTGCTCCCTGTGGGTCCTCAAAGCCAATCCTTAAATGTACATCAGCCAGTTTATGCTTGCTCTGCTCCCGCTGCTCCTCCCTTCTGCATTAATAGACTACCAAGAGAACTCTTACACCCAGATCTGCCATTTGGCAGCCCATGCATTCAATCAAACCAACTGCTGGGTCTATGACCATATGCCTCCCCATCAGGGCATACAGTTCCCACTCCAGGCTATACCTGCCAGTGTCTCCTCGGCCATCCCGGGAAACCCAGTGCACATTAGAAAAAAAGAGGCTCTATCTGTGCGGTACAAGGCCACCTTGTGTGCTTCAAGGGGGAAAGAGAAGAAGGGGCCGTACATGTAGGTACCACTACCAGATGCCAGTCCACGGAGCTCCGGTTGCACAAGCACCCCTGGTTATAAAGAAAATGGAACAATGCAGCCCCACCTCATACCTTACATTACCTGCAAGGTATGGAAGCTACCCACACCTTAGTGCCAGTCAACAGACACCTAACTGGCAGCTGAAGACTTATTCTGGAACTGAGGCAGCAAGCACTACAAGCAGCTGCCCGAACTCTGGAGCGGCAGTTGCGCTCTGGGTCACATGGTGCCCACCATCAAATGCCTGTGACCTACAACAAGCCCATGAACACCTACACTCCTCTGATAGAGACACAGCTGTATGGCACCACCCCAGATGGGTGTCATGAGAGTGGATTGGGCTGTATATCAGCACATTCTAGAAGAGGTGGCGAATGAGGTCACTGTCTCACTGGGAACATTGGCTGCAGAGCAGAGGGAGTTGAAAAAAAATTGCTAAAAAACGACTACCTAATATTGGCTTCCCATGGCAGAGTGGGGGCACTTATTGGATCAGAGCAGTGTGTGTATTTGTTCCAGACTCCTATGATAAAGTCTTTGACAACACTTGCTCACATCACCTCCCTTGGGGCCACACCCAGGGATACATCCAAAGACTTGCTGAATGGAATAAGAGACTGATTCAGGCCTTCTGTGGAAAAATGCTTGTATATTTTCTGTATGCTGCTGGGGGGTTGCTTGCACTAATTACCATCTGCAAACTGCTCTGGTGCTTCATATCAAGGTGTTGCCAGACCCCTGGACTCTCCTTGACCATGGCTCACATCCCCCTCACATCCTGGAATCCGACTCCTTAAACAAAGAACTTCACAGACTGTCCTGGATCGAGAAGTAACGCTGGTCTCCGGCCCAGTTCATATGGTCCCTTTTGGGACCAGACGGGGGCTATGGAAATGAGCCTCCATGGGTGGATACCTGTGTTTCACATATAAGTCACTTGTTGCATCTTAATGCACTTTAATATATTCCATGTATTTTCATCTGACACTGTATAGGACTGCACTTGCATTTCAATGTATTACATAAATTTTCATCCCCCACAGCCAGTGTAAAATCTTCAGCCAGGGAGCAGTACCGCCCCCTTTTATTTATTTTATTTCTAAAGCTCTAAAACAGAAGCCCATGGGCATAGTAGCGGTAGACAGGACAAACAAAACAAAGACAAGTAAGGCCCTCAGAAAGGCATCATGAACCGTCAAGCAAGGGGTAATTAGTCAGAGAGCATTGTTTTTAGACCCTGCTGAAAATGCACCAGCGAGGAGCATGAACTTAGATTTGGCAGACAGGGCATTCCAACACCTTGGTGCCGCATAGGGAGAGCATCCGACAGTGACCAGTGTTAGTTTGGCCTTTGGGGTTTGTAGCTGACAGAAGTTGTTTGACCTAAAGGTTCTCCTATTAGGAAGCCATGGCAGTTTATCTGATAGGTAAGCTGGGCTCTTCCCATATAGACAATTGTGCGTAATGCACAATGTCCGAAATGTGATGGCTCTATCAATAGGAAGCCAGGGTAGTGTCCTTCTGGCAATAGTTACGTGGTCAGATCTACACAGGCCCATCACCACTCAAACTGCATTATTCTCAACCACCTGAAGTCGCTTGATTTCACTCTTTCCAATGCCCTGCAAGATGCTGGCACAGTTGTTGAGGCACGCTCCAACAATCACACGAGCCAGAGTGGTGCAGTTGGTGGAATCAAGAAAAGGTCTGAGTTGTGCCAGTAATTTGACATAGGAGGTGCCTGAAACTAGCCTGTTGACATGGGCCTTCATACTAGGCTTTTGATTGAGGACAACCACTAGAGTCTTAACCTTTGGCAGGGTAGCCAAGATGCATTTAGTTTTTTGAAAGGATTGATAGGTGGCATCGGTTCACGCAGCTGGAGTGCTGTACCAGTGATCATGATCTCGGTTTTTGCGTTGTTTAATGCCAACCCGTTATCAATCATCCAAATATAGGTATGGTTGTAGATGGTATTGACCATGTTGGTGTCGGCGCTGTAGTTGCCTGAGAGTGGGATGAGGCACTGTGTGTCATCAGAGTAGTTGGCATACACTACACCTTCTGCGTCCAGCAACTCAAATAAGGACAGAATGAAGATTTTAAATAAGGTGAAAGACACACAGATTCCCTGCGGAACTCCGCAAGATACCAGGCAACCATTCGCCGGGGCATCCTCATGATAGACTCTAGCTAATCGGTCGTCCAAAAAAAGACTTTATCCAGTTCGATGACTGTCGAGAAAAGTAAGCACAATCTTGCAGTCTGGAGACGAGGAGAGAATGGTCTACTACATCGAAAGCTGCCGTTAGGTCTAGGAGCATCAGGGGTGCAGTCTTTCCTTTATCACAGTGCTGCAGAATATTTGCCATAAGGTCCAAAAAGGTTGATTCTATGCTGTGAGCACTCCTGAAGACTGACTGTTTCTGCCCTAGTATGGCGTGGAGACCTAGAAAGTCTTGTATTTGAAGGTGAGCAGCCTTGTCTAGGATCTTCAGAAGAAATGGAGTATTAGTAATGGGGCAGTAATTGCCAACCATGTTAGATCCAGAGATGGCTTTTTTAGCAAAGGCAAGATCCAGGCCTGTTTAATAGATGGAGGAACAATGCTTTCATGAAAGGAAGCATTCACAGGTTTTGTGACGAAAGGAACAAGCTGAGAGGCACAGGGTTTGACAATAAATGCTGGGCAAACAACTCCTTTGCAACTTGTCGGTTTAATTCTAAGATGTCAAGAATTTCTGCTTCTGATACATCCTTGAATTTAAACTGGGGTCGCAGGGAAGTCACGATCTTTCCCTTACTGTTTCGTCTAGCTATAGGCCCTCATTACGAGCATGGCGGTCTGGGAATTACGGGTCCGGTAAGCATGTCGGTACCGTACTTCCCGGACCGCCATACTACAGGCTCTGCTTGCGGGAACTGTTTCACCCGCCAGGTTTTTCCTGGCAGGTGTAACGGCACCCGCGAGCAGAGAATGTTGGATGCACCGGCACATGCAGATTTGTGCCGGTGCATCTGACGTCCCCATTCAGCACTATGGGGCAGAATGGGGATGAGGAGGCCCTTGATTCCGGCACCCGAAATGGGCAATTACTGGGTCCGCCGTATTCGACATGACCCGGTTCTTGCCCATTCACGGGTTCCGGAAAAAATGCAACTCCGGTGGCAGCCGTGCCGTTTTTAATGGCATGGCTACCACCAGAGTTGTAATGAGGGCCATAGTCCTTAGCTTAGACAAAATATCTACCTTTATTTGATCAATTTTGCTCAGCACAACGTCTTGTATGGCGTTGCACCATTTGGAGTCTTTAATGACCTTGGAGATGGTGGGGCGGGGATCTTCCAATTCTCTGAGGATCTTAAAGTGTTCCTTGGTGTTGGACGCAGCCTCCTTAATTCTCTTGTCATAAAATGATTTTTGGCATTACAAATAGCCATCTTATGAGCCTTAACGGCACAGATATAACTGGTTTTATCATCTGCTGGGTTGGACTGTTTCCATTGGCATAGGGCTTTATCTTTTATTTCGTTTCGGTTTCCTGTTTCGCCAGAATACCAGGTTTTAGAAGGTTGAGTTTTTGTGGGCCTTGTTTTCTCTGGGGCCAGAGTATTCACTGCCTTAGACAACATATTATGATAGACTCCAGAAAGCTTAGTAGCATAATTCTGGTTGCAGAGGTCAGCCAGGGTAGAGGCAAAGTAAGGCATTGTGGATGTTGGAGTGAGCTTGCGTAGGTTCTGACAACTCACTTTCAGTAGTTTCCTTTTTATTTTCTTAGGTAATGGTAACCAGGGAAGCTGAAATTGGATTACTTTGTGATCTGCAATGGGGCACAGATTAATTGCAATGTTATATATGCTGACAGCGTAAGAAGCTACCCAGTCCAGAATCCTACCCTTACTGTGGGTAGATTCCTTAGCATGTTGGTGAAAGCCAAGATCATCCAAGGTAGTTTAACAGCTATAGCCAATGAGTCCTTGGTCTCTCCATCCCCCTTCTTGGGACAGCTGTGAAGGAGGGGGCTGTGCATCCAACACCCTGTAAACCTGTGCCCTTTTCCTGTCACTTCGACCCTGGGAACTATTTTGACCTCCTTCCCATTTCCGTCACTTTGAAAGCTGTGTTCATCATGGCACCTTTTCCTGAGAAACTCTTCTCCTCCCCTCTGGAGGGGTGAAGCGACAGATGTGAAGTGGGGACCTGTGCCTGCATGTGTCATCCTACACCCTGTCATCCCCGCCCCCTTCCTCCTTGGACCCTTTGGGCGGGCATTGCAAGGGTGGAGCAACCGCCTTATAAGTGGACAGAGAACCAGGCCTGGGGCTCCTTTTTGGCTGCAGTGCTGGACGCGTGGGTGGGGGCAGGGGAGCTACAGAGACCCTTATCAGGTACACTTCTCCCAGTCCGGTCTACTTCTTTTCCATCCCTTTGTGCCCTTTCCTCCCCAACCTGCTCTCCTCTGCCCCAGCCTTCCTCTCTGCCTCTCTCTCTCGTTCTCTCTCTGTTTACCTCTCTGTTTCTCTCTCTCTGTCTCTCTCTGTTTCTGTCTCTCTCCCCCCTCTCTGTGCCACTCACACTGTCTCTGTACCACTCACTTTCTATTGTCACTCACTCCCTCTCTCTGTGCCACTTGCTCTCCCTGTGCCACTCACGTTGTGCCTTTCTCTCTCCCCCTCTCTCACCTTCTCTCTCCCTCGCTCTCTCCCTCTCTATCTCTTGTTTTACTCTCCCTCCCTCTCTCTTCTTCCCCTCTCTCTTCCACTCTCTTCCTCTCTCTTGCTCAGGATGTGCCTAGCCAGTATTCCTGCCATCAGTTCCCCTCCTTGTGCAATCATCAATGTCTAATATGCCTAACTAAAAAAATAAAATAAAAAAAAAGCAGAAGATAACAGAAAATGAAGAGGAAGATGGAAAACCATTTTGCTAAATCATAAAATTGATAAAAGCAAAACAAAAAAATAAAAAAATAAAACAATAAAAATATGCTTAACTTACTCCGCTGGCAACAAACCTGCTTCCCTGTCTGTAATAAATCTGCCTCCTGATTTCTGCAAAGACGTTGGTGCCTTCTTTTGTGTTCCCATTATCTTGGGTAGCCTGCCTTTTATTACCAGGTGGGGACCCAGTCCACATACACAACGCACACCTCACCGGAGTCTGTTAATTCCCTGGCCGAAAACTGTGGCTCGGCCTGGGGTCTCCCACACGGCCTTCCCTATTTTGGCCTGCCTTCCTCAATAAAGGGATTCCTCTAAACATTCAGTCACAAGTGGAGCAGGATCTGCAATCACTACTCGCACAGGACATCATAGAACATGAAAAAAAAGGCTTGACGCCCTGGGTTTCCCTCATCGTGCCTGTACCCAGGAGAGAAAACAGCGAGAAAATACGGCTGTGTGTAGACATGCAAATGCTTAATCAAGCAATGAAAGAGAAAGCCATCTCTCTCCCTGAATGACTGATATGATGCATTTGTTGCACAGAGCCAAAGTGTTTTCAAAACTGGACCTTAATAAAGGGTATCACAAGCTGGAATAACACATGGAAAGCCAATACATTCACGACGCACATAGGGCTGTTCCGGTACAAGCCTCTAAGATTCAGCGGGTCTTCAGCCGCAAAAATCTTACTTTCAAAATGAGTTTCATCAGGTCATCAAGCACATATCCCAGTGTTTGAACTATAGTGATGACATTTTAATATTTGGGACCACACTAGAAGCTCACAATGACACGCTATGCAAGCTCTGCATGGTGTTGCAACAGGCGAACTTGACCCTGAACATTAATAAATGAGAGTTCAGTAAATCCACTTTATTTTTTAAAACTTTCTTTATTGTTTAACCATTAACAATTACAAGACAAAAAAACAGATAGACCATCTCCCCTACATTGTACATCGGTAGTTCAGGCATGTAGATAGAGGTAGATTTCAGCATTTCACTCATTCGCTCCCACGCTTTGCATGTCACTGCCAAAGGCTGAACCTCACTCCTCGGAACAGTGTCCTTATCGCCCCAGAGCATGCCCATCGGTGCATTAGGAGTAACAACCGCTCTCGCTAACAGTGAGTGGGGTGAGTCAGGGGCCAGGGAGTTCCAGCCTGCAACGTACTGTAGCTGAGTCACTAGATAATAAATATACATGTCCGGATATTCCAGCCCACCAAATTCATAGGAACAAGTTAGCGTGTCCAGAGAAATTCTAGGCTGCTTCCCTGCCCATATCAATTTGGTCATTATGCTGCGCATCCGGGTCCAGTAGGTGAGAGGGGGCCACACGGGTACATTGTTAAATATATACAGGAGTTTGGGGAGGATCACCATCTTTGCCAGGGCTATGCGCGCCACCTGTGAGATCGGCAAGCGTATCCAAGCCTCTATTTTCTGCTCTATGGCCTCTAGAGGGGTGACGTAGCTATCTTTATAGAGCCCTAACCGAGTTGTGGAAACCAAGATGCCCAGATACCGCATCCCCTGAGGGCACAACCAGAATTCGTTACCCACGTCAGACTGTTGCACCGCTGGGGTTAGAGGCAAGATTTCAGACTTGTCCCAGTTAATTCTAAGCACTGAGTTTTCTTCAAATTTAGTCACCTCCTGTGTCAAGGGGGCTAGGTTCTACCGAGGTTGCTTAATGTACAGCAGGATATCGTCTGCGTATAATGATATCGTGGAAAGGAATGACTGGACCCGAATCCCGCGGCGTGCAGTTCCCGGACGTGACAGGCAAGAGGCTCCATAGCCAGCGCGAAGAAAACAGGGGACAGGGGGCACCCCTGGCGAATACCACGCGTGGGGTATATATAAGATGAAATCATCCCGTTCATGTATATAGCTGCCTGTGGTGCTGTATATAAAAGCCGGACCCAACTAATATACCGAAGCCCCAACCCATACCTACGCAGCACTTCGAAAACAAACGCCCATTCTATTGAATTCAAGGCTTTTTCAGCATCTAGTGCGGCCACTGCAAGTGGTATTTCCGGATTGACATTATGCATGAGTGTAAATAACCGCCTAAGATTATTTTGGGTAGATCTACCCGGAATGAAACCAGCCTCATCCGGAAGAACCAGTGCCGACATGTGGGGAAGGAGTCGATTAGCAAGTATTTTTGCAAGAATTTTGTTGTCTGTATTTATTAAAGACAGGAGTCTATAGGATGATAATGTTTGAGGGTTCTTTCCGGGTTTAAGAAGGACTGTGACTAGCGCAGACCTAGAGGACTCGGGTAGGGAGCCCTTGGCCAAGGCGCTGTCGTACATGGCCATCAAATGCAGAATTACCAGATCTGAGTATACTTTGTAGAATTCTATTGTGATGCCATCCATCCCGGGCGCCTTCCCACTAGGCAAGGATTTGATTGCGTTACGTATTTCGTCCTCCGTTATAGAATCATTAAGGGCGCTACCTAGGTCCTGGTCGAGCCAGCCCAGGGCCACCTCATCCAAATATCGCATCAATTCATCATGCCCGGGAGCTGGACGAGATGTATATAGCCGCTCGTAATACTCCCTAATGGCAGTATTGATTCCCTTTACATCGCTAATCAGCATCCCATTCTGGCCCTCGATTTCTATTATATTGGTGGCCGGATGTTCCTTGCGAATGGCCCATGCCAGTGTTTTGCTTGGCCGATCCCCCTCTCCGTGCCTCACCACCACAATCGGGTCCCCTATATACTTTTCATCGTTAGCCAATTGCAGAAGTTTTTCCCTCTGGGTCTGCAGCTCGCGCCGTAGTTCCAGCATATCTATGATCCCCTGCCTATTCTCCCCTTCACAAATTTTGCTTTCCAGTTCTCGCATGGTTCGGCGTATGGCATTCAAGATACCTCCCTCTTTCGAGATACAACATCCCTTAATATAAACCTTGAAGGCTTCCCAGACTATTCCCGGGTCTGGAACAAATCCTTTGTTAGCCTGGAAAAAGGTCTCAATATCTCGCTCAATCTCTGCACGGAATGCAACATCCTCCAAAGCGGCAGCTCTAAAGCATCAGCGGAGCGGGGCAGGAGCATTCAAGGCAATTTCGAAACGGGCCATTACCAGTGAGTGATCGGACAAAGTCCGGGGAAGTATGGATACTGTAGTGACCGTCTGAAGCATGCGGGTAGTAGTCATTATATAATCTATTCTAGAAGCGGAGCCGTGCACATTTGAATAAAAAGTGTATTCCCTAGAGGTGGGGTGTTTGCACCGCCACACATTGATCAGACCATGATACTGGGATATTGTGTTCCAGGCTTTAACCACCAGCGGTAGGGATAACTGCATCATAGCCGATCTATCGAGATCCAATGTTAGGGCAAGATTAAAGTCACTGGCCCATACGATTTCGTAATCTGGGAATTTATGTATATGCCTGGCGCACTGATAAAAAAACTCTGGGGTATCAGTGTTGGGAGCATAAATATTAATCAAAAGAAGTTTACCGCCTAACATCTCTCCTGCCAACATGAGGAACCGCCCATCCTCATCCTTAACCTGTTTGTGCAGTTTATATTGCAGCGAAACGTGGATGTAAATAGCTACCCCGCGCAAATGAGTAGAGTAGGATGAATCGTATCTGTGTATTCCCCACCCCGAGAGCTTGGGGAGAGGAGCCCCTCTAGCCAGATGGGTCTCTTGTAGGCATAACACATTCGCCCAGTGGTTTCTACTATAGTTCACGATCAGTATGTTCCAAGAAAGGAACGTCAATACTGGACCGGGAGTCCCGCCTAGAGGTGGAGTGGGCCTGTCTCCAATAAGGCCATATTTACTAGTCCCCGGTAACATTCATAAAGGCTATGAATAATGATATCTTGTGCCGTTATTCATGTTAATACGATGCAGTGCATGTGAGTCTCCAAATACAACTTCAAACCATAACCCCCCCAAGCCCATTATACAACCAAAGCAAAACACTAACTTCCTTCCCACCCCATCCCTCCCACGCCAGAAACAACAACCTACCGGCACCCACAAGCCCACCCCTCCCCAGCATCTAAACTCATGCTACAACCTAAACTAACCTCAGTGGCTGCAGAATGTGGAGCTCTGAGGGCGGCCAATGGGCCCCAAGTGGCATCGGCCGATAAACAATGTCTACTGGGACTTGCTCAACTGATTTAGCGGCATCCATCAATTTATCACTTCTCGAACACACTTGAATATCCCCCGGCACTATTTAACATTCAGGATCACCGTGAGGAGCGACCAGGTGATCCCCCAGCATCAGGCAGATCAGTGGCAAAACGTTCTGCTTTAAAGTCTGGAAAGAGACGAATTATAGAGGAGCCCCAGCGTAGCTCACCTTTCTCCCTGGCTGCACGCAGGATGGTATCGCGGTCTCTGTAATTGAATATCCTCTCAATTATTGGGTGCTCTGGGGCGCCAGGAGGAGGTCAGGCAGCCAGGGATCGGTGAGCTCTTTCAACCATGAACATAGCCGTCAGCGGTGTGTAACCAGTATTTCCAACTACAGAGATTCAACAAACTTCTCCATGTTTCCTATGGCAGTTGATTCAGGGATCCCTAGTATCTGGAAATTATTACGCCCGGAGCGCCCCTTCAAATCCTCATTCTTTGCCAGCACTTTCTTCACAGTTTGTTGCATTACTACCATGTCACGCTGAAGAGTAGCAACCTTGCCTTCAGTGTCCCCAATCCTCTGCTCTGCTTCGGACATGCATCCACACAGCTTTTCTATTTGAACAGCGGACACATCTACCTTACATGTAAGAGCATCTATTTTTGCCCCTAAGTTGTCTGTGCTGTTCTTCAGGGCCAGCAGTGTCTGATTTAGGGCCGCCACATCCAGTTGGGATTGGTGTTGACTTGAAGAAGGTGAGGGCGCGCTAGATTGGTATGTGCGGGCAAACTGATCCATTCTAGCCTGTTTCTTGGTGTTCACCATATTTGTGCTGGCTCCCGCCCGCTTCTCAGGGACCAGCCCTACACCTCTTCAAGGTGTGGTCCAGAGCAGGCTTGACAGGGAAACTGAAAACCTTGTAGAAATTTATTGCAGCTAGGCGGCCGGTCTTTCTCAAGTTGTATATGTTGGGCCTCATTACGACCCGGGCGGTAAGTGAATAACGATGCAGGTAAAGGATTACCGGCATCGCTTACCGCTCCGCACGATTAGGAAATGCCAACCCGCTATTAACGGTGCTGCTAATAGCGCCAGGAGCGCGGGCACGCAACCATTCATGCCGCCAATACCGGCATGGCGCAAACAGGGGAACATCACAAGTCAGGCGGACATGCAAATAACGCCCTACTGAAGCCCGAAAAGTACCTTACCGGCAAGGAGCTAATACCGGCATCGCGGACCACCCGTAAACGGCCATGTGCAGTGTTCCCAACTGCCACAGGTGCACACAATCAGCACAGGTGGAGGCAATACAGACTGGGCCAGCACAAAAGGAGCACACCCCACCCCTTCCCACACCCAGTCACACTCCAAAATGATTCCAATACTACTAGCAATGCTGGGGCGGGAGGACATGATTGCAGTGGAACTGCTGCAACAACAACAACAACAGGCAGCACAGAGGAGACGCAGGAGAAGAAGGAGGGTGAGGCAGGGCCAGCATGCTCCACCAGTGCAGCCAGTGGCACCACGCAGGCAGCCCCCAATCCCTCGCATCAGAGCCAGTCGATTCAACCTAACCCCTGAGCAGATCCACACCCTGTACCGTCTGGACCGGGACACCATCACCACCATTGTGGACATGATACATGACGACATTGTCAGCCTGATTGAATCACGCACCGCCATCCCACCCCCACTGAAGGTAGTGTCTGTGCTCCACTTCCTGGCCAAAGGCACCTACCAGCACACAGTGGGGCACATGCATGGCATATCACAACCATTATTCTCACGTACGCTGAACCAAGTGCTTGATGCCCTCCTGAAGCACACAGGCAAGCACATTTCCTTACCACGGTCTGCCCAGGAGATCTCAAACACCAAAGTTGGTTTCCATTCACTGGCCAGCATCCCTGGTTGCATTGGCGCCATCGACTGCACTCATGTGGAATTGGTGGTCCCACATGCCATGGAGATAGCGTACCGCAACCGTAAGCTATACCACTCAGTCAACGTGCAAATGGTATGTGACTCAAACAAGATCATCACACATTGCTGTGCCCGATACCCCAGATCAACCCATGATTCAATGGTCCTGCAGAACTCCACGATACCACGCTACATGGAGCGACATGCAGGGCAGAGATCCTGGCTTTTCGGTGAGTCGCATGTTAGGCTCATGGAAATGCGATGTGGCTAGGTGATTGGGGGAGAGATGCATACTTCACCTGGCTGAGATGGGGGGGAGAGATGCATACTTCACCTGGCTGAGATGGGGGGGGAGATGCATACTTCACCTGGCTGAGATGGGGGGAGAGATGCATACTTCACCTGGCTGAGATGGGTGGGGGGGGGAAACATGCGTACTTCACCTGGCTGAGATGGGGGCGGGGGAGATGCATACTTCACCTGGCTGAGATGGGGGGAAGATGCATACTTCACCTGGCTGAGATGGGGGGAGAGATGCATACTTCACCTGGCTGAGATGGGGGAAGATGCATACTTCACCTAGCTGAGAGTACCTGAGAGGATGGACCATGCCCATACCCCAAAGCAGGACAGACCGTACCTGACACCTGACCACATAATGCAAGATGAAAGGTGCCCTACCGTGTAAATGATGCAGTGTCACAACCATTCCATAGCCATCTACATGTGCACTGTACTTCATCAGACCGAATCCCCCTCAACACAATGCAGCTACAAGCAATTACTATGACCGATACACAGCACCAAATACCATCAACTGAAAGGACAGTCCCCCATTACTGCGTACAAAGGAGTCACATGAGGCCCAAATACATTAATACACCACTACACTGACACAGAGGTCCAACAAAAGTGCATGTCACCATTTGTTGTGCATAGTGAGATCATCATGAGGCTGACATCAACGGTGCCAGGATGAAAGCATACAAATTACTGGACATCAGCCAGATCATGGAAACAACCGGCGTGGACTAACACAGTGCATGAGCACTCACAAGGAACTGGACCCCCCTGCGCCTACTAGTTGATGACACGCACACCAGTCCATAAGAGGAATACACACATAGCAGTCACATTGTATGTCTCCATTCATGCATGGGAATGTGGTTGCAATCAGGAAATCAATGCATGCTATGGTGTCATTGATACAGGTCCCATATGATGTGATGACTTACACATATACATTGTTGCCCACATGCAGGTGATGCAGGCTATCCCTTGAAGAGGTGGCTCCTTACCCCAGTGCGGAACCCACAGAACAGGCACGAGGAGGACTTCAATCGTGCACATACACGTACCCATGTGGTGATTGAGCAGACATTTGGCCTCTTGAAGGCACGGATTCGCTGCCTCAGCAGGTCTAGTGGGGCACTCCTGTACCGCCATGAGAAGGTGGCCAAGATCGTCATGGCATGTGTCATGCTACACAATTTGTGCATCAGACGGAATGTCCCCCTGCCCCCTGACGCTGAACTGCAACCACCTGACGATGAGGATGAGGAGGGTGGGGATGGGGCAGCACCTCAGGGAGGCAGCGATGCACAGGAGGGATGTGCCATGCGTCAGACTCTGATCAACCAATGTTTCTAGCACACATGGACGGGGAGTGTGACATGGAGGTGGCACTCGGGGCACTGGGTGTGTCAGGGACATAGACACTGTAGACAGTTCACCAATAAAGCACACGTACGGAATAAGCAATGTCCACACATGTGAATCACAAGTTACCAAAATGTGTATTAAAGAAATATAACAAAGTGAACAAGCCCTCCACCCCACATACCCTCTCTCCCCTCCACTCTCAACTCCCCCACACACCCTCTCCCCCCTCCCCCCTCAACTCCCCCACACACCCTCTCCCCCCTCCCCCTTCAACTCCCCCACACCCCTCTCCTCCCTCCCCCCTCAACTCCCCCACACACCCTCTCCCCCCTCAACTCCCCTACACACCCTCTCCTCCCTCCCCCCTCAACTCCCCCACACACCCTCTCCCCCTTCCCCCTACCCCCTTGACTTCCCCACACATGGCACCAGCATGCATGGCTGTACCTACTGCCCTCCCCCTCTTCCAGCACCAGGTGCCCCCCTGTCCGATCTGCACAGGTTCCTGCCAGACCTACGCACGGGGCTGGTCCTGGTTGAACTAGCATTCAAAGATGTTCCAGGTTGTTCTGGCAACTGTGGTGGACGCATGGCCTGCATTGCTGCCACCATTTCAGAGAGGACGTGCCACACTGCTGCCAATTCGGCACAAATGTCCTTCGAGGATGACTCGATAGCTGTTTTCAAGGATGTAGCACATTCCCGAATGTCATCCCTTGCCCTCCCACATTCCGTTATATGCTGCGTCAACAGGCCTGTGAGCTCCTCCTGGCGCCTCTGAATATCCCGGATCCCCTCTTGGCTGGTTGGGGCTGCGGTGGATGTGGGAGGGGTTTCCGACATGCTATGTTCCTCGGGCACAGTTGGCGTGGGGCTGGGAGTTGCAGGCCATGAATGAACCGGGGACAGCACGTGCATGCTGCTGTCGTGCATGATGCATGGGGATAGTTGTGGGGAATGCAGGGGGCCTGTGGCAGGAGTTGCACCATGCAGCTGATCATCTTCCTCATCGCCAGCTGTCTCACCCACTGTGCTGCTGGCAGCCGATGCAGTGCCTTCTGCCGCTGCCTCCTGGGTGCTGGTGGCTGTTGTGGGTGCTGTAGTGGGGGCCGTAGTGCACATTGGCGCTGTGGCCTGTGGTGTGTTCTTGGCCTTCCGCTGTGGTGCCGGGTTGGCCTATACCCCTTGAAGTAGAGGGGCGGTGTTCTCCCTCCTCGCCCCTGGCCTTCTTATGTGGTGTGGCATCTTCCTCTCTGGTGTCCTCGTCACCGCTGTCTGAATGCGTGCCTGTGGGGGACCAATAGAGGAAGAGGGTTAGTGATGGGTCTACAGGCATCGGGCATGCATTGGGGTGGCTGCATTCATATGGAATGGCAGATGATATGACATTGGGGGAATGACATACGGGTTGCTTGGCTTTTGGGTGGGTGATGCATGGAGGCATCTGGGCGGACACATATGGGGTGCATTCTGCATGTGGACAAGGTGATGCCCTGCACTGCCTGTAGGCAATCTTGTACTCATGTGTCTGGTGGACCCTGCTCTACATCATTGCACTGTCAGTTCAGGTGGACATCATCGTGGTGGTATTAGCATTGTATCATTTGGGACACCTACCTGCATCGGCTGATGACGGGGCTTCTCGCTCCATGTCCCCGACTCCCTGAATTGCCTCTGTCCCTATGGTGGTGGCGCAAATCTCCTCCCATGGTTGCAATTTGATGGGGGACTCCGCACCTCTACCTGTCGCCATCCCTAGGTTGCGGTTGGCGGAGAGGATGCTGCGCACGCATAAACGCAGATCATCCCAGCGCTTACGGCAGTCTTTGCGAGTGCGGGGTGTGGTGCCAACGGCACTGACTTTCTGGGCGACCTCCACCCATATTTGTTTTTTGCGCTGCACTGCAGCACGGGACATGTCTGAGGAAAACACGACATCTGCATGTTCCTGCAGCGTCTCTGCCAGCATGGTTAACTCCTCTCGGGAGAAGCGCTCCTTGCGCAGGCGATCAGTGGTTTTATTGACAGCTTTCGGCATGGTGAGATGCAGCAGGTACTGTTGGAGGTGTGGCAGAGTCCTGTTTGTGGTGGATGGCAATGGATTGTGTTTTTAAAGATGGCCGCCGTGCTCTTTTCTGTTCCTGTGCGATGACGCTACTTCCGGTTCCGCTTATTTGCGGTCACCGCTAATAGCAGTTACCGCTATTAGAGGTGACTGCTATTAGCGGTCGCCGCTAATGCCGATGGCTTGGATAACGGAGGACATATTTGCACTACAGATGATGCCGGAAAGGGGCATTTTCCGCCCTTTTACGGCATGGCGGTGGGGTCATTACCGGCATGGCGCAAAGCTCGTGCCCGCATACTCGCAATAGGGCGCTTTTAGCGGTCTATTGCCAGCACGGACACGGTACTTCCACCATGCCGGTAATGACCGGTACTTACCGCCCGGGTCGTAATGAGGCCCGTTGTCTTTTAGTTACGGAGGTCAGCGCAGAACTCTTGCGTTTGACACTTCGGCAAGGGGACCGATGGACACACTCTGCTACTTGGTTAAGGCCCATCAATTGATGCCCGCGTTGGACACAAGACGACTCCATCTCATCAGGCCCCTAGAAGGAGCCCGAGAACATTCTCAGCAATCCCCTGGGGTATACTCGGTTGCCTCAGTCTCCCTGCAGCCCGTGCGGGGCGTTAGTCCAGTGCTTGTGGTATACGCCAGCTGCAACTCACACGGACGCCAAGGCAACATGGCAGGTGGATCAGTGGCCAACCAGGAGACACTTCAATGTTCTGGATAATTCAGTGTCCCCCAAGCAAAGAGGTCACACACTGTATGGGCACCCCGCCTTCCCGGGTGCAAGATCGGCCCGGCGGCCCACGTCCTATCCTGCACTGAACAGGGCAGCAGAGTCAAAACAGCTTACAGGGCAAGGAGCGTGCCCCAGTCATAAACATCCAGGGCAACTGATCACCCCAAGCGCCAGGGATTCATCCCAGGTTTCTCACGCAGCAGGCAGGAGGTAGTAGCTAGGCCATCTCCCACGTTCCATAGTGCCTCCAGAATCAAAGTAAGAAGATCGTGTGTTCAGCCAAAAATACCCAGGCCTCTCGCACTGCAGGGATCGCCCAACGCCACTCTAGACACAATGGTGGTCAGGCCACAGAACCCCCCCAAGGCAGATCAGATGAAGAAGCCGCAAGCCAGCACTCACCGCAGCTCCGCCAGTGTGCAGCCACGTCGGAAGAGAAGTCAGAGGCCGCCTCCGCCTGCAGCTCCTCCAAGCTGCGAACACCCCGCAGACCTCCAACACGCGGGGTAAGGAACCTCCCGCTCTGGAGCGGCTCGGCTCTCCCTGCCGCAGCAATCCACCCAGCGGCCACCAGCCCCAGCGGGGGTCGAGCCTTCCCTCCCCACACACTGGGAAGCGGGCAGCAGGCCCAGGGTTACCTCATCTCCCCTGCGGGCCAGCGACCACGGCCCGGATCCTCCAGCAGAAACTCGCACGCACGTCCACTCCCTGGGAGCTGGGAGGAACTCCAGTGCTGGCGCCCCTCCTCCTCTCACAGCCTTCGGGGCAGTTAGGCCTTGACTGGATGTCTCCCGCCGCTCTGCTGCCGGTGCTCCAATGCCGCTCGCAGTGGTTGCAGCAGAAGCCCTATATGTTCAGGACGTTGTGTAGATGGTTTCGGCAATCGTTCCGAGTCCCAGAACAAAGGATATTACATACGATATTACGGCCGACACCGGAGCCTCTCAGGCAGCGCCCATTTCCTTAGCCGCGCAACAGCACCCCCCAGTAAATCCACTTTCAAATTCTTCAGCCACATCTTCTCGTGTGATGGATTACAACCTGATCCAGCAAATGTGCGGGCACTGGTCAGCACACCAACTCAGTCCTCCATCACAACGGTGCTATCATTTTTATGAATGCCCAGTTACTGTGCAAGGTATATCAAACACTTTGTAACTGTCAGCACGACTCTAGGAAAGGGGCAGGAGTTCTTCTGGTCCCAGCAGTGCGAGGCTGCGTTCCAGGAGATAAAGTCACGCATATCATCAGCTGCATGCATGGCCTACTATGATCCTGAACTAGAGATGGAGGTGACGGTGGATGCAAGTCCTGCAGGGCTAGGGGCCATTCTGGAGAAAAACAAATGGGGATCCAACTCGCCAAAGCGCATTGTGTCCTATGCCAGCAGAAGCCTCTCCAACGCACCTATTCACAGCCCGCAAAGGAAAGGTTGGAGTGGTGTGGGCCTGTGAGCACTATCATCTGAACTTGGGCGCGAGAAATTTAACTATCGTGATGAATCTACAGGCCCTCACCACTATTTATGGCAAATCAACCCTAAGATGCCTCCTCGCAGCTCAGTGGGGTCTTTGCCTGCAATAATATTCCTTCAATATAGTCCACAAGCCAGTGAAGAACAACCCGGATGATTTTTTTCTCCAGGTTCACACTCCCAGCCGAGGTGGAGGCTCAGACCTCCAAAGCGGATCAATACGTCAACTACCTCATAAACAAGGCGCTCCCTGCAGCGCTGACCATATAAGAAATAGTGCAAGAAACAGTTGATACACTGTTATCACTGGTAAAAGAGAAGATACTCACAGGAAGATGGTGCACCAAAGTGAGTGGTGAGCCTGTGTTGGCAGACGACCAGCGGAAGATGATGCAACCATTTTCCCTTATGAAGGACATGTTGTCCAGGTTGGCGCAAGGACTAATACTAAAGGAGAACATCATCGCAATTCTGCTCTCTTTACAGGTATGCATCATTGACCTGGCACATGCGGGTCACAGGGGCATCATGTCCACAAAACGTCAAATGAGAACCAAAGTGTGGTTTCCAAAGATGGATGCCAAGGTACAGGTGGCACTGGAAGACTGCCTGGCGTGTAAGGCTGTAGCACCCCGCACTTTTCTTAAACCCCTGTAAATGACTCATGCCACTCAACGTATGGGATGAGGTGGCCGTTGATTTCTTTGAGCCCCTGGAAAACGGCAAGTACATTATAGTTGCAGTGGACGGGATGTCACAGGGTGAGGAAGGATAGCCCAGGGGCAACTCGTTTGTCTTGGAAGCAAGACAATGCAGCACAACACAGGTTTGAATCCTGATCCCGTACTTAGAAAGCTGGTATTAACCGCGTTATAAAAAAACAATTATATTATAATCCAGAAGTACACCTGGTATCCTCCACAAGTGCACACGCCATCATCCCTGCACTGGATAAGATATTTGCATACTATGGTGACATTGTAAAAACTGACAATGGTCCTCCTTTCAGTGGACAGGAGTTCGCCATGTTTGCTGAACACCTAGGATTTCAGCAAAGGAAGATCACACCGCTGTGGTCGCAGGACAATGGCACTGTAGAACTTTTCATGGCTAACATCAAACACACTCTACAAGTACAAGTATGTGCCATCACCAACAGATCTTTTATGCAAGCCATATGTGCACTATTGAGGGATTTTTGGGACACCCTGCATAGAACCACAGGGGTATACTCCTTGGAACTCATGTTTAATCGCAAGATCTGCACATGCTTACCCCATGCGCCTGGCATGAATCCTGAAGACACAATGCTACAACGTGCTCGAGAAACAGACAAAGCCAACAAGCGGAGGATGAAGAAGTATGCTGAACCAAGACAGAGAGCTCGGGAGCCTGAGATCCATATAGGGCACGCAATTCTAGTGTGCCAAAAGCAGTCTCAGAAAGACGCGCCTGCTTTCCATTCTAGGCCACTATGAGTAACGGACGTCAAGGCCTCCAAGGTGTCGCCTGGAAATGAAGCTCACTCGATCACCCAAAACTTCTCATTGTTTTGGAAGATTGGACAGTTCATCACAGAGGATGTCTCGTCTGGGGAGGCTTTTGATGACAGTGACCCTTCCGACAGCTGCTCTGAGTGCATGGCCACTGATGTGGACACTGCCGACAGCAGTGACAGTGAGGTAGCTGAGCAGCCACGTGGTCGAAGTCTGTCTAAGCGGGTTTTTACGTCGACCCACGAGGTGGATTGAAGAGACGAAGTAATTTAAAGTATGCATTGTTTTATGTGAGGGGAGGGAGATGTAATGTTCTAGTGTTTCAAGAAATGCAGTCCACTTTCTCTGTTCAGGAATGCCTGGACAGGAAACACACAGTAAGCATTTCCTGGCAGTTCACACGAGCGAGCACTAAATGAAGACGTGCTGCAACTTTGTCTCTGTGTCAGCATCCGTTATTAACCCTGCAATCTGCCGACAGTGGGTGCATAAGTCAGTTGTCAGAGAAATGTACACTTGCCACTAGAGGCGTCGCTAGGAGGTAACTGGGAGGCTAGTGCCCCGTGTCTTTTGGTTGTAGCTCTGGATAGAAGCTCAAGGGCTACAACAGAAAGGCTAGCTATCCCTGAGTCCCAACATTAGCCTATCCCTGGATCTTTTCCAGACCTAGAAACAACCCTGCTTGCCACGCCTGTGCACCAAGCGATAAAACCATACAGTATATTAGTACCGCTTCTTCTGACCACAACCAGCATTAAATCTCTTCATGACTGTTACGTTGGGCTTCTCATCGGTGGTGCAGCTCACCTTTAGCATCTAGCCTGCTTCCTTCTTTTAAAGTGCAGGCTATGCTCTTTTTTAATGCTGCTCCTTTCGGTCGGTTTTGGTTTCTATGGCACGTTAAGGGCCTTCTCCCCTCGCCCCAGAGGAATTGTTCCTCTTTGTACTCAACAACCGCAACCTAATCACCCAGCAAACTGACCCTCAACCAGATTGCAGCAGAGGTTGGTTACCCTTCAGAGGCCCAGCAGCGAGAAGGTGTATGTGGCATCATACTGCCCTGCAACCAAAAAGGGGATGGCTGGAATGTTTTGAATACATCTGAACCAATGGCATTGCTCTGGGCAACATTCTACAAAACCGTTTTAGTCCATCTCTGCCATTGCAAAAGAGGTCCAGCCATATGAAAATCAGTCCGATACTGCCAACAGACCAAACTGCTAGGCCAGGTCCCCTCCGCACAGAAACTCAAGCAACCACATACATGTTTCGGCCTTGTTGGGCCTCCTCAGTGAGGTGCAGGTTGGTTCCTTATGATGCAGAGAGCAAGGGACCCACATATGGGCATTTCCCATCTCACATAGGAGGACAAACTACAACCAGAAATTGATGGTTGGAATGTTTTGAATAAATCTGAACCACTGGCATTGCTCTGGGCAACCTTCCACACCGCTTTTATTTAGCCTGTCTGCGCCATTGCAAAAGGGGTCCAGCCATACGCAAATCAGTCAGGAACTACAAACAGCCCGAACTGCTAGGCCAGGTCCTCTCTGCACAGAAACATAAGCAACCCCAGACGTGTTTCAGCTTTGTTGGGCCTCCACAGTTAGGTGCAGCTTGGTTCCCTATGGCACAGCGAGCAAGCTACCCACACCTGGGTATACTCTCTCTGACATAAAGAGACAAACCACAACCAAAAAAAGTAATGGGTGGAAAGTTTTTAATGAATCTGAACCACTGGCATTGCTCTGGGCAACCTTCCACACCACTGTTTTTTAGACTGGCTGCGCCATTGCAAAAGGGGTCCAGCCATATTCAAATCAGTCAGGTACTGCCATCAGCCCAAACTGCTAGGCCAGGTACCCTTTGCACGGAAACGCAAGCAACCCCAGACATGTTTCGACCTTCTTAGGCCTCTTCAGTGAGGTGCAGCTTAGTTCCCTATGGCACAGTGAGCAAGAGGCCCACGTCTGGGCATACCCTCTCTCACATAGGGAGACAAATTACAACCAAAAAGTGATGGGTGAAGGTTTTAAATAAATATGAACCGATGGCATTTCTCTGGGAAACCTTCCACACCACTGTTTTTTAGCCCATCTGCGCCATTGCAAAAGGTGTCCATCCATATGCAAATAAGTCAGGTACTGCCACCAGAACAAACTGCTAGGCCAGATCCCCTTTGCAAGGAAACACAAGCAACCCCCGACATGTATCGGCCTTGTTTGGCCTCCTCAGTGAGGTGCAGCTTAGCTCCATATGGCGCAGCAAGCAAGGGTAACACTGGCATTGCTCTGGGTAACCATCCATGCAATTGCAAAAGGGGTCCAGCCATATGCAAATCAGTCAGGCACTGCCACCAGCCTGAACTGCTAGGCCAGGTCCCCTCTGCATAGAAACACAAGCATCCCCAGACAGGTTTCAGCCTTGTTGGGCCTCCTTAGTGAGGTGCAGCTTGTTTCCCAATGGCACAGCGAGCAAGGGCCCCACGTCTGGGCATACCATCTCTCACATAGTGAGACAAACTGCAACCAAAAAAGTGATGAGTGGAAAGTTTTGAATAAATCTGAACCACTGGCATGGCTCTGGGTAACCTTCCATACCACCATTTTTAGCCCGTCTGCGCCATTGTAAAAGGGGTTCAGCAATATGCAAATCAGACAGGTACTGGCAACAGCACAAACTGCTAGGCCAAGTACCCTCTGCACGGAAACACAAGCAACCCCAGACATGTTTCGGCTTTGTTGGGCCTCCTCTGTGAGGTGCAGCTTGGTTCCCTATGGCACAGCGAGCAAGGGACCCACATATGGGCATTCCTCTCACATACAGAGACAAACTACAACCAAAAAGTGATGGGTGAAGGTTTTGAATAAATCTGAACCACTGGCATTGCTCTGGGCAACCTTCCACACCACCGTTTTTTAGCCCATCT
The DNA here is from genome assembly GCF_040938575.1 of Ambystoma mexicanum. NCBI lineage: Eukaryota > Metazoa > Chordata > Amphibia > Caudata > Ambystomatidae > Ambystoma > Ambystoma mexicanum. Next base: position 135,033,216 of record NC_090927.1, read on the forward strand.
GCACCATTGCAAAAGGGGTCCAGCCATATGCAAATCAGTTAGTTACTGCCACCAGCACGAACTGCTAGGCCAGGTCCCCTCTGCATAGAAAAACAAGCAACTCCTGACATGTGTCGCCCTTGTTGGGCCTCGTCAGTGAGGTGCAGCTTAATTCCTTATGGCACAGCGAGCAAGGGACCCAGGTCTGGGCATACCGTCTCTCACATCAGACCAAGCCTCATTTGCATATAGTGTTTCCCATTTAGTAATGGTTTAGCAGGCGAAGAACGATGGTCTGGAGGGTTGCACAGAGCAATGCCAGAGGTTGAGATTAATTCAAAACCTTCCAGCCATCACCTCTTTTGTTTTGCTTGGTCATACTACCCTGCAGCACACCCACAGCCCCTTCCCAGATGCAGAAACATGTTTAACTAGTGCATCATGGGATTAAGAGGGATTTATAGTCCAGAAGGAGCAAGGGGTAGGGCATAGCAGTAAAAAAGGAAAGAGTGAGAAAGGGGTCCTGTCTGTCAGGGGGCAGTCGGATCGGGCCTGGCCTTCTCCCGCACTCTCAGTCTGGATACATGCAGGAGTCAGTGAGTTAGGTTTTCAAAAACTGCACGGGAGACCATGCAGCCCTTTTACTTGGTCAATGACATCATGTGTGACGTGTCTTCACACAGGTAGTTTCCTAGTTCATGCTGGGGAAGCCGGGAGCCACATTAGTTGTGGTTCCTTCTCAGGTGGCAGAGTGGTGGTGGGCCTTGTAGTCTCCTTCAGACTGTTTTACTTGTGTCGCCTGCGAGCGGCAGCACGCTGCTTCTTTGCTGAGGCAGCACTTTGCTTCATCTGCGACAACACACCGATTTCATGACCACGGCGTAGGCCGTGATTCTCATGCGCCCTGTTGGCAGTAACTGCTTTTATTACTGGGGCCATGATAGTCTGTCTGCCAGGCTGCACAGGCACCCTCAGAGATGAGGGTCCGCGGCTGAGAAACGTTGCCAGGCAGCTACGGTCTCATTTGCTCCTCCCTGGCTACCGGGAGTCCTCTTCCATTTCTACGTCAGAAGCAGCGCTGTTCCTCTCTGTCACCGTTCGTGCGGCTGGCGTCGGTCCCACATCTGCAAGTTATGTGCCTCTCGCTGCTGCTCCAGTGCACCTTGGGATCATCAGTGCATGTAAACCTCAGCAGCTGACCGGCGATCTACAGGACTGCCCCTACCATCGTGGATGGTGCGATGAAGCCTGCCCTGGGTTCCCAGCAGCAGGGTGCCCGTGCACCACAGGACCTCACTGGTGAACCAGTGGTTGTCAGGACGGCCCCTGACATATTTCAGGTGGTGCTGCAAGCCCACACTGGGGACTCCAGCGGCGGGTGCCTGAGTGATACAGTAGTTTATAGGTAAGGCTTGTAGAATGTTTGACATGGAACCAACACATGTAAGAGGGGTTCCAGAATGCGAGAGGGAGTTGTTTGTTTGAGGTTCTCCTGGCGGTGCTTGCTCCGGGGGCTCTCGTATTAAAGCTCTTATCAAATGTAATAACTGCCTCTGTCAAATTACTACAATTGGCAATGAGGAGCTTGTCATATGAGTCCCCGGAGTCTGTCCTGTGTCACTGTTGCCAAGCACTCATGGGTTAAGGAGTGCTGCCCCCACCGTTGTGGGGGCGGAGTTATTGACACAGCGGGAGGAGGAAAGGGAAACGGGGATTGTGGGAGAAGGCGCCTCGAGCGCCAGTTAGAGTTTGTATTTGGAGAATAAAGGAAGCAAGGTGCAATCTCCGTGTGTGCGCGTCCTCCTTCGTAAGGCCTCTACGAGGCAACACTGGCGACGAGGTTTCTCCTCGTGCGCCCACGGAATCCTCCGCAGCAATCCGCCGCTCCTCCTTTGGCTTTCCGCCACCCGACGCGCCGCGAGCGCGCACAAAGCAATCCGCCGCTCCTCCCTTTTGGCTGTCCGCCACTCGCTGCGCCGCGAGCGCACACGAGGCATCCACATCTGGCAGTCCGCCAATGTTCTCGCCCTGAACGCCCTGGGCCTCCTCCTCTGGCAATCCGCCAAAATTTTCTCGCCTTGAACGCCCCGGGCCTCCTCCTCCTGCATCCCGGTAGCCCACACAAGTGGAAGCCCTCTTCCTCCTCGCAGTACTTCACCAACACGCCCTGAATACCTCCAGGCCTCATCCTTTCCTATCCGGACATCCTTTCTCTCCAACACCTCCAGAAGGTCAAGAAGGTCGTCGGTGGATCAAAGGAGCCAGCGGGACCACCACACGCCTCTGGCACAGCACAACTCAGTGCAGGGAAGCGTTTTGGACACCTGCTGCGACACCCTACACGCCGGAGGCCGGTGAGTCCGCTACCCAACTAAAGCATTAAATACATATTGTGTCCGGCATCATGAGCACGCCGGCCTCCGCGTCAGGGTCCAACCCAGGATCGCCTACGCCGGCTCACGTAGTGCAGCCGATTCAACTGCGGCTACCACCCCCTTTCACCATGACCCCGCAAGCCACGAAAGGACCCAGATGGACTGATTGGATGGAAGATTTCCAGCATTACGTCAGGGCATCTGGGGATGGAAATTCCCCCAACATCAGAGACATCTTCCTTAATCTAGTGGGAGGCGAGATAAAGACTGTGGTCAAGACTATTCCTGCAGCTGAACAGAACACTTTCAAGGACTTAATAAAGGCCCTAGACAAACTCCTCATCATAGAAGTCAATCGCGACTACGAACGCTACCTTTTCAACAAGTGCACTCAAATGCCACAGGAAACAGTTGATGAATTCATAACCCGCCTGAGAGTAAAGGGTGCTAATTGTCAATTCGACGCATTTTCTCTGGAAGAAGCCATAAGATTAAGAGTCATTGAAGGTTGCTTATCCCCTGCCCTCAAGAAACAGCTCTTGAAGAAACCCCTCTCCATCCAGGAGGTGAGCGAGCTCGCTCGCATACATGAGAGGGTCGATGCTCAAGCCACATCCATGGCCAGCCCAAGCAACCCCAGACACGACGCTGCGGAACTGATCGCAACCATGCAACCATCTCGTCCAGGCGACAGGGGGCCACAGCCATACAGAACTCAAAACGTCCAAACACCCCGCCTACAGAGACAATGCTATCGCTGTGGGATGTCTTTCCCGCACGCAGGATCGTGCCCTGCTCTGTCTCAACGATGCACAAACTGCGGAAGAGAAGGCCATTTCCACTCGGTGTGCAGGGAAGGCGTACCATTTCCTCCCGCGAGACCCCAAACGCCAGTCAGGACGTTCGTCCGTCCGCCACCTCCTAGACACTTTCAACCCCGATACTACCAACAAAGCCAAGGACAGAGGCGATACGTCAGGGCCATTGACGAATACCACACGCCGGGATTCCCACCACAGCCAGAGCAGACTGATCGGACCACATACTTCACCGACGAATATGACCATCCACCAGAAGAATATGGGCCTGAACCTCTCTACCAGGAGGTGCAGGGAGCTGCATATGACATACCATATGACTCATACGACCAAGATGAGTTTGTCAACCTCATACTCGACACTGAAGAGGCCAGAGAAGCCCCGAAGATCCCCATCAAAATGGGGAATAGACAATTCCAATTCATGATTGACTCAGGCGCTACCGTTAACATTATGGGCGAACAGGACTACGCCATGCTACCGAACCCACCTGCACTTCAACAGTCCCGCTCAAGGATATTTCAGTGGGGTGCCACCACCCCCCTACTGACAGTAGGATGTTTCACACAACGCCTTCTCCTGAATGGCCGGAAAGTAGACACATCAATACACATCATCCGGTCACTTGCTAGAAGCCGATGCCTGCTCAGTTATCACACGGCGTCCCGTCTGGGTTTAATAGAAATACACGTGAAGGCGGGAGACTCCATCACAGCAACCTCCGAGAACATGAACGCGAAAGATACAGTTGGCGCCATCGCATGCTACCAGATGCAGAACCTGGTCACACAGGCCGACATCACAAGAGACTTCCCCAACCTCTGCAGAGGGCTGGGCAAACTCAAGGCCCCTCCCATCCGACTACACATTGACACTTCAGTGAGGCCAGTACCGCAACACCCCCGGAGAGTGGGTTTCCACCTACAAGTAGCAGTATCAGACGCACTCCAACAACTTTTGTCCGATGGCATCATGGAACCAGCCACAGGCCCGACACCATGGGTCTCCCCACTCGTGGTGGTACCAAAAGAGGGAGGAAAGATCCGTTTGTGTGTGGACATGAGGGTGGCAAACACTGCCATTCAGCGTGAGAGACACCCGGGCCCTTGCATCGAGGACATGATAGTGCAACTGAACAACGCCCAGATGTTCTCCAAACTCGACCTCAACCAGGGATACCATCAGCTGGAGCTGCATCCGGAATCCAGACCCATCACGACATTCGCGACCCATGACGGTCTATACAGATATCGGCGCCTAAACTTCGGCATCTCATCAGCCGCAGAAATTTTCCAAGAGGCCATCCGGCAGGTGATCAGGCCAATCAAAGGCACACTGAATTACAGTGACGACATCCTCGTTTTCGGTTCGTCGAAGGAGGCTCACGACAAGGCCCTGCTCGCCACATGCGCAGCACTCCAAGAAGCAGGCCTCACCCTCAATATTGCAAAATGCCGTTTCAGCAAGACCAAGCTCAAATTCTTTGGACACATCTTTTCCAGCGAGGGTATGCTGCCGGATCCGGATAAGGTTGACACCATCACCAAACTGGAGGAACCACGACAGGTCGCTGACGTCCGCTCATTTCTTGGCATGGCTGGCTACTGTGCGCGATATATACCGCACTACGCATCCCTCACCGACCCTCTACGGAAACTCCTCCAGAAAGATACAGTGTTTGAATGGACCCCTGCATGCCTCCAGGCTTTCTCCGACATCAAGCGGGCCCTGATGGAAGCACACCGCCTGGCATACTTCAATCCCGCATGGCACACTGAAATCGTGGTGGACGCGAGCCCGGTGGGCCTTGGCGCCATCCTAGCCCAAACTAGCGGGGCGGATGTCCACCCGAGACACGTTGTCGCATACGCGAGCAGAGCCCTGTCCACCCCAGAACTGGCCTACTCCCAGGCGGAAAAAGAGAGCTTAGCCGCCGTCTGGGCGTGTGAACATTTCCATGACTTCATCATTGGGAAAAAGTTTACTCTAATAACGGACCACCAAGCCCTGCTCTCGCTGTTTGGCAACCCGCACACCAAGATGCCTCCAAGAATCGAGCGCTGGGGAATCCGTTTACAGGAATACGACTATGACATCATACATCGTCCCGGGGGCGACCTTAAGCCCGCTGACTACTTGTCACGTCACCCAGTGGGGGCCCCACTGACCCGTGAGGGAGACATCGCCTATGTACAGTACATAGCGTCGAACTCGCTACCACCGGCGTTGTCCCTGGAGAGAGTGGCTGCCGCATCCGCTGCTGACCCCACCATGGCACTCGCCATCAGCCTCACACTGTCCAGCAAATGGAGAGATCACCATAGAGCAACGCTGGCACACCCAGGAGCGTGCAAACAAGAAATCGAAAGACTGGCCAGGGTACACAGCGAATTGGCCGTCAAGGACAACGACATCCTCCTCAGAGGGTGCAAAATCGTCATCCCCGCCACGCTCAGGAATGAAGTGGTAAGCACGGATAATGAGGGTCACAGAGGAGCAGAAAACACCAAGAGGCAGCTGAGGCGCCATGTTTGGTTCCCGTTCCTGGACGCGGCAGTGGAAGAATGGGTGAAGAACTGCCACGCCTGTCAGTGCACTGCCCCCGCGGAACATCCACCCCCGCTCCAACACACACAGATACCCGAACGACCATGGGAACGTGTAGCCATGGACTTCTATGGACCCACGGAAGAGGGTGACTACCTCTTGCTCATAATAGATGAACACTCACGTTTCCCAATCGTCAGAACGGTCACCACCACCGCATTCCCCCAAGTAGCAGCGGCGATAGAAGAAGTGTTCAGCGAGTGGGGGATCCCCAAGACAGTCAAATCCGACAATGGGCCCTCGTTCAGTGGACATGAATTCGGAACACTAGCAGAACATCTAGGGTTTGTACATACGAAGATAACTCCTTGCCACCCTCAAGCGAATGGGATGGCTGAACGATTCATGGCATCAATCAAAAAAACGAGACAAAGAGCCAGAGTAGAAGCGGTCGACCCACACCAGGCGCTGTGCCGACTCCTACGGGACTACAGAAACACTCCTCACGAAGCCACCAACAAGACACCCGCCGAGCTCATGTTTCGCTACAAAGTACGAACCTGCATACCGTACAACCCAGCCGATGAGGAGCCGCTTGACATGGACGTGCTCCGAAAGGATGCAGAAGCCAAGGAGAGAGCGAGACGAGAGACAGATGCCCGCCGTCATGCAGTGATGCAAGACTTCCACATTGGAGATGAAGTACTCGTCCAGCAACCAAAGCCCAGAAAGACAGATCCGCGGTTCGCTCCAAGTCCCATGAGAGTAACCGCAGTGAAAGGCACGATGGTGACGGCCGAGGATCAAAGCAGAGCTGTCACCAGGAACTGTCAACAATTCAGACACTACTCCAGACGAGAAGGAACAGAGCCGCTATATCGGTCGGCCTCTCCAGAGCCTCGAGAGCCGCAGGACGATTTGTGGGTCCCACCAGGAGGAGACCCAGGAGGGACAAGCAGAGAAGTGAGGACCACGGAACTGCAAGAGGCAGGTGACCAAGAGGAGAGGCCACGGAGAACTGTAAGAAAACCTACGAGACTTGTTGAAGAATGTTGATCTCGATGTTTGAATATATTGTTCGGGGGTGATGTTGCCAAGCACTCATGGGTTAAGGAGTGCTGCCCCCACCGTTGTGGGGGCGGAGTTATTGACACGGCGGGAGGAGGAAAGGGAAACGGGGATTGTGGGAGAAGGCGCCTCGAGCGCCAGTTAGAGTTTGTATTTGGAGAATAAAGGAAGCAAGGTGCAATCTCCGTGTGTGCGCGTCCTCCTTCGTAAGGCCTCTACGAGGCAACAGTCACCAGTTCACCAGAAAGCTACGCGCCCGCACTGATGACATAAATGGTATTGGAGTGCTGTAACTGCCGTGGGGACGAACAAAGGCAGTTCCTGTATACCTGCAGAGACTAAGCAAGGTGAGAGCAGCGTGCCGGTGAATTGAACTAAAAAAGAAAACAATATTCAAGCGGATTACTGACCAGCAGCAAGTAGCGCAAGCACTGCGTCTTCTGAATCTCCAACGGCCTCATTTCATTAGAGTATAGGACCTTATGGCTTGCAAATGCGTGGCGGCCATTTTTAAAACTCGAAACAAGTTGCCAAGTAACCATAGCAACTGGTTACTTAGCGTATCATACGCGCATCGGCTGGCGTAAAGACTCTAAGCTGTCCGCACCACGGGCAGTTATAAAAAAAGAAAAAAAAGAGAAATGAAAGCAAATTAATGAGACGCGTGCCACGTTTGTAACAACACGCCCAGAACAAGAGTGTAACTAACACAAGAAAAATGTTTACTGAGTGAGAAGGCACCGTGTCTCACTTTAACTGCACATATAATTGTTGTTGTCACGAGGCTGCTAACAAATGGCAGGAGAGGGCTATATGCATACAGGAGCACAGTAGATGTGATTTTGGCCCTGCATTTAAGTGGATGCCATAAATTAATGCCAGTTAAAGCAGGACAGTGGGGCAACACCACATCTTATGACAAGCACAGTTGGAGAGTATACAAGAATGACAGAAAGTGGTTTCTTCTTGGTGGGATTGATCTGTGAAGCTGCAGCCACGCTTTAAAAGTCAACAAACAGACAGTGTAATTAAAGCAGTATTCTGTCAACATGCAGCATGTCACAGCACCAGTGTAATTTCTTCCGTGTCCTGGAAATCCTACATGTCCCTGGAAACAATGGATCAATGGTTTTCAGGTATACCTGAGGGCTATTGGTGGCAATAAGTACAATGACGATCTCAAGCAGGCCACATTACTCAACTGTGTTGAGGCAGAGGCTTTAAGAATATTCAGGGCACTCCCTGATTTGGATGATGCAGAGGGTGGTTCTGGCGACAACAACCGCAAATTTGAGAGTGCACTAGGGAAACTTGCCAAACACTTTGGCAACAAAACTAATGTTGTGTTGGAAAGATACACATTTTTCTCTAGGAGGCCACTGAAAGGTAAGTCAATTGATGTCTACATGGCGTCTCTCAGGGGACTTATGTCCACATGCAATTTTACCAGCGTTGGTGAAGAATATTTAAGAGATCAACTTGTGTTGAACATAGCTGATTCACGCATACAACAGAGATTGTGGAAAACTAAAAACCCATCATTGGAGCAAGCAGTAGAGATAGCCAGAAGTATGTAACTAGGTGATCGCTGCATGAGAGAAAAGGTTTGACAAGACCGAAGAGAAAGTGATCAAAATGATTCAGGATAAGCCTAAAGAGGAATTAGAGGAGTCCTTGGTGGCGATGGTGAGGAGAATGACCACCAATAACTCAAGAGCCAGTTCTAGGAGAGGCAGAGATACATGTTATGGGAACCAATATCAAAGCCGCTGTCAGAAATGCGGTTGGTACAGACATAACGACAGTGATAAGGAATGCCCGGCAGTGGCTGTCGAGTGCTATAAATGTGGCCATATAGGACACTTTGCTAAGGTCTGCAGAAATGTACGTGTCAGGATGGCAGAATCAGCAGATACCCCTCCAACAGGATGCCGAGAGGCGCTGTAAGAGCCATTGAGGAGAATCAAGGTCAGGACAGCATGTTGACCATCAGTCAAGGAAATGCACCAGTACAAATACTCACTCTTTCATCGATACAAAAGTCTAGTGGACCATGGGTAAATATGCAAATAAATGGTGTATTTTTGCCCATTATGGTAGACACTGGATCCCCGTACACCATGGTGGATGTCAAAACTTTAGTTGAAGTATTGTCTGGCAAAATGCAGGAGATACAATGTACTGGGGTGAGAGCAACACGGTATGGAAAGTCTCCTATAGATATTATCGGATGTACATGGGTAAAACTGAAGTTCCAGGATAGAGAAACATATTGCAGACTGTATGTAGCAAAAGATGGCTCATCTGTAGTGGGTTGGGAGGAACAAGCTGTTCTGCGAATCAGAATACACCCAGGAGAAGAAGTTCATATACTGAGCGTACTAAAGGACAACAGTGACAATAAAGCTGCACTGGCAAAACAATTCCCCAGTGTATTTAGGGAAAAGATCGGACTTTTATAGGGTTCTCAACATAGGATTGTTCTCATGAAAGGAGCTGTACCCATAGCGCATAGAGTTCAAGGTGTTTCGATTGGCACAAAGGAAGCATTAATAGATGAACTGAGACGTCTTTGTGAACAGAACATAATAGAGCCCATAGAAAGCTCAGAATGGCTCGCCCCAATAGTGTTGGTGAAAAAACCTGATGGGTCCATAAGGATGTGCGTGGACTTGAGAGACCTTAATAAAAGCATTTGGAAAGACAGGCATCCTCTTCCGAATATCAGTAAATTATTGATGACAATGAAGCCAGCCAAGTTTTTCAGTACCCTGGACCTGTCCTCCGCTTACCATCAGATTGCTTTAGAAGAAAGGTCAAAATGCCTCACATCATTTGTCACTCCTTTAGGTGCATTCATGTTCAAAAGAATGCCTTTTGGCCTAGCTCCAGCTGCTGCAGAATTTCAAAGACTGATGTCACATCTGTTTGGAGGCCTTGAAAGCATACACTGCTTCCAAGACGACATTCTGATTTCTGCCAGCACTGAAGAGGAGCATGATGCAAAACTAATGGGGGTTTTACAAGTGGTTCAGAAAAGTGGTCTGACTTTAGAATTGGAAAAATGCAAAATCAAATACGACAAAGCGTCGTATCTGGGACACTCAATTGATGCAAAAGGCATCAGTCCCAACGAAGAATTAATGAACACCATTTTGAGTATTGCTGAACCAGAAAACAAAGATCAGCTGAGAAGTTTCTTGGGTATGATGGAATATTATTCTAAATTTGTGGAGGACTATGCTAATAAAACCAAGAACATGAGAGATCTCATGAAAAAATCAGCAAAATACTTATGGTCAAATGAATGCAAAGATAAATTTGAACGAATAAAGACTGAGATCAACCAAGCGCCAGCTTTAGGAATGTTTGACTGTAAAGCAAAAACCATTATTTCAGTAGACGCCAGTAAAGTTGGTTTGGGAAGTGTGCTGGAACAGCTTCAAGAGAAAGGGATGGTAACGATTGCATTTGCATCAAGAGTGGTGAGAGGGGCAGAGTTGAACTACTCCACAATAGAAAGGGAAGCCCTAGGAGTGAAGTGGATTCTAGAACATTTTAGGAACGTAATTTGGGATTTACCTGTTCTTCACAAGACTGACCACAAACCACTGGTGCCTGTTCTCCGGTCAAAGGCACCCCACTTGATATCACGTAGGATTAGGCGATGGATTCTGGATGTAATGCAGTATAACATTCATATATGTAATACGCCTGGTGCACAAAACCAGGTAGCTGATTGTTTCTCCAGATTGTCAACCATCCAAGAAACTGAGATCGAGCTGGTGGATGAAGATATCATTGCCACCATAAACCCGGGCATTGCTAAGGAGGAGTGGAAAAGCATGGCCGATGCAGATCCGGAGCAAGTGGAAATCAGAAAAGCCATAGCCAGTGATTGGAAAGAGTATGAACAAAGTCTGGGAGATTTTGTACAAATCAAGGAGGAGCTATCAATAGACCCAGAACACATCTATAGAGGTGATCGTATAATTCCACCTGTGCAAGTCAGAAGTAGATTACTTGCCCTGGCCCATGAAGGGCACCTAGGAAGGAGTTTAACTAAGAAGAAAGTAAGAAATAATTATTGGTGGCCGAGTATGTGGAGAGAGGCGGAAGAGATTGATAAGAATTGCACTGCATGTGCTGCAAGCGACAAATCAAAGATCTTGAGGAAGACACTATTGCAACCGGTAGAGCTTCCCAACAAGGTATGGTCCAAGTTGGCAATCGACGTCATGGGGCCATATGAAAATCTTGATACAGCTAACATATACATTATAGTCCTTGTAGATTACACCTCTAAGTGGGTGGAGTGGGGAGTATCGGGAGGGAGCATTACCACTGAAATATTTTTACAATTTTTGATTGAAGTTTTCAACAGAGAAGGGGACCCTAAGGAGTTAGTATCTGATAATGAGTCTCAGTTCACATCATTAGAATTCCAGGGATTCTTGAGGGATAGAGCTATTGAACATATAACAACTTCGCTGTATCATCCCATTGCCAGCGGACTCCTAGAGAGAATGGATACATTTGTAAAGAGTGTGATTCAGTTGGGCATAGCTAACTCCCTTCCATGGAGAGATACACTCAAGGAAGCCCTGTGTGCTTATAGTTTAACTCCACATTCCACCACGAATGTTGAACCATTCACCATGATGCGTGGCAGGGTAGCATCTAATCGACTGAGACCTGCCTGGATGTTCATGGACACAGGTGAGGCAAGGCTGGATGTTGATCAAATATTAAGAAATGTAAAAGAAAAACAGGAAAATACAAAAGCTATTACGACCGCAGGAATGGAGTGAAGGTAAAGATTATCAAAGAGGGAGAGTGGGTTTGCGTGAAAGAACCCACGAAAGCACTGAAAGGTGAATCCAGATTTAGATCGCCACAGAGAGTAAAGTGTTGTCATGGCAAATCAGTGGTGTTGGAGGATGGGAAAAGATGGTTTTATGATGATGTAGTGAGAATTGAGAAGGATTTCAACAGACCTAGCACAAGTAAAGACATTTACCTAAAGACAGCAGGCCAAATGAATGAAGACAATATCAAGAGACCAAATACCAATAAAGACAAAGACCATGGGATGTCTGACCACATAAACAAGGAATCCGCAAATAATCACCATTAAGGAAGGAGTGAAATTATTGATGGTGGACTATCTAAGAGAAACCGGAAAATTATTCGAAACTTTAATAATGACTATCTCTATTACTAATATTGATCCATCATCGTGGTCTCATGTATCCTTTTAGATAGTTTTATAACAAATGTAAATTTTACTTCTTCCAATGCCACTCTTTCTCCTTTTCTTTTTCCACAATTTTTTCTATTCCATCTATCCTTTTATTGTTTGTTTTTTTCTTCCTTTATTTAAGGGAGGGATATGTTACAGTAGTTTATAGTTAAGGCTTGTAGAATGTTTGACATGGAACCAACACATGTAAAAGGGGTTCCAGAATGCGAGACGGAGTTGTTTGTTTGAGGTTCTCCTGGCGGTGCTTGCTTCGGGGGCCATAGTATTAAAGCTCTTATCAAATGCAATAACTGCCTCTGTCAAATTACTACACTGAGCTCCTCAGGACCTCGTCAGCATGGCTGATGGTTGTCGGTCTGGATCCAACACATGAATTGGGAGTTCTGCATGGCAAGTGCTCTCAGCCGTGCACTCCGGCGTGGGCAGGCAGCACGCAAGATTCTTAGAGCTTTGTTGCCATTGTTGTGGGGCAGTCGGATAGGGCCGGGCCCCTTCCTGCACTCACAGTCTGGATACATGCAGGAGTCAGCGTATCACGGGTGACTGTGGTGCAGCTGCAGCTCTTTTATTGGGTCAATGGCATTGTGTGTCTTCTGAGACAAGGAAGAGACGTGTGTAGGTAATTGTTGACTCTCTAGTCATAGGTTCACCAGGATGCAAATGATGTTGGGTACAATATAATAATACAGGGAGCCGGGTAGTTTGCAGTGCAACTCTTTATTCTACTTTCCTCTGACTGCGTATTGGCGGTAGCCCCACCCACACCACGTGATCGCCCAACCTCCGATCTAAAACAGTGAAATGGGACAAGTGAACGTTTGTCCCTCTAAACATAAACATTGGACATTGCATCTTCCCCTTGCTTGTCATATATCGCCCTTGGAAAGTATGGAGCAGATGGGCGATATGGAAGAAGGACTAGACTCCGAGTAACTGCAAGGTGCGGTCTAGTCTTTCTGTTGTACTGCCTACAAGTACCGGAAAATGGAGAACACCTGTGCGTTGCAACTTTCTTGCTGCCTACGTGAGTACACCTCGCTTGTGCTCTGCCTCCAGTGGTTACTCTGTGTTTCCTGTGCCTTCCTTCCCTGTTAGTCTGCCCGTGTCTTTCCGTTACCGCTGTTTGCGGTTTCCTACTCCCGTTTTTTCCGCTTTCCTGTCTGTTATCTGCTTCCGCTGCTTTACGCGCTCTGCGCTGCCTTCTAATACTCACACCTGCTTCAGCGTCTTATCTGCCATCGGACGCCTTTTTGCTGGGAACTCTTCGTTGTCCAAGTTCTTTGGAGTACTGTACTGTTTGTGCTGTTCCGCACTGGACCGTAATACCTATTCACAAAGAACACTTACCAGTGCATGCTGGTTATTGAAGTACGGACACACGCCAACAACTTCCTGCCAGCTACAGCTACACAATCTTCCAGGGTTTTTCGGCAAGGCTTTTCCCTGGTTTGGGGTGGGCTCCCCGGAGTTCCCCGCTGCCAGGCTAATTGCTTATAGGCAAGGTGGCCTCCGGGGGAGCTCGCTCCTATTTCGTCAAACAGAAGAATAAGATCGTCAAGACAACGACAAAGACAGCCTGGAGGGAAAAGCCGGAAAGCTCATCAGACAAATCCGTAAAGACCCACACAGAATCATCAGGTGAGGAGTGGGCTAGTGGGAAGGAAAGTGTGAGTGACAAACCTACAGATTCTGAGAGATTGCAACGCCAAGAGAAGATGGCTAGTCTTGAACAGTATCAGGAGATGGTTAATGCCATACAAGCTCTGAGGGTTGAAGTACAAACCCTAAAAACTGATAATGCCGCATTGAGGCAACAGAGAGATGATTACAGAGGAGAACTACCTCCTTTATCCCTACCTTGCGATAAATATGAGGGAAACCCCAGGAAATTGAAGGAGTTTCTGGATGCCTGCACAATACACTATACTTTTCGGCCCAAGACATACGAGTTGGATCGAACAAAAGTGGGTTTTCTAATTTCGAACTTAGCTGGTAATGCCCTAGCCTGGGCCACCCCACTAGTGACAAACTCAGACCCAGCGTTAAATAACTATGGTGCCTTTGTAACACGTTTCAAAGAAAGATTCGAGAGGCCTGAAGTCTTATTCTCCACCTTTGAAAACCTATTAGACATACGTCAAGGAAACTCAGACATACAGACATATGTTACCTGTTTTCAGAAGGTGGCAAGTGAAGCAGGTTGGCCAGAAACGGCACAGCAGGCAATTTTCCGTCGGGGTCTGCATGAAGACATAAAGGACGAACTGGCCAGAGTAGCCAGACCTGCTTCATTTCAGGAACCCGTGTCATTGGTATTACAGATAGAATTCCGTGTGTCGGAAAGGAAAGCTGAGAAGAGGAAGCCTCGGTCTTTAGTACCTTTCACTAGCCTACCCTCAATACCTGAAAGGGTTGAACACGAAGAACCAATGCAGATAGGAACTGTGAGAGGACCACTTACAGCCAACGAACGGAAGAGACGCAAGGATCTTGGACTTTGCATGTATTGTGGGTCCAACACACATTTGTTGCGAAATTACCCAGAAGTCCCTCCCAGAAAGCAGGGAAACGAAAGACCCCAACCTTGAACAGGGATAAGGAAGGGGAGACATCTATGCATCCCTGTGCTAATGCTCAGCCAGCTTTGATCAGCAATAACACACTGATGGTGGTTAAGATTACGTTAGACTGGCACTCTACTAAACCTATTGAATGTTTAGCTATGCTGGACTGTGGAGCTGCTGGTAACTTTGTAGATGATAAGTGGGCTAATGAACACCACCTGCCTCGACGTCCTAAGAGCAAACCGATTCCAGTAGAAGGCGTGGATGGCACACCTTTGACTTCCGGACCCATTTGTCAGGAAACACAGAAATTACGGGTCAGAGTGTCAAATCATTCTGAGTACCTATCTTTCGATCTCATTCGAGCGGCTCATTTTCCAGTCATATTAGGCATACCATGGCTCAGAAAACACAACCCGGCAATTGACTGGCAACTTAACACAGTAGAGTTCAGATCCACGTATTGTGCTCAACAGTGTTTGACTAATGAACCCGCTTTGTCCTGGGTGCTTCCAACAATACAAAATACCGTCCTCAGTGTCAATGCAGTTCCCATCCAGTACCTGGAATATGAGGACGTGTTCTTAGACACCCAACCGAGGAATCTTCCTCCTCATCGAAAAGAAGACTGCAAGATCGAACTAATTCCGGAGGCTGAAGTACCCTTTGGAAGGATGTTCCCTTTATCTTTACCTGAAAAGGAGGCATTGAGGTAATACCTGTCAATCAACCTACAAAATGAGCTCATACGGGAATCCTCATCGTCAGCAGGGGCATCTCTTTTTTTTATCTCGAAAAAAGGAACCACAGAACTAAGACCCTGCATAGATTACCGGGGTTTGAACAGTCTGACTATACGAGACAGGTATCCTATGCCCTTAATGAAAGACATTATTGAGGCAGTCCAAGGAGCACATCTCTTTATCAAATTAGATCTTCGAGGAGCTTATCACCTACTTCGTATTCGTGAAGGGGACGAATGGAAGACAGCTTTCAGGACTCCCCTGGGACACTACGAGTACAGAGTTATGCCCTTTGGTTTGGTAAATGCACCGTCCCAGTTTCAACGCTTCATGGACAAGATATTTGCAGACATGTTGTATTCCTCTGTTGTGGTTTATTTGGACGACATTCTCATATTCTCAAACACTCTGACTGAACATCGTCAACACGTCAAAGAAGTTCTCCACAGGTTAAGACACAATAGTCTATTGGCCAAACCTGAAAAATGTGTTTTTGAAGTTACTACAGTACCCTACTTAGGATTCATCCTCTCCGAAGATCGGGTACAGATGGATCCAGCCAAAACTCAAGCTATAACACAGTGGTCCACACCCAATTCAGTTAAGGATATACAAAGGTTTTTGGGACTTGCAAACTTTTATCGCAAGTTTATACCAAACTTTTCAGACATCATCCTTCCTATTACTAATCTCCTTAAAAAGGGAGTCAAGTTTCTCTGGGACCAGAAGACGGATCTGGCATTTCAAAGGCTTAAGGAAGCATTTGTGACAGCACCTATCCTGAGACAACCGGACCAATCCTTACCATTTATTGTGGAGACCGATGCTTCAGGAGGAGCGATTGGAGCTGCTTTGTTACAAAAGAAAGAAGACGGGTTGGAACACCCTATAGCTTATTATTCCAGAACCGTTAGTCCCAGTGAACGAAATTACTCAGTGCTGGAAAGAGAACTTCTGGCCATAAGACAGGCCTGCGAGGAGTGGAGACACTTATTACAAGGAGCAGTTTGTCCTTTCCAAGTTCGTACAGATCACCAGAATTTAAAGGTGTTACAGAAAATGGAATGCCGAAATTCCAGACATGCCAGATGGGCATATTTTTTTTCTCAATTTGATTTTGTAATCACCTATTTACCAGGAAAGGATAACTCATTAGCAGATGCCCTTTCCCGCAGTCAAGGGAGTGACTGTGGAGGATATCAAGGTCCAGAAATTCTTCTAGCAGGGAAAAAGTTCATCAATATGGTTAACACGTTCCTTCAACAAGTACAGAAAGCCCAAGAGAATAACAGAAAGATAGACGACTATGGAATGACCCAAAAAGGAAATCTGGCGTTTATGAAAAATGCTTTATTCTTACCGACTCAGGATCTACAAGAACAGGCCATGGCTTGGTGTCACGACATCTCATCAGCAGGACACAAGGGTCAACTTGCCACCATGGAATTGGTGTCTAGACAGTTTTGGGGGCCTACCATGAAAAAAGACATCAAAGAATATATGGCTACGTGTCCCATATGTGCTCAGAATAAATATGCTTATTGTAAGCCATTAGGCTTACTTCAACAGGACGTTCTACCAGATGGGCCGTGGCAACACATTTCCACAGACTTTATTGTAGACCTTCCAGTTTCCAATGGACATACGGCCATAATGGTCACTGTGGATTCATTCAGTAAACTAGCGCATTTTTCACCATTGAAAGGTCTACCGACAGCAAGTATCACTGCGGAGGTGTTTCTGAAAGACGTGGTTAGGTTACATGGTCTTCCGCAATCCATAGTCTCGGATAGAGGCTCACAATTCACTTCGAAGTTTTGGACTGCCTTGTGCAAGACCTTGGGTATAAAAAGATCACTGTCATCAGGATTCCACCCTGAGAGCAATGGGCAGACTGAACGTCTTAATGCAACATTGGAACAATACATTAGGTGCTTTTGTAATCAGGAGCAAAATGATTGGTTTCACCTACTTCCTATGGCAGAATTCTCTTATAATAATACAAGACATTCCTCGACAGGCATGAGTCCTTTTTTCTGTACCTACGGTGTTCATCCCAGACACATTCCTCTGTTTGGTCCGGTGTCTACTAACATTCCCTCTGTGGACCATCTTTTGGACACCCTTCAGTCTCTTCACAAAAGAACCAAGTCTAATCTTGAAACCTCCCGTATAGAGAACAAGAAGTGGGCTGATCTTAAGCGAAGACCCAATCCACAATGGGACATTGGTACCAAGGTATGGTTATCTACCAAGTTTTTGCCCAGATGGGTACATCAAGGAAAGTTTTCTCCCCGTTTTATCGGACCTTTCAAGATTACTGCCAAGATCAATCCAGTTGCCTTTCGATTGGCTCTTCCTGCAAAACTCCAAAGGATACATCCAGTGTTTCACACCTCTTTACTAAAGGAATATGTGGAAGATCCTCGAAAAAGAAGGAAGAGAGGAACCGGTAACCTACCCATTGAAACATCGAAGGAGTATGAAGTATCCAGATTATTGGATTCAAGATACAAGAAAGGCACCTTACAGTATCTAGTATTATGGAAAGGATACCCAAGATCAGAAAGTTCATGGGAACCGGTCAGTCACATCTCTGCAGCCCAACTCATCCGAAGGTTTCATCGACTACACCCGGGTAAACCGGGAGGAGGACCGCTGAGAAGGGGTCATACTGTCATATATCGCCCTTGGAAAGTATGGAGCAGATGGGCGATATGGAAGAAGGACTAGACTCCGAGTAACTGCAAGGTGCGGTCTAGTCTTTCTGTTGTACTGCCTACAAGTACCGGAAAATGGAGAACACCTGTGCGTTGCAACTTTCTTGCTGCCTACGTGAGTACACCTCGCTTGTGCTCTGCCTCCAATGGTTACTCTGTGTTTCCTGTGCCTTCCTTCCCTGTTAGTCTGCCCGTGTCTTTCCGTTACCGCTGTTCGCGGTTTCCTACTCCCGTTTTTTCCGCTTTCCTGTCTGTTATCTGCTTCCGCTGCTTTACGCGCTCTGCGCTGCCTTCTAATACTCACACCTGCTTCAGCGTCTTATCTGCCATCGGACGCCTTTTTGCTGGGAACTCTTCGTTGTCCAAGTTCTTTGGAGTACTGTACTGTTTGTGCTGTTCCGCACTGGACCGTAATACCTATTCACAAAGAACACTTACCAGTGCATGCTGGTTATTGAAGTACGGACACACGCCAACAACTTCCTGCCAGCTACAGCTACACAATCTTCCAGGGTTTTTCGGCAAGGCTTTTCCCTGGTTTGGGGTGGGCTCCCCGGAGTTCCCCGCTGCCGGGCTAATTGCTTATAGGCAAGGTGGCCTCCGGGGAGCTCGCTCCTATTTCGTCAAACAGAAGAATAAGATCGTCAAGACAACGACAAAGACAGCCTGGAGGGAAAAGCCGGAAAGCTCATCAGACGAATCCGTAAAGACCCACACAGAATCATCAGGTGAGCAGTGGGCTAGTGGGAAGGACAGTGTGAGTGCCAAACCTACAGATTCTGAGATTGCTTAACAGAAACCATGTATTCTAAACCATTTCCTCAATCCATCATGAGAGTTTGCGAATTGTTCTTCTCGACGGGCTTCGCTGGAGCACCATTGTCCTTCCCACTTTCCCTGCCGTCCGTGTCCACATCACCGTTTATGAACTTAGAGACATCATCAGAGGACTCCTCAGAACTGGTTGAATGTTCACTCCGCTGAGCTAGGTCACTTTCAACCTGTCTGAAGAATGATGAGTTTGTTGTAATGGTAACGGTAGGGCTCGCTGCTGTTACCATGGATTCCTTAATGTGTGTCACAGGCTTGGGGTTGAATGCTGGTGTCACTTTCGA
This sequence comes from Ambystoma mexicanum, assembly GCF_040938575.1. NCBI lineage: Eukaryota > Metazoa > Chordata > Amphibia > Caudata > Ambystomatidae > Ambystoma > Ambystoma mexicanum. The sequence continues at coordinate 135,052,408 of NC_090927.1, forward strand.
CCCTTGGGTCTGGCATACCAGACCTTAGTCTGCCACGTGAAGGTCATTGGTCTTTGCTTTCCTTCTGCTGCCTGCATAAGCATTCATTTTGTCCTTGCTTTCTTCATCGTTTGCTCTGGCTTTGGCATCAATGTTCACTGTCACTGCCTTGCTGGAGTTGTGCGTGAGAGTTGCTCTTAAGACGCGACCAAATATAAATTCTGAGGGGCATACCCCAGTGGAGCTGTGCGGGGTGTTGCGATAGTCTCTGAGGAGTGTGCAGATAGCCTGCATAAACAATCTTCTTGTGATTGAACAAATTTGTAGGGGCCGCTTCAGGTTGGCCATGAATCGCTCCACCGTACCGTTAGCTTCTGGTCAGAGAGGTGTGGCGTTGTAGTGTTGGAATTCCAGATGTTCTGCGAACATTGCCAAATCATTTCCGCTGAACGAGGGTCTCCATTGTCTGATTTTACAATGGTGGGAATTCCATAATCTGCAAAAGTCTTGTCCAGGGCTGGGATGACCGAATTTGCTGCCATGGAATGTATTAAATGTATCTCTGGGAATATGGACATTTCATCTATGATGACTAAAACGTATTTTCCATTGGAGAGTGGTCCAAACATGTCAACAGCGACTTCGTCCCAGATGTGCAGAGGCATTGTTGTCATTTTAAGTGGTTCAGGAAAAGTGTGTGGGGCAACAGCTTTGCAGGCGATGCATTTCCCCAGCATCTGTCCTACCTTGACGTCCATATGAGGGAGCCAAACCTCCATTCTGAGCTGTCTCTTGGTGGATACAATCCCATGGTGTCCCGTGTGTGCCATGGCAATCACTCGGTCTTGTATGTTCTCAGGGATGATGTTCAGTTTTCTTTCAACAGTAACCCTTCAGGGGACACTGACATTGGGGGTCATTACGAGTACGGCGGTAGGGGGTTAACGGCACCGGTAAGGATGCCGGTGCCGTTAACCCGCTACTGCCGCATTCCGAGGTCCCTTAGCAGGTCCCACTAGGGTCGGCTGGTTTTCCAGCCGCCCTTAGCGGGACTCGTTAAAGGACCAGGGAGCTAATAACGGGCCCGCAATTTCCCAGGCCTGTTATTAGCTCCTTCCCCATTCCCATTGAGCCCTATGGGTCTCAAATGGGAATGGGGAATGGTTTTCAGAATGGGGACTTACCGGGTCCGCAAGGGTCAGAATGTCCGGGCAAGTCCCCATTCCGACACCACGGACCCGGACACGGGTTTGGAGGCAGCTATTAGCACCATTGCTGCCTCCAAACCCGTAATGACCCCCATTGTGTGTTTTATCAGATGGAAAGGCTGGAGCTGTTTCTTTTCTGGCTCCGACTGGGATGTTCCTCTTTGATCTCCTTGATGTCACCTTCCCGACATTACACAGTCTTTTATGGTCATGAGAAGATTGTCTTGGCGCATCCCTTCGGTTATTTGTGGTATGGTGGGAGACTTGGGCAACGTATTGCTCACAATGGGGATCAGTACGACCTGGGCGCAAAGGGATACCGGGCACCGGTAATGACACTGGTGCCGGTAATCCCTTTGCGCCCTATTCCGAGGTCCCTTTGCCAGTCCCTAAGGATGTGACCCGCAAAGGGATACCGGGGTCAATAACGATACTGCAATTTACGGTACCGTTATTGACGCCTTCCCATTGAGCCCTATGGGAGCCTAAATGGGAATGGGGAATGGCTTTTCAAATGGGGACTTACCGGTCCCGCCAAGGTCAGACCGGACCGGTAAATCCCCATACCACCAAGTCGGTGGGGTACCGGTATTGGTGCTAGTCATGGCGCTAATAGCGCCATGACTAGCACCAACCTCGGAATGACGGCCAATGTAGTTGACAGAAATTTAGCTGGGTTGCTGTCCCATCCTGGTCGATGGATTATCATGAATGAATATTCTTGCAATCGGAGTCCCCATCGCGCAATGTGAGGCAGCATTTTGGCCGTAGATTTGACATAGATGGTCGTGAGAGCTTGGTGGTCGGTGATGATGGTGAAGGGCCACCCATAAAGGAACAGTTGCTAGTGCTCACACACGCACACTGCCGCTAGGCTTTCTTTTTCTGGTTGAGAGTATGCGCACTCAATCGACAATAATCTACGGTTTAAGGAAGGCCACTATGTGACGTGCGGATGAGGACGGGGCTCCCGGCTTCATTTGGGCAATTATTGCCCCGAGGCCCACGGGGCTTGCGTCAACTGTTAGCTCAGTTTCTAGTTCAGGATCATAATATGCCATGCATGAGGCGAAGGCGTGCGCTTTTTAATTTCTTGAACCGCATCTTCACAGTCAGTGGCCCATGTAAAATCTTGTCCTTTGCCGGTGAGTAGACAGAAGGAAGTGCTTACAGTGGAAACGTTCTTAATGTACCTGATACAATAGCTCATCATGCCCAGAAAGGATCTGACGGCTGATGTTGACGTCGGCATGGGCACTTTCACCGGGGCTTGCCCTTTGTCTGGGTCGGGTTGCAAACCGTCATGCGAAAAGATGTGCACACAGAATTTGAGCGTCTTTTGCTTAGCTCACACTTATCTGCCTTTAGGCTCAGATTAGCTTCTTCGAGCACCATGCACACTCGACGCAGTGTATCATCATGAGCTTCTTGAGTTGCACCGAAGATTAAGATGTCGTCGCTATAGTTGAGGCATTGAGGAATGTGTTTGAATATTTGATGTATCTCATTTCTGAAAAATCTCTGCAGTGGATGATACCCCAAAGCTGAGGCGCTTGTAGCGAAACAGCCCTAAATGTGTGGAGAAAGTGGTTGTAGCGAGAATCTGGGTGCAACTCAAGTTGGTGGTATCCCTTGTTTAAGTCTAATTTGGAGAAAACATTTGCACTGTGTAGCAAGTGCATCATATCAGTCATTCTTGGGGACATGTGTAGTTCTTTTTCAATTGCGATGTTGGGTACTATAATGTCCACGCAGATGCGGATGCTTTTGTTGTTTTCCTTTTTGTCTTTATGTATGAGCCAAGTGCATGTGAATGCAACATTTCACTTGTTGTGAGCTGGATGCACTTTGCAGGCAAATGAGGCTGTGTGGCACTCACGGGGAGATAGCTGCGTGCATTACTTGTGCAAAGGGCCCTGCTGGGCATCGATCGGATCTTTAATCAAAGGTTGATCAGGATGCAAATGATGTTGGGTACAATATAATAATACACGGAGCCAGGTAGTTCACAGTGTAACTCTTTATTTTACTTTTCTCTTCCCCCACTACGTGATAAGCCAACATCTGATCTAAAACAGTGAAATGGGACAAGTTAACACTTGTCCCTCTAAACATAAACGCAGCTGGGTGCCCGTGCACCATGAGACTTCGCTGGCAAACCAGCGGTTGTCAGGACTACACTTGACATATTTCAGGTGGTGCTGCAAGCCCACACTGGGGACTCCAGCGGCGGGCTCCCGAGTACCTCAGGACCTCGTCAGCATGGCTGACGGTCATCGGACTGATCCAACACATGACTTGGGGGTTCTGCATGGCGAGCGCTCTCAGCCGTGCGCTCCGACGTTTGCAGGCCGCACACAAGCTTCTTAGACCTTCGTCGCCATTTTTGTGCGGCAGTCGGATAGGGCTGTGCACCCACCTGCCCTCTCATTCTGGATACATGCAGGAGTCAGTGAGTTAGGTTTTCAACTGCAGCACGGGAGACCGCTGCAGCCCTTTTCTTTGGTCAATGACATCATGTGTCTGAGACAAGGAAAAAGGACGTGTGTAGGTAATGAAAATTACCGATACGTAATCGGCTCATCTTTTTGCTTTCACTGGGGTCAGGTTTGGGTTCAAGCGACAGTGTGACAGTAACCACGACCACCAGGGGCCGCAGAAGCTCGGCTGCCTGATTCGGCGTCTCCTCACTTCAGGCTGATTCAAACCTTACGAATCTAATATTTACTACAATTTTCCTAAACCCCACTCTCTGTTCCTGCCTCTTTAACCTTGGGGCATCTACGATTCAAGTCTTATCCTGAATCCCACTCTCCTTCAACTTAAACCCAGCATCAAAACCCCTGTTGCAACCTCAGCTGCAGGCCTCTTCCTGCTCTTAATTGTGAGCGGGCACGTTGGGACTTCATCTGCTGCTCCCGGACAATTCCCATCTGTGCTCTCCCCTGCCTGTGGACTACCCGATGCCTCCTGCCTGCTCCATCCTACGCAGGTCTCCTGCCTCCACCGACGTCAACTGGGCCCCCCTCTCAACTCCGGCCCTCTTCATATGCTCTGGCCGCCCGTTCCTCCTGACTCTTTACCTCCGGTCACCGGCCCTCCTGCCATCTGCCTTTTGATCCTCTGGTTGATGAGGCCTCCTGCTCAGTCCTCACAGCGGGCCTCCTGCAGCAGCCCGGGCCCTCCACTGGCCGGCGCCATTCCTTCTCTCCAGGGCCTCTTCCATCACCAGCCCCGCCGTCCTTGCTGGAGGCGCTGCGGTCGTGGCTCCTACAGTGCTCTCACAAGCTGCCTTCTGGTCATCTGGTCGCGGTGGTCTACTGCTCTGTCCTTGCTGATCGCCACCTCCCACTGCAGTCCGGGCACTCTACTGGCCGCGCCGATCCTCCTCTCCTGGGCCGTGACCATTGCTGGCCCCGATGATGCTGCTGGAGGCTTGAAGCCCGGTGGCTGGAGGCGCTGCGCCCGCGTCTGCACTGGCTCCTGTTGAACTCTTGCCAACTGCCTCCTGTCATTGCGGGCCTCCTGCTGCAGCCCGGGCTCTCCACTGGCTGGCACCGTTGCTCCTCTACAGGGCCTTATCCATCGCTGGCCCCGCTGTCCCGGGTGGCGGCGCTGCGGCCGCATCTGCTCCAGGTCCTGCTGCGCTTAAGTTGCCTGTTTGCCAGCTCTGCCTTGACAAGGGCCTCCTGTATTTACCGGACCTCAGTCGTCATCGACCCTCTGGTCTCCTGCCTCCTGGACATCGGCTATGGAGACCTCCAGCTCCTTCCTCATTGCAGGAGCCTTCACCGCCTTGAGGCCGTCTACCTGTCACGGCCACCAGCTCCTCCTGATTTTGGATTTCTTTCACTGTTATCGACCCTCTGGTCTCCTGCCTCCTGGACGTCAGCTACGGAGACCTCCAGCTCCTTCCTCATTGCAGGAGCCTTTACCGCCTTGCGGACATCTGCCTGTCACGGCCACCAGCTCCTTCTGACTTCGGATTTCCTTCACCACATGGCTCTCCACTAACTTACCCTGCCCTCTTCCACCAGCATCCGGTGATCTCCTGCCTCCTCCACCTCCTGCCCACCTCCACCGGAGGATTCCTGCCCTCATCCACCATCACCCCTATGGTCTCCTGCCTCCTGGACGTCTGCTACGGAGGCCTCCAGCTCCTTCCTCATAGCTGGAGCCATCACTGCCTTGCGGACGTCTGACTGTTGCGGCCGCCAGCTCCTTCCTGACTGTGGATTTCTATCACCACCTGGACCCTCCACTGGCTTACCCTGCCCTCTTCCACCAGCATCAGGACGCTCTGCTGCCGTGGCTGCCTGCCCTGTCCTGCTCTCGGACCGCCTCTCTACTCTGACCTTCAGTGAAGTGCCTCCTCCTGATCCTGATTCCACTCCCTCCCGTCCCTTCAGACCCTCTCTGTCCTGGATTGCCCAATCTACTCTACTCTCTGCCTCTCTTCCCTGCCCTAGCCTGTGAGGCTTCATTGAACCGAGAGATCTCCACACTTCTCCTGCGACCTACTTCTTACTACGTGGGTCTTTCACTTGTGTTCATCTACTCAGACTGCAACACTGCTTCACGCCGGCCCCTCCCACCCTAGTCTACTCGCCTCCAGCTGCCTGCCCCTTCTCCACTGCGCGTCATCCGTCCCCCCACCCCTGCAGCTAGCCTCATTGTCATTGCATGTCTCACCAGCCTACCACTTGTGTTTGAACCAGCACCATCGATCAGTCCCTACCCTCCTCTGATACTACATCATCCTCCTTCCCTGCAACAGCCCGACCTCAGGTGTCACCCCTCCACCTACCGACAGACAGCGTCCCACCCTTTCACTCGCCCATTCCCACTATCCTACCACCCTTGACCTCCTATCTGCTTGCCTCAACCACCTCAAGGCTCAGCAGCTGAGATACTCTGCCCTATCCCCTTCGGTCTCACTTTCTTACGTCATCCCTGACTCCATTGGCTTCCTAGATCTCTGCCTTATCCTCTACCACTCTCCCTAACCCTTCCAGCCCATCCCTCCCCGACCACTCCCTTTACTCTTCTATATCAACAGCTCCCTGTGTCCTCTTCTCCTAAACGCCTAGTGCTCTCTCCCCTTTCCTTCTTCCCCTTCCCTTGGAGCTCCCTCCCCTCACTTTCCCTCCCCCTTAGCCCCTCTCCCAACTCATCATTCTTCTCTGCTCCACACTCTCTCCTTCCCCCTCTGTCATGCGCGTTGCCAGACTCTCCTCTCCTCGGTCACCTTCCTCCTTACTTCCTTCCCCATCTCCCATCCCCTTATTCTCCCCTTCTCCTTTCTCTTCCTTTCATTCTCATGACCACCCCCATGACTTACCCCTTCCTCTGTTCACCCCACCCCCCTCCTACCGTCCTTCTTTGTCTTAACCTCATCTACCCCCTTAATGTCGAGCCCTCTAGTCTTATCAACATTGCCCTCTGGAATGCCAGATCCCTCTGCAACAAGACTGCAGCTGCACTAGACCTGTCCTTCTCTATTACTGAAACATGGATTCCCCTTAGCAATTTTACTGTACCTGCCTCTCTCACCACCCCTCCTTCTCTCATGTCTCATGCCCTTCTGGTCGCGGAGGTGGCATTGGTCTCCTCTACCACTCTAAAATGTCTTTCCTCCACCCCACATCTATCTCTCCCTACCTTTCCTTCCTTTAAATACCTATTCAAATGCTTCACTTTCCCTCACGCTATCTCCTTTCTAATTATCTACAGACCGCCTGGCCCCCTCTCTTCCTTTTATGATGACCTGGATCACCTCCTTTCTCTCATCTCTCCCGCCCCCACTTTCTGATCATGCCTTACTCTCCTTCTCCCTCTCTCCCCCCACCCTCCTCGTCCACTCCCTCTTCTTCCCCTGCTTCCTTCTCTCGACAGGATCGCTGTAACTTTAGCTCTTCTCTCTTTTTCAACACTGGGCCTCATTACGACCCTGGCGGAACAGGGTTAAACGGCGCCGTAAAAGGCTGCGGCGCCGTTCAACCCGTTCCGCCACATTACGAGGTCCCCTCGCGGGATACGTTAAGCACGCCTGGGAAACCCAGGCGTGCATACCGGGTCCCGCGAGGGGAAGAGGGAGCAAACAACGGGCCATCTCGTAATGGCCCGTTGTTTACTCCCTCTCCCATTCCCATTCAGCCCTATGGGGGCTGAAATGGGAATGGGGATGAACCGTGTCCGTGTCCTCGAGTGAGGAATTACCGGGCCATCCGAACTCGGAATGGTCCGGTAAATCCTCATTCCGAGGACACGGATGCGGTTTTGCCAGCAGCCATGCCGCCAATAGTGGCATGGCTACCGGCATACCTCGTAATGAGGCCCACTGGCTCTTCTTACCTTCCCCCTCTCTACAACTTCTCTCCTCTCCTCTATCTCCTCCAGTCTCGACCAACTCAACCCCCTTACCTCCTTGCGCCCTTCTAGCAAACCTTCCCAACCTTGGCTTTCCCCTCACCTTCTGTCCATGCGTCGTCTCCTCCGTCGCCTTGAACGACGCCGGCTCAAATCCCGCTCTCTGGCTAACCAAACCTCATATTTCTCATATCACTCTCTTTATGACTCTTGCCTCAACTCAGCCAAACGTTCCTACTACTCTAACCTTCTCATCTCACAAGCCTCACACCCTCGCAGTATTTTCCAAACCCTTTCTCGTCTTCTCTCCCAACCTGCTGCTGATGGCCTCAGCTAATTCTTCTGTCTCTCGTTCCATCTTTGATAAGTTTTCTCTTCCAAAATTCTCTCCTTATGCCAAAACAGCCTCCTCTCCCCTTCCTAGTCCCCTCCTCCCCCTTCTGCTTCTGCTTGCATATCTAACTTCTCTCCTGTCACTCCGTCCAGTGTTTCCCTTCTCCTTTCCAAAACGTATCCCACTGCTGCCCCCTCTGGTCCCCTTCCCACCTGCCTTATTCCTAAGATTTACCCTCTTCTCATTCCCTACCTAACCTCCTTCTTCAACATCTGTCTCTCTTCGGCTACCTTTCCTTCAGCCCTCAAACAAGCTACTATCATCCCCATCCTGAAGAAACCTTCTGCTAACCCTCTTCTCGCTTCCAACTTTCGTCCAATCTCGCTCCTTCCATTCCTCTCGAAACTTCTTGAACGCCGAGTCTACTCCAACTCTCAGCTTTTGTATCCATTCATTCTCTCCTTCCCCCTTCTCAATCTGGATTCCGCCCTAAACACTCCACTGAGACTGCTCTCACTTATGTCCTCAACTCTCTCCTTACCGCGCGCCAAGCTAAGCAATCCTCTGTCCTCATCCTCCTCGAACTTTCTGTTGCCTTTGATACCATTGATCACCCCTTATTCCTCAATACTTTTTCTTCCTTTGGCTTCAAAGGCTCTGTCCTCAATTGGCTCTCCTCTTACCTGTCTAACCGTTCTTTTGCTGTTTCCAGGGGCGGCCGCACCTCCTCCAACATCCCCTTGGACTACAGTGTTCCCGGTTACCAGACATTTGGTCGAAAAAAATTGGTCGACCAGACAAATGGTCGAACCAATTTGGTCGAAAACCAAATGGTCGAATTTTTTTTTTTTTTTGTTTTAACCCTTTTTTTTTTTTTTTTTTGGGGGGTCCCACCCCAACCCCCTTTTTTTCTCTAAAAACCCCTTTTTTTACAAAACGAAAACCCGAAAAATAAATATATAAATAAAAAAAAAATTCGACCATTTGGTTTTCGACCAAATTGCGTCGACCAAATGTCATTCGACCAGTTTTCAGTCGACCAAATGACTGGACACCGGTGTTCCCCAAGGCTCTGTACTCAGCCCTTTTCTTTTCTCACTTTATACCTCCCTTCTTGCTCCCGTTATCTCTTCATTCGGCATCTCTCACCATTTCTACACAGACGACACCCAGCTTTTCCTCTCATTCTCTTCTTTCACTCCTGACCTCCATCTCAATTTATCTTCTTGCCTTACTGCTATCAAAAACTAGACGTCTTCCCACTTTCTCTCCCTCAACACCGACAAGACTCAAGTCCTTTTCTTTCCTTCTAACACACTTCCCCCTCCCCCTCCTTTTATCCACTTCCCCCTTCTAATCTCCTCATCTCTGCTCACGCTCGCAATCTAGGTCTCCACTTTGACTCCTCCCTCTCCTTTTCCCACCATATTTCTCTCACCTCTCGCGCCTGTCGCTACCATCTCTTCAATATTCACAAGATCTGTTCCTCCCTCACCTTCCATGCTTCTAAACTCTTAATCTCTTCCCTTATCTTCTCTTGTCTTTTCTATTGCTCTTCTCTTCTCTTTGGACTTCCTGCCTCTCAACTTGCCCCCCTCAAATCCCTCTACCACTCCTCTATCTGTACCCTTTGTCTCCTTGCTCCTCATGATTCCATTTCCTTCTCGCTCTCATACCTTGGCTGGCTTCCCTTTCACTCCCAACTTAAATTCCAATTCCTGTGTCTTGTTTTGAAATCTCTCCATGTCCCCCCTATCTTTCTTCTCTCCTCTCATTGTACACTCCCTCCTTTTCCCTCTGTTCTGCTGATATCTTCTTACTCACTGTTCCCCCGTCCCCATGTGCCTCTTTGCGTTTCTGTTCCTTTCAGCTCCTAGCCCCCCTACACTGGAACTCTTTACCTCTTTCTATCCACTCCATCCCCACCTACTCCTCCTTCCGTGCCTCCCTGAAATCTCTTCTTCTCCATTCCCCGCCCTGACCTCCTTTACTCATCTCTTACTTCCCTATTTTCCCTCCTACCTGCCTCCTCTATCCTCTCCTTTCCCTTTATGCCTCCTCCCATCTCCCTTTAAACTTTGTCTTTATTCCCCACCTTGACTCCCTCCTCTCCCCCTTAGTCCTCACCCCTCCATTCACCTTTCTTCTACCTAGGTAAATTGTTCTACATATTGTTTCATTGGTTTGTTTCATGTTTGTAAATATGCTTCTATTTCATTATTCTTTGTAATCCTGTTGTTATATTGTAAAGCGCTTTGGATTATATATAAACCTAATAAATACAAATACAGTATGATTCACACTTTAAAGATAGTGGACGTGGTGCCCGCAGTGAAGATACTTTTTGCCTGATTCATGGAATTATTTGCGCTGAAAACGCAGATTTGCCTGCCTTTCTGCCCGAAAATCCCCATACTTCAAACAGGGATTTTCGGGCAGAAAGCCGAGCAAATCTGCGTTTTCGGCGCAAATAATTCCATGAATCAGGCAGTAAATTGGTGAAAATGGCTGATTCTTGCTGAGATTAAACAAGAACTCGCATAGCTGAGCTACCGTTTCTGTCACCTTCCCATGAAAAAAGTGGTCTTCCTCTTTGAAAAGTTAATTATAAAATAAAGAAACGATACCAACGTGTTAAACATGCTATTATACTCCCCTGTAAACTTGCACATTTGATAACGCATTTCAGCGATCTAATGTGAAAGCAAACGTGTATGTGAGCATTGCACTAGAACTAACTGAATTGATTATTTGTATAGCGCCTTTACACAATGTTTCTTTGGCATCAAGCCTTCCCTATGAAAATGGGCAGCGTCTACAAGCTCACCCTGGGGCAGACACTAAAACGCTGCGCCTTGCTACCACCGGGCTGTGTTGTCATTCAGCAGCACAGCACCGCGTTCAAAGCGGCTGTTTGAGTGGATGAATGTGGGTCAGGCTAAACGTCATTCACGTATGTGTCCTCGCCACTGGAATGTCTGCCTGGCCTCGCTATGGCCGCCGCAGAGGACACGCCCTCGCCCACTCTCGTCGAGTAATGTTTTGTGTTCGCCCGGGTGCGCTCTGCGCATGCTCCGGGAGGCCGGCGGAGGCGGGGCGCTCGCGAGGCTGGAGTGGAGTGTAAGCGGGAGCCATTTTGTCCCGAGTGAGTCTGCCTGAGGGAGGAAAGCGGCAACTGCGCCGGGCGGAAGCGGCTAAAGAGAACAGCAGAACGCGAGCAATGACGGGCTTCCGCGGCTTCTAGCAGACTCCGTGTCCGCTGCTGCTGTGCGTGGGGCAGGAAGGCCGCCGCCGCCACCACGCCCGCCCCTCCTCCTCCCCCCTGCGGGTGACAGTCCCCGCCCGGCTTTCCCTATCATTCCGAGAGGCCCGGCTCCACCCCGCCCTGTGACAGGTCCGCTCCTCAGGCCCCTGTGACAGAGCCGGTCGCAGGTCCAGCTTCCTGTGACGAGCCAGGCCCTCCACCCCCTCCCTGCCCAGTGACAGGCCTCTCAGCCCCACTTATTCCGGTGCTCGGATTTTTTCCGCCCACCCCGCCCTCGCCATGGCGAAGAAGACTTATGACCTGCTGTTCAAGCTGCTGCTCATCGGCGACTCAGGGGTGGGCAAGACCTGCGTGCTCTTCCGCTTTTCTGATGATGCCTTCAACACCACTTTCATTTCTACCATAGGTAAGCATTGTGGGAGGCTGCGTGGGTGTAGCGATTCCAGCATCCTGTTCCTGGGTCTCCATCGCTAACACGGGTGAACTTTGGGGCTCGGTCCACGCTCTAAAAGATGCAACACAAAGCATGATTTTATCCCTTCCATGATGCGTTCATCTTTAGCTCATGTGAACATTGTGGGGGAGGTGAGGGTGCAATATTGGGTGGAACAAAGAAAGCGTATGTTGAGTGCCCAATGCCATCAGCCCACCCATAAGTGTACTAATGCTTTATTTACAATAGTAACCCATCCCTCTTTAGCCTCGATTGCAAGGCACAGTACACGGCAAAGGAAATGTTAAAACTGCATACAATAGCAAAAAGCTAACACGTAATGCAACGGGGGAAAATGTAGTAGTCTAATTTGGGAACTGTTCAGAAAAACGTCCGCACCATTAGTTACAGGAGGAGGGTAACCGGGAGTCATAACTGCCCAAAGGCCCCATTCATCTCCGAGGGTTGCAGTGATGCACTGGGGGAGGGAGTGATGCACAGGGTCCATAGGAAAGTGTCTGTTAACGGGACACAAAGGGATTGTCACTTGTCAGTACAGCTGCAGTTGTATATTGTGGGACAAATGATTCCATAACTTGGGGGCAAGAAGGGGAAAAGGTACTGGGCATGGGGAAGACGGGGGGCAGTAAATAAGAGAAGGGCAGCAGACCGAACAGGCCAGCCTAGAAATTTCATATACATTTGAGAAGGAAGATGGGCAGGAGCTTAAACTGAAGGCAAGCAGGAAAAGGAAATGATAGTAGTAGGCGATGACTGAAACAGCAAATCTTGCATGATTAAGTACCACCGTTTATTTGTGTTTTTTTTTTTTTTTATTTGATTCAATTGCACAAACTATTTTTTCAAAGATAAAAATAAAAAAAAAAAGTCCAATGTATCCGTAAAGATCCCTTTAAACCTTGGGTGTTTCAGAAATCCAGTTCCGGTTGTCCGTTATGACAAATTCCGATGTTACTGAAGCCTGTCCTATTGAGTTCCTTACATAACATGGTTGTACTAAGGCTTATTAGCCAGTTTATATTATCAATCTTCTTTCCATTGCTTATTTAATCCCTTAGTAGGCTTCTCCATGTTCACGTTGTTGTGTTAACTCAAGTTTGTAAGACGTGCTCAGACCTTTTCACCTCGGAAGTCTCGCCCCTCGATTGGGTTTATCACACGTTTAACGAGGGAAAAGTACCTGCAGATCCCTTTAAGTTGTTAGCAGCTCAATATTTTCGAAGAAGGATGCCACCGCAATCCCGCTTTTGGTATTTTCTCCTTCGTTAAAGGCCTGCCACCAGTTATTCTCTGTTAAAGTGGTGAACGATTGCATTATTTTTCCTAGATAAACAGATCTAGATGTTGTTGTACATTCACATTCAAGTAGGAGATGGCTGGTTTCTACTATCTCTGCCGATTTGCAGTATCTACATTTGTTGTGTGATGACCCTTTCCTTATGAATTGAATTTCATTAGTTTGTAGTTGGTTTAGCCGAAATCTCATATGTCTGGCCAACCTTTTATCCGGGAACTTTTTCAAGTAGCTTCTTGTGTCCTATAGTTTTTTTGGGACCGTTGGAAAGTCTTTCATCAACTTGTATTATCGCGCTATGTCCTCCGTCCTGATCCAGTCTGCTTCAAAGAGTTTTTTTGATTGTTTTATCTGAGTTTGATCTTTAAATAAGCCCATATTTCTCAACTTCCAGTCTTTCAGAGCCTGGATCTTGTCAGTTGTCATCTTTGTTCACCATCTCAAATGGTTTTGTTTATTCTCCAAGTGGACTTTTCATTTGAGATAGCATTAGCCAATTTCTCTCCTGAATCGCTTTCAGTGATATGACATAGTTCCCTCCTTAATAGTGGCATCGGAGTTGATTGTGCCAAGTTGAGGACTTTCTTCCAGACATAGCTCTCCAGTTTAGTCCACAGTATTTCTGGTACTAGGAACATTGCATCTGCTCCATAAAGAATTGAAGGTACCACCTTTGCTTTATAGAAGTTGATTACTGCCAATAATGAGAATTTCCCATATTTTATCGATCATCCGTGCTTGTATCGTTAAAGTCTTTACCTTTTGTCCATAGCAGATTTTTCATTGCAGTTTCGGCCCCACTGATGGACATCATGACTCCCAGGTATTGGAAGTCTTTTACTTTTTCCAATTTTAATCCCTCCGCAAACCAGTTCTGTTTGTTTTGGCTCTTCCTTTTGTTGCCTTCCCAGGCCATTATCTTGGTTTTTTCTGGTTTCAGCTTTAGGTTGTTTCGCTTCAGGTATGCGATCAAATTCGTGAGCTGTCTTTGCAGACCTATTAGAGTGTTATCCAGCAAGATGATATCGTCAGCATATAACGGGCGCGATATTTTTTCGCCACCAATAGTTGGAGGTAAGCATTAATTCCGAGTCTGCCTGATATAGGGAGTGCCTTTTTTGTATTATTCAGGATTTGTAGTTCCTATTGGCGTTTTTCCAGCTTTCTTGCGCCAGTTGTGTACCGGATCTATTTGCTATCCGTTTTAATTTTCGTAAGGTTATTCTTCTTGTCACTAGTTCTTGATTATAGGCATGAAGGTGGTTCTTTGGAGTCTCCTTGATTTGTTTTTTTTTTTTTTTTTTTTCAGTCTTTATGTATTTTTTTTTTTTTTTTATTTATTAACAGGAGTGTGTAGTCCACCAGCTACTCCTTCTTCTTTTTTTTTTTCCCATATTGGCTTCCCCTTCCATTATGCTAGAATACTTTTCAGAAATTTGCTTAATTGCGTTCTCGTTTAGTTTTAACCTGGAACCATTGCTGTTCACATCCAGGTCATGGTTAAGAAATTGCTGGGTTTTCTGTAAATTGACCCATCTTGTGTGCTGTAAATTGTGGTCACTATTTAGGGTCCTTACCAATGCAAAACTGACCGTCATTCCCAACAACTCCTTCGACACAAATGTGTGGTCTAATGTCCCTGATTGTTCCAGTCTTTGCCAGGAGGGGATCTCCAAATTTTTATCTGATCGTAACCAGTGCAGGTCTCTTGATCCCAGAGTTTTTTCTAGGTTCTCGCCTCTTTTCAGGATTGGTGCCGATTTTGGTAGGTGTGGGCGTTGGTTTCCAATATTCTTACATATTGCATTAAAATCTCCTGTAATTATGTGGTCGCAAAGTTGGGTTTCAGCGACTTCATCTAGAATGATGATGATGTTTTCCAGGTATAGCTCGTCCCCACTTGGGATTCCGGTAGGTTTTAATTGGAAGTATATAATCTTCCTTTTCTATACTCCTAATGTCTGTGTATTTCCAGTATATTATTCGGACTTGAAATTGATCGGGAGAGGTCCTCTGTTCCATCACCTCCAAACCGCTGCCTGCTCTTATTGCTGTAAGTAGGCCAGCTGTAGGACATCCCTTTAACCCCTGTTTTGCTGGTTTGTCAAATGTTAAGTATCCATCCATTTCCGGTTTCTGTGTTAACCATGTTTCCTGTAAACATAATAAATCCCATTGTCCCAGGTTAACGTCACTCTTTGCAGTTAGGTGACTAAAGCCTCGCGTGTTCCAAGCGGCCATATCTATAAAGAATTTTCCCCGTGTCGCTAAGGAACATGCATTTACCAGTTGGTCATCCTGCAAGGACCAGGTTGGCCTTTCTGATTGCTAGTTGTGTTTCTTTGTATGTATGTCTGTTGATTTCCATGACCAATTTGGCGGTGGTGATCTCAGAATTTCCAATGAGCGATTGAACACAACCTTTTTCCCCTTGTCTGGTCTCCTTTCTTTCCTTTATATGATGGTTCATCAGCCGAATCTGAGCTATATTTGTCCCTGGGAGAAGATCCTTCTCCTCGATATCCTTTTGGACTTGTCCTCGTCTTCTCCTTAGAATGTACCACTGTTTAATCTTCAACTATCTTCTTAAGGTCTGTTTGAAAAGGTACCAGAGGAGGGCCCTATCATCATAATCTCTTACATAGTTGACTGTTGGGTAAATTAGACAGTGTGGGCTCTAACACCAACTTAATATCCACCCTAGATGGTATAATACTGATCGCGATGGGAGATAGCAAGCCCATAGGAGCACTTGTTGGCGTCTGAAATATACACCATTGAGCTTCAGCTATGCTACTTCCAAGAGTGATTACTGAGGGTGTGGCAAAGCCAATCAATCCTCTTTCAAGATGACCATTAAGGGAACTTGGGAGGTGACAAGAGCCATATGGCACCCAAAGCTTTCAATACCACCATCCTTGTTGTGGGTGTTAAACTTAATTGACTTTTAGTGGGGTACACGCAGGCAATGAACCCATTCACAGGGCCTGCACTGGCTTGCTCATTGGTACAATCTTTACGTTTGTTGTGCCTGTTGGCACTATGTTCTATTCCTTTCTTTTTCTGTACTTGGTTAGATGTTGGCTTAATGTTTATATAAATATTTTCTTTATTAAATTGATTTTTGATGAACATCCAACTTTTAGCTACATGAATTGATGCATATGCTGCAATTTAATTTAACTCAATTTGTCATATAATACCCTAAATTTCATGTTCAGGGTTTGCAAAACCTATTCAAATAAATGGCAATGCGTTTTTCAGCGTTAACGGTAAGACCAGACACCAGGAAGCATCTTCAATTGAAAAGGGTGGCCTAAACTGTATCTTTAAAGGCATAGTATATTTCCTCAAAGTCCACCACGTCCAGTTACTCAAGTCAAAAAGCATACATTTTTAAACTAACTTGGCAGAGATGGATACAATTTCAAGTTGAAAATGATTAGCCAGGCATAAAGTCACTTGCCCCTCAATTGCTCATCTGCACACTGTTTCTTCCTCAAGGGGGAGTAATCACTTGCCCTTGATTATTGGCAAGTGCAAATGTTGAGCTTTGTTACAATCCTTTGTTCTACAGGGAACCCTTAGCCTGTAAATCCATGTCCAAACGATGAGTCCAACAGAAATGTAATGCCTTGGCCTCCGGGCTAGCCCCTAACCTACAAATAAATGCGACAATCCTTGGCCAGCAAGAGTTCTTAAAATCCTATTCCACAAAGTTCATCCCTAGTTTCAAACACAAAAGGGGAAACTCATTCAGGGTTCTCTTCAGTCTGAACCCTC
The DNA here is from genome assembly GCF_040938575.1 of Ambystoma mexicanum. NCBI lineage: Eukaryota > Metazoa > Chordata > Amphibia > Caudata > Ambystomatidae > Ambystoma > Ambystoma mexicanum. The sequence goes on from NC_090927.1 coordinate 135,069,094, forward strand.
CTTGGGCTTCCCTGTTTTATTCCCGTCATTTTAGACTTCTCCCAGGTCCTTGTATTCACTGAATTTTCTTCATGCTACACCTTTACTACTGAGTCTTCTTGAATGGTCAGTTTGTCTTGCTATGCTATTGGTTCTATGTCAATCCTTGGTTTCACTTGACCACTAGACCTCCTCTAAGCCTTTGTTTCACACCGTCTCTTCACCTCAGACCTCTGGGTTTTAAGGTTCCAAATCTTCCTTGACTTGGGGTGTCAGGTCGCTTTGGTAGATCATAACTCCATGATCTTGATACTCTGTTGTATGGAGACAAGTTTTATATAAAGTATTAGCACTCACTTATCCAGGTCTCAACTATTTAGGGGCTCAGCTGCTACTTGTCCAGGTTACTTCCTGGACCTGTGGCAGGCTTTATATACATGTGTCAGGGCTTGGGTGGTCTGCAGTTCCCACAGCAAAGGTAGCAACTTCCTCCAGGTGAGTTTCCCTTTGATTCTGCTTGAAGCGGGGAGGAGCACATCCCCTGTCTCCTTTTTGACTATGTACTGTGAAAGCATCCCTGAGTAGGATTTTCCACCCTTTTTACATGGTTTGCCTGCTTTGTACAGCCCTACTGATTTGTTGATTGGTAGAGGTTTGTTTCCTGGTTCGGTATTGGATAACAGATTTTAAAATGTCTCTTTAATTGAGCCTCAATGCATTTAATTAAGTTGCTCTCACTGATTTGGTCTGTGGCTTCATGGGCGGTACACAGCATTCCTGCTATGGTGTTTTTCTGTGCATTTTCATGTGTCTGTGGCGTTCTGCGTTTTTAGGAGAATATTCAGCAGTGTCTGCTCCAGACCACTTTGGTCACTGTCACACGATTCCCTCACGTTGAATGGCAAATACGTTCAGGAACTTTTCCACCCATGAGCTCTGCGAGTTGTTGAACGTGGTTTGTTTTCTTGAACGCGCTTGATGGTGGAAAATTGCACCTTGGTAAGGTTGTTGAGCCTACAGGATCCCAATCCTTAAACCCTGTGGGGGGGGGGGTAGATATTGTAGCTGGACCGACGGTCCCTAGTGACTAGCCTCCTCATAGTAATATGTGATGAACTCGCTGTCTTATTTGCATTTGTTTTCTTAGGACTCCGTCTGCTCTAGTTTCTTTCCTGTAGAAGGATTTGCTCATCATTCCTGACATTTTTGTGAAATGCTGAGATAATAATTAGCGCATATCATTTGTTCAGCCAAATCCATGGTTGCATTTTCATTCTGTGGGAGCTTAAGTTTGAGGCTTTAAAGCATGATCAGTTGATTAAACTCATAATATGGGGTAGGTAGATAAGCTAGTAGGGACTGGAATGGTCCGTCACTACCGGGTTTGTCTTCAAGAGGGTGGAATGTGCGACGTCCTGGAGGCTCTCTGGGGCATTGTATTAAACCTTTCGGTGACAAAATGGTGGCACGCTAATATCCTGAGAATATCTGCTTCAGTCTTCATCACAAGTTCTCTGCAGTAAAACTTCGCCAGGCAATATGTGATCCAGGCTCCGTCGCATCAGCACAGCGTTTGTATGAAGCCTACAGAACACGAACAGGGAAGTTCTTGACCTCGCTAAACAAGGGAATTTACCAACCATGATTGGGGCAAAGAGGTGAGACACAGGAGCCTGAATATGTCCGGGTAGGGTTTCAAGATGGCTGCAACATTACGAGCCGCATTTACACCTGCTGAACAAACGGGTAAGAGAATTTGGCCATTGTGGAGAGACTCATTTAGACTGATTTGAAATTATTTTAAGTGAAACAAAGAAGGTGCGATTCTAAAGTCCCTTTGCGTCCCCAACCAATTGCAGTTTCCAAGAGCAAGAAGGGACTATGAGAGATGGGAGTAAACCAAAGGAATAGAAACGATAGGCTGGAAAGTAGCCAACAGGCTTCCAGTTTCTCCATGGATACACGAGGAAACCATTACCTGAGAAGAGTTGGTGCACATTTTAGAAACTATCCCGCATTTACTCTGGGGACGGGTGCAAAAGAGGGTGCAAAAGAGGGTATGCTGAATGAAGAAGCAGCCCTAGAGAAAAGGCTTCACGGTGGAGATTGAAGGCGAAGGACTTCCTAAAGACTCGTAGCTCTTGAGGGTATGCTAATGTCTACCTGAAAAGGCCCCTGAATTGGGGCATATGAAATATCCATTGTTTGTACAGAGAATGCTGAGAAACCCATAGTCTAGGAGAGACCGATTTGGATAATCTGAAGTACCAGAGGTTGGGAAGCATGCAGCAAGTCCCACCAGGACGACTGCATTAAACTAAATCAAGCTGGAGAAACATGAGGCAGTTGTGAAGCCTGGACCCTCCCACACCCCCCAGAATTGGGTTGGAACTACGATTTGTAAACTTAATTTTGGTTACTTTTGGCTATACTTGATTTAGGGATTAGAGTAACCGCTAGTCTATGGGTTTTTAGACTTAAACATTTCTTATCTTTTGGACTTTTCTTGGTAGAGAAGGGTGTCGCTGGAGGAACAAGGATTCTTAACTCTGTTAAGAACTTGTAATTGGACATCTGGAAAACAATCGACTTTGTGTGGCTTAGTTGTTGATGTTTGCTTTAAAAGCATCCTCATTTAGAGATTTCGTTAATTCCTGTAGGCGTTTGGTCTCTCAAACTAAATAAAGCCATCCTTTTGAACCACCTATTTGCTTTGCCTTAACAAAATGGTTTGTGCATCTCCACTTCAATTTATTGCTTCCATCTTTTCCTTTTCTCCTTTAAAAAATGTTTTGGCCGTTAGTTGATATAAGCACTACCTACTCGAAACGTTATGCACGGGAAATGGCTTAATTGAGATTGTACACCAGCTCATAGTGTTAAAGTCTGCCCCTTCAGCCTCTTGATTTTCGAAGCAGTGTGTGCCCATGCGTCTGTTCTTGCACTGCATAGATAATAAAACAATAGTTTCTGTTCACGTTTAGGCATTTGCCAAGCATTATCATATTATGCACCATTTCTTGTGGTCCGGTAGTATAGTACCGTAAAGGTGGCGCCTGGGAAATGCCTACACACTAGCCAAAACTGTTGTTTTTGCCCATATGTTTTGTAAAAATGTTTTTCTTTTTTTTAATATTATACTTTTGTTTTGATCACGCATGGCTATGCACTGTAATATAATTTTAAATTCTGCAATGATTGGTTCAAGGATGCACCCTTCGAAAGATGTTTTGGTTCGAACAAATGGAATAGCTGTTATGTATTGTGGGTGTCCTACACATATATTTATCAGGCACACTGGATTGTTTTGCTGCATACCCACTTTGCAATGCTTCTAGAAAAGTGCATTTCTGTCATGTGTTAATAATTCAGCGTGACTTAATTGATTTTGTAGAAATGTGTGGCTGGTTGTTGTCGCTTGAACCTATCTGCGACAGGCTGGTTTCTTCATCATTGTGTCTTAGAATAGTTTTGACCATCTCAATTCTATTTATTGCATATGGAGTTAGCGAGCCGTTGATGGTACAGGGAGTTAAAATTGACAGGTGGTAAAGGCGGCCTATGGCGCCAGAAGCAGGTGGCTTAAGGGTAATTTTCAGTACTACGCTTGTATAGCAAAGTGGGTTTTAAAGCGTTGGCTGTGAATTGAAAATCTGATCCTGCGTTTAATTGTATTGTACTGGTTCTAATATAATGGCAACATGGATTTTGTTAACTTGGGATATTTTGTCACGTGTAAATGGATTCGGATAAGACTAATTTGACTTTTTAGATTAAGCAGTCAGTCGCCAAGAGTTTAGAATTTTAAGCACACGCTATGTAATAAGGAGGCAAACCTTCAAGTTGAAAGCTGCTTGCCAGCTTAAAAAAGTCGTTTGCCATGTCGACTCTATACATAAACCCAGCAGACCATTTCTAACTCGCCAGTGGGCAAATACAAAACTTTTGCACCCTGATTTAATGAGGTATGGTCTGTTAACCTTGCAAATTCTGCTTGTTCAGAAGTCATGCACCAAGCACTACTCTAAAGCATTTAGGAGTACATCCGACTTATTACTTATTAATTACTCTTGTGTTGTATGCTCTTTAAAAAAAATAGTTTAGTATAGGCGTTTCCTAAACTGAATTTGACTTCTGCAGGGGGTTTGGGCACCTATTGGTCATTTATAAGGCGCTTGTACAGCAATACAGTGTTTGAAAGTGCCACAAGGGAGAAGAATAGACAATGGAAATAACAATGAATATAAAGAAACCGCGGTCCTACTAAGCCTGGTGATATTCAGAGCATCCAAGTTCAGTGAAAGAAAAGGAGAAAGGTGGGTGGCGTGAGGGGAGTGCCCGATTTTGGGGGGGGGGGGAGACAGGTAAGCGTATGGGTGGAGATCTGCTCCAAGCTCTCTGGAGAAGCGTTTTAATCAGCAGGGAGGGGGAGTCAGAAGATCGGAGGGGGAGTCAGAAATAAGCGAGAGTTGCAGGTAGTGTGGTCCCGGGCCCCAGACAGCCTTATGGATGATGTAGAGAGTCTTGAAGTTGATCCTTGCAGCAACAGGGATCAAGTGGAGAGATTTTAGGGCTGGCGAGATACAGTCCCAGGGCTTGAGACCAAGGGTAAGTCTTTCACTCGTAAGATCAAATTTTCAGACGCCAGTTAGTGGCCTTGCAGCCCATGATGGTGGCAGCTGTTGCCGTTTCTAACCTTTTTTTTTAACACAATTTATTGATTTTACAACTTTATCGTTACTGCATCGGACACTTCTCTCCCCCTCCCAACTTTGCCAAGACCACCATTGGTCGTTGCCCCTCGAGTTCTGGGGCCCCTCATGGGCTGCAGTCCTCATCAGTGGCGGGAGCTGTTTCAGTTGGATGGAACAATGTCTCTGTGCACGCCACCCATTGGTGTAGGCCTTCGCTTATGTCCAGTCTCTACTCTTTTTGCGCATTTTCCCATGCTCCGGTTTCTGCCGTTGTCCACTTACGAAGGTCCTCCCACCATGCTGCTACGCTTGGGATTTTGGGGGATTTCCACCCCATGGCGATGCGTCTTTTAGCTAAGATGTACATCAGGTCTTTGAGCCTATTGAGGGGTTTGTTTTTTTGCTTTTTTTGTATCTACCCAGGATACACGCTTTTGGGTGTCTGTACCTCCAAGGTGATGTCTGCATCAGCAAACTTCGTGGCGATCTGTGACCAAAAGGTTTGTATGGTCTGGCATCCCCAGAACATGTGGGTCATCCCCGCTCGGGGTTCATTAGCTTCGAGCATTTCATTGTTCTTGCTCCTTCGAATTTGGAGATGGCCTCGGGTGTGAAGTAAGCTCTGTTGGTGAACTGTATGAGCTGCATCTAGACACTTTTTTGTGATGAGCTATTGAATCCCATTCCTTTTCCTCGAATTGCAGATCCAGCTCTTGTTCCCATTTCCCTTTGCACTTGAGGTCATGCTTGGTTGCGCTGTCTAGCAGTGATTCGTAGAGTCCCTAGGTTTCGTGCCCTCCCTCGGCAGCGCTTAGTATGTTTTCGATGCCATCAAGTCCAGTTTCTAGGTCCTTTACCTCGGGCCACCTGCTCACTAGTGCTTTTGTTACCGCGCCGTGGAGTAGGAATTGTCCTACTGGCAGTCCTGAGAACATTAGGATGTGCTGTCCGTTTACTAGGTCGCCTAGGGTGGCAATCCTGTGGGGCACCCACATGCTCCTTACTACTTTTAAGCCCCCTGGCCTGTTCGTCATGATTGCGGCGATTGGTATATAGGTGAGTAAGGGTCTCGTGTCTTCATGACTTTGCAGGCCCGTTTCCAGATCTGGATACCTAGTTTCATTAGGTATGGTTTGTGTTGGTTCGCGCCATCTGGGGTCCAGAACAAGTCTGAGTAGCATGTGGGGGATGGCGGGCTGAAGGAGCCGGGTGTCCGTTGTGATTTCGTCCGCCATCCATTGAATTACATGTTTCATTTGGCCTGCTAGGTAGTATAGTTCAAAGTTGGGAATTTTCAGGCCTCCTCTGTCGTAGGGTCTTTGCAGTACTTCTAGTGCCATTCTGTGTCTCCCACCTTGCCACAAAAATCCTCTGCATAATTTATCTAGGTCTTTGAAGAACTGTTGGGGGGATGTTATATGGGACGATGGTAAAAAAAAGTGTAGGAGGCGGGGTAGCGCCACCATCTTAAGGAGCCACGCTCTTCCCGCTGCTTATAGTGGGAGTCTGCCCCAGAAGTCCATTGACTTTTTCAGGTTATGTTTAGCCCTCTCTGTGTTGACGATATGCTCTGTCTTGGGGTCTCGGTGGATGGTTATCCCTAAATATTTTGAGGTGGTCTCCCATCTAAAGGCCATGACTGGGAGCCTTTCAACGCTGACTTGCTTAGAGGCGCAAGGGGGGAAAAGGCAAGACTTGTCGTGATTAATTTATATCCCTGTGTATCTGCTGAACCCCTCTAGTGTCCAAGATGTATGGCAATAAATGTTCAGGGTTGTCCAAGTAGAGGAGTGTCTCATCTGCGTACATAGAGACCAGGTGGGTCACTCCGTCTATTATGATGCCCCCATCCCCTTATTCCTGCCTTAGATATCGCAAAAGAACCTGTAGCAGCATAATATATAGCATGGGGGAGAGCGGGCACCCCTGATGCGTGCCCCTATGGAGGCGCCATTTCTCAGAGTATGAATTGTTGGTGCGCACACTGGCTGTTGGGTCAGTGTATGAGTTTGGCCCGCTTAAGGAAGGTCGGTCCATTCCCATCTTGGCCATGGTGGCATGTAGCCACTTCCATTGGACTGAATCAAATGCTTTGGTGGCGTCTAGGGACGCCACTCCACATTTTCCAGGCTTGCCATTAGTGCTAAGTATGACATGGTGTAGTTTGCGTAGGTTTTCAGTGATGGTTCGCCCAGGTACGTACCCAGTCTGGTCTTGGTAGATTAGGTATGGGATTGCTTTACGCAGCCTTCTCGCTAATAGCGCTGTCAGGATCTTGTCAGCGTTGAGCATAGATGGCAGGGGGGTTCTGTACGAGCCGCATTCACTATCGACCTTGCCCGGTTGCAGTATAGGGATAATTACGGCTTCCCTCATGGTGTCTGGGAGGGTGCCCAATTCGTATGCTTCATTGACCACTTGGGCATGAGTGGGGCTAGCGTTTCCGCGTACGTTTTTATAAAACTCCCCGGGAAGTCCGTCTGTTCCTGGGGCCTTGCGGGATGGTAGGGTTCGGATAGTGGCCATGACTTCTTCAGGGGTAATGGGCTCATCTAAGGCCTCAGCTAAACTGCACATCCATTTTGGGCAACTCGATGATATCCAAGACATCCTCTATTTCGGTGTCTGTAGGCGAGGGACGGGGGGGGGGGGTTCAGTGTACAGGGCTTGGTAAAACTGGGTGAATGCCAGGTTAATACCGGCTTGCATGTATGTCAGTGTGCCGTCCGGGATACGGGCTTGGCAAATGGGCGACCTGGGGGCTTCCCTCTTGTACAGCCAGGCTAGGAGCCGCCCAGGCTTGTCCCCAAGGGCATGACTGCGTTCAATGTACTTTGCGTAGCTGAGCTTTCCCAATGACCTAGGCAGGTTTTTTTATGCTCTTATTCTTTGGAGGTGGGTGGGGTCTGCAGGGAGCTCTGTTTCTAGCGTTTTTAGCTCCTCATTGTGTGCGGGTGAGGTGAGTACGGATCTCTGGACTCCACCTGTAGTTGCAATCGTCTCTCTTTAAACGCCTCCCATGCAGTACTAATGCGTTGTACACTATTACTATTTAGTTGCCAGTAGTCTAGCGTGCTTTTTTTCAATCTGTTCGGAGAAGGCCCCGTCTACCAGGGCTTCAGATCTGAGCCTCCAGGTGGCGCTGGGGGTCGGGGTGCGAACACTGTCCAGGTGGTCACCAGTGGGGAATGATCTGACGGGACCCTGAATGTAATCTATTCTAGTGTGGACAGCATGTGGGGCTGAGTAGTAGGAATACTCTTGTTTCTCTGGTTGGTGCTCTCTCCACAGATCTCTGAGCGCGTATTGTTGTGTGGGCGCATTTAGTATTTTGATTGGTGGGGACGGGCAGCCGTGTTTGTCGTCAGATCTATCTACAAGGGGATTCAAGGTGCAGTCCCCAACTGGGCTCAGTAGTTTATAGAGGGAGCGAAAAAAGACTGGTGTCGTGGTTGGGTGCATAGGTGCTAACCAGACAGAGTTCTCTACCTTCAATGTTGCCATGCACTAGGGCCATTCTGCCTTCGTCATCTGTTTTGGAGTGCATCACTTTAACAGGGATAGACGGGGCTTTCCAGATCAGGACTCCTCTTGCGTAAGTGGAATATGTGGATCCTATGAGTGTCCCCCTCCATATTTTAGCAAGTGCGGCTAGCTTTTGTGCGTCCAAGTGGGTCTCCTGCAGGAGGGCGATTCCGATCTTGTTGCGCTTTATAAATGTGTATTCGGCGCTGCTTGACATAGCTATTCATTCCCCTGATGTTCCATGTCAAGATCCTGATTTTGTCAGCCATGAGTCTTGTGTGGTGGTTCTAATGTGGGTCGCGCTCCTGGTGCCTCCATGCTTGGTTCTAGCTGCTTCCGATGCTTTGGGTGGTCTTGGTTTGAATAAGTAAGGTTCCCAACTTCGATTACCAACTCCTCGGTTCCCTCCTCCCTTCAACTTTAAAATTCCCTGTAACATCACAAGTCCAGCGAGGTTCCCCCCGTTCTGTCTACCCTGTTGCCTCTCCATTGACCTCTTGTTGGTCACCTGGAGCCCTACGGGCGGGTTTAATATACCCTAATTCCTCCTGGGGGTTGGAAGTAGGAGTAGGTCCGCTTCGGTTGCTGTCTCTTGGGGAGCAATCCGACTCAAGTAGTACTCCTGGAAGGATCAATGTTGCTGTGTTTGTGTGTAGTCCAGTTTCCGTGCTTGCCAGCCTCAATACTGGGCGGCGTGTGTTACTTAGTGTCGTTATGGAGGTCTGCTCTCTCCTGTGTCGAGGTCTGGGATCTGTTCCCTGTCCATCCACTCGCTGGCTTCCGCTGGCGTGTCGAACAGGAGTGCCTTATTGTTCAGCACCTTGAGTTTAGCTGGGTAAAGGAGCATGTAGCGTAAGCCTGCGTTTTTTTAGTCTTGCGTTAGTGGGGATGATTTGTGCTCTCGTCATCTGGACCTGGAATGTATAGTCCGGGTATATGGCTATTTTAGCAGTCTTTGTATGCGGCCCCCTGATCATGAGCAGAATCGCCTCCCTGTCCCAGTAGTGGAGTACTTTTGCTATTATTGGCATGGGTGGGGCCCCGGGGGGGTGGCCGTTTGGCAAGGGAGTGGTGGGCTCTCACGATGGTGAAGCCTTGGGACAGCTTGCCAGCTCCAATTTCCTGCAGTAGGAGATTTTCAATGTAATTCGTGGGGTCGCTGCCTTCATTACCCTCCGGCAAACCTAGGAGTCTGATTTTGTTACGACGTGCCCGCCCTTCTGCCTCGTCGGCTCTTTCAGGTTTTTAACCTTTTGTGCCAGTATGTCTGCATCCTTTGGGATCTTAGTTTTCGCCTCATTGTTGTCTCGAACCTGGGCCTCCAGCACTTCTGTTCTACTTGCTATGGCATGGACATCCTGCTGCAATAAATTTAGGTCAACTGCCACGGCATCGATTTTGTTCTCCATTGTTCTCATTGGGAGAGGGGGAAGTGCTCCCGGCAGCACTGGGCCAATCCTCCCTCAGAGGGCGCTCGGCCGCAGGTCTCCTCGTTAATTCTGTTTTGATGTCTGTTGTCCGGCGTGCCTTGGGGGCCTCCCGCAGCGCACCCTGGTTTCTCGCAGGGTCTCGCCTGCACCCGCCGGCCTCCTGGAGCTTCCCTGTTGCCGGCAAATGGGACGGGTTCCCGCTCGTCGCACTCTTCACTTAGCAGGCGCCATTTTCGAGCTCTGGCATTCGTTCCCGTATTCGGCGTGTCTCGGCGCTGGCGGGTGTCTGCTGCCCCAGATTTCTGGTGTGGGTGCTCTGGGCTTCCACCTTCTGTTGTGGCAATTTTCAGGAGTTTTAGTTGAATATATCCGCAATTACACAGCTAATCAAAGGCACATCAAGCAGAGCTGCCTGGAGTGCATCCTACTCACATGGCGGTTAGCCACAACCCCCGTTGCCGTTTATAACTTTATGACGGGACTTACATGGAAGGACCAATTTTATTTGCTGTAGATTTGAGAAGATAATACATGTCCGTGATCCACCCCATCTGTGACCCAGGGGGCAAACATTCAAATTACAATACTAGCCAGCTATGAAACTGCTTGCCACCTTCGTTCTATACATCCACACAGCACACCATTTCTTACTCGCCGGCATTCATATATCATTACCACACCTCTTCAGTTCAGGCACTGACATGTCTTTCCCTTTGTGACCTCTCCTGACCCTTTGCCCCAAAAATTGTTGCTCTGGGTGGGTTGTTGCGTTTTTTTTTCTTCTGTCTACTGCATCTCGACCTTGGTGCTATCCGAATGTCTTAGTCCCGAAATCAACTCGCCACCGCAATTCTAGGCTGTTTGTATGCAAATAGAGGTGACGGTGCCCTTTTTTTATTAAAACATTTCATGGCTGGCTTTATATTTCTGTTTTTGGACAGACCCCATCGGTCACTTCTGATCAAAGTCCCAACAAGATGGAAGTGAGATGGAGAGTGAAAAAGAGGATGCCCTGTAGGTCACTGTCCCGGAACTCCCCATTTATCTTCCTTGTACCTTCTCTTTAACTCCTATTCCCGAAAATTGATGGGAAGTGAAAAGTAAGTTTCTGTGAAAGAAAGCAAAAAGTGCCAACATTTGTATATATGTCCCTAGGGTCAATCTGGGTATCTTTACCACTGGTACTGTATAGCTTTAGACTCTGCTTTTGATTATTGGTTACGTTTTCGTCTCTTTCAAGAGGTTTTGACTGTACCTACAAGTCTTGTTTTCTTGATAACTATCAGATTCATATGGCCCTCTTTCTCTGTTCGATGGCGTAGTAGCCAACTCGTACCCAGAGTGAAAACCGCCCTTTTGGCAATTTTCTGTAGAGGTTTTGATGGCCAGTGGGACTTTAATGGCATGGCACATGAAACAGAGCACATGAAACCTGTCATCAAAGCTTGCAAGGTTTGGCTGACTCAATTTACGTCGTCCTCTCCTTCCATGCCCCCCCCCCCTAACCAACGAGTGGTTGAGTTAACCAAGGTAAACTTTATGCGTTGCATTTGGAGTAGTTAAGGTACCGCTTGATGCTTTTTGCAGCATCTTACTCCCGCCCTCGTTCTAAATAGATGGCTGGTTACAAGTCATATACACAGTTTACATCCACTTGCAGGACAGATGTCGGAGTGCTTGCTACTAAGATCTGCGTTTGTACCGCAGGTGACACGTTGAAGTCCCAACATTATCTCGAATACTTGATTTTTACCATGTCCTTTAGCAGTGTATTGTCTGATTCAGAGTCGTGTTGCAAGAGAAAACGTTAACCAGTACCTGCTGATGCATCCATTTTAGCAATGTGTGACATGGAAGTCTACTTTTTTTGTGTCAATACTTCCAAGTCGATAGGCGTTCACAGTGGTGTTTGGAGAGGAACACATGTACACACTGGTGCTGGTGGCATCCAATGCAGCCTCTGTTATGCCTATGAAATGCCCAATTTGTTTCTTTAATTGATTACCTTTTAATTTAACCAGTTACATGTGTCAACTCTTCGAGCGTTATGATGCTTCGAACTGTAATATACATTTCAATAAACTAGAAACAAACCTGTAGCTGTAGTCTCCAATAACAGCCGTTAGACCCCAGTCCGATCGCAGAGAACGATAAAGGCATAAAATAAGCAGTGTCACATAGTAATTTGCTATGCAATTGTGTTGATTTGCTAATTAAACTGACACTTGTGTAGCACAGCTTGCTATTTAAATTACCCTGTTCAACATAAGCACAGCTCACCCTGCATTCCTCTTACCCTCAGGGCTCCCTCAACCCTCTTCCCTGATGACTGCAAGTTCAAAGGAGTTAAAGGAAAGCGGGCCACAGTAATAATCTCCTCTACTATTTAAAGTGCCAAAGGCCCTACAAAGTACCACATATGGTGGCTCTTAGTACTAGTGGTGATAAATACCACTTTCATAGTTGTATAAGGCTGAAATGGTGTGCTCGAGTCAATCTGGCTTGGGATGGAGGTTATTAGCAGCCCTGCCCTCAAGTGTTATTTCATGCTGAATTGAATATCGTATCAATGATGGGCCAGGGCCATCTTGTCCACCTGACAATTAACCCTGCTTGCTGCAACGCCATACTAAATACTTAGTCTCAGGCTTCTCCTTTAACATTATGAACTTTTTGATTTATGAAACATCTAAACTTCTCCTTGCAGAGCAATGATGGGTCAGACATGTGGATCATGCACTGCCCTATGCATCACCGACTGGATCCAGCTGCACAGAGCCTTGCACTGAACCTGTTTTTAGAGCCTTTTACCATATTTAGATTTGTCTGTCCATTCATGCAGCTAACCTTTACCTTTTACAGATACTCATCTCACTGTCTCACTTCAGCAGTGCACACACATACATTATTGTTGCTCCTTTTATGTATTGGGTACAATTAACTTCTGGTGAAATTTTAAAATGTTAGTACAAATTGTAAATCTAATTTGTTTGCTAATCAAGACATTTTTAATAGGCATACCCTGCTGATCAATTTTTGAAAACAAATGTATGCCTTGACGATGTAGTAAAATGGGAGACAATCGAACCTCTTTTCCTGTGCCCAGGACCAGGTTGACTCTTTGTTCCAGATCCTTTTGGACTCGGTGGAAATTTCTGTCTGGTCCCAAATAATGCTCGTAGATAATGGAAACTATTTGACAAATTGCGTCCATATCACTGAGCAGGAGATGGGAGGAGGGGAACATTCTTTGTTTCTGACGTTCTCTTCGTGCTGCCTGCTGTTTGGTGTATTCTCACTGCCAACACGCTGGACGAAAATGAGAAGAATTTGATATTTAGCTGGAGGCTCTCCTCCCTGCTCCAGGACTGATGGCGCTGTCTGCTCGCTCTTCCTGCTTTCCTTCACTTGCCGAAAAGGGATCCGAAGCTCGGCTTGTGTTTCCTTACTCATGGCATCGCCCACAGATGGGCCTCGAAACTCTATCCCAGAGAGGTGTGGTCTGTTGGTGAAAAGGTCCTGCAGCCAGTAGGGATGCAGTTTACTTTTATAATGGTCCCTGTTAACGGACGTTCGTTTAACAGTTCAATGTGCTTAAGCCCCATTACAGTGAACATTAATTACAGCAGTTCACCCAGTGCATTTGCTAGTATTATCAGATACTGCCATTTTTATGAACGCTGTCAAATAAAATGTTGTTCAGCTGTGGAAAGCTTAAGAGCATAGTATTCTCAATTATGGGTCTGAACTATTAGTGTCACAACTATGACGTACTCTGAACAGACTTGTATTTATCTTGCGTTGCATAGTCCTTCAACAGAAAACTTGTGGCAAAGGAAACCAGTAAAATAAATGGTGACATGCAATGTCACGTCGTTTTTACAAAATGATAGATCTGGATGCAAAAATTGAAATTGCAAGCTACTAGCCAGCCATAAAGTCACTCGCCACCCCAATTATATACATGGAACCGGCACACCATTTCTTATTCCCCAAGAGTCAATTATCACTAGCAAGTGGTTAGTAGCGAGTGCATATTTGTGTGCCCTGCAATACATGAGATCAGCGTTTGCGTGAGGAGAAAAGTGGAACCTAAATGGGAGATGTCAGTTTGGATAGGTAAACCTATGCATACATTCACTGACTGTTAATATTTTAGTCAAGGTTTAGGTCCTAAAAAAAGTGGTTTAGTTTAGTTTGTTTAGTTTAGTTTATTCATTTGTATTGCGCACCAGACCCGAGGGTATGAGGGCGCATGAGCAGCAAGGTGATTCGAAGCTTGGTTACAGGATGCTTATACTTTACATTACATAATTATACATTACATTACATAATTGGTTGGTTGAACTCGCTTAAGTGACGTCACAGGAAGTGATCATTTTCCAAAGTGAGTTGTATGCAAATTTCAATTTGTCTTTCCTGATTTGTCTTTCCTGACTAAAGAAAGTGTGCAGGGAAGTAAGGATTTGCCAGGAGAACATATTTTCTGATTCATTTTGTTCTTCATACAAAGTGTGCACCTTTTTGTCCAATTATCTAACGGAACATGATATACAGTGACATTTCACTGCTTCATGATATGAGAATCGTGTAGGTTTGTGTTTAAGTCTTTACCCTCTGTCGCGTGATCAGGGTCAAATACAGATGAAAGCACATTTCTTCAAATGGGTGCAGCAATTTTTTTTTTTTGTACATTTCTTGGAAACGGAGGGAGGACAGGGTTTGCCCTCATTTAAAAAAAAAAGCCAGATGACCAACCACCCGCGCTTTGCATCGACTTGTGCCTTGATTTTAATTATGTGCAGTTGGGAACAGTGAAGATAGTGGATGAGGGAAGGATAGAAGGGTATGGGGACGAGGCGTTTCTGTTTATGGACAGCTTTGAATGGTGGTAATGCTCTTGCTGTCGTGAGGGATGTAGTTCCAGTGGTAGGCGGGAAGAAGTTTGGACGAGAGGGAGCACAGGGTGGGTGAGCGACAGTAAGGCTAATTTGGGCACTGCAGTTAAGAGATTTGCAGACTGGGAGGAGACATTTGAGCAGGCACCGCTAGTGCATCATGAGCCAGCTGGCTTTGTGTGTTTTGGAGTGGGGGGATGGTTCTGGACTTCTTCAGTTTCAAAGTTCCAAGCTTTGTCTATGCGCAGGGTGCAACATGTGTTCTCCCCACTAGCCATTGGCTTGTGACATTTCACTTTTGGCAAGTAAAAACAGTTTACAGTTTCTATTTATGGAATTGAGGCGATGAGTGAGTTTTATGTATGACTAGTAGCTAGGAACTTGGATTTATGCCCCCTGCTTTTCGACTGGGGTGTAAAGCGGAATGTCCAGTTGAAGGCTCACCCTAGTTGACACTGCAGAAAATTAGAGCTGGCACAAATGGCTTCATAGCATGCAGTATTACGTTACGAAATCGATTCCTTTGAGTCTTTGGTGCAGTGTGCTTTTGCAAGATTGCCCAACCCACAGTTTTATGCAAACCTAATCTAAAGAGATTTATTTATTCGCGTCTTGTATCACTACTCGCAAGCATTTACTCCTTCAGATCACTAACAAAGGAAGGACTGTGGGATGGAGAATGGTAGGAGCAAATCGGTGGCATGGTCGGACTGGGGCATAAAATTGTCTCTGGCACCAATGTAAACGTGGCACACAGTAGCAAATGGCACTTTGTTCCTTTGTGACACTGTTTGAGTAGTGCCCAAGTGTTGATGCTTTAGATAAAATGTGGTGCAAAATTGTGTATTTTCAAGAATATTCAGTAACACTGGTCAAAGCTACTACCCGCATGTTATGAAGTTTTTATACTGCACACACTGCCACCTGCATGGTTTCTTGGCACTGTGGGTCTGTAAAGCGAGGGGTAAGTTGGTAGGACTGAGCGGGAGAAAAGAGCAAGAGAGCTGTGATGTGCGGTTGGCAGCTTCAGTTCTGTTTACACCGTTTGTTGAGCATAGGTGTTTTTCGTTTGGTAGCCGCCATGTGCTGTTGGGCAAGGCTATGTGTGGTTTGTTTAGTTGTTGAAGTGCGTGCTGTTTGTTGTGCTGTGGAGGTATGGTTGTGGTTGGTTTGAGTTTGAGAGGTGTTCGGGCGCCAGACAACATTACTCAATTTAACATACTCCAAGGTTACCTTAAGAGTACTATTTCTATTCTTGTAAGTCTCAGGCCATAGCAACCTTACAGACAGAGGTTATTAAGACATCACAAATATTGCTCACCATTCTGCCAGTAGCCTCGCCGGATGCACCTAACATAGAAATCGGAGAGGATTTAGTATGTATCACGCAAGGGAACACTCGTATGAGCATGGAGTCATATAATGTCCCATTAGCGGGATGCCTATCTCCATCAAAGATGACCAAATCCATATAGACTCAACAAATACAACAGATAATTATGAGATCAGTCCCAACTCCAGTACCGCGTTATGCTCTTAAATACCTGTTACTCAATACTAGGTCAGTCCTAAAACATGCCTCAGAGGTGGCTTCGATCATAGAATAATATGATCTTGATATTTGTGCCCTGATGGAAACGTGGAGCCATGAAGCTGCTGACCCTACATTGTCACTGACCATTCCTGAAGGTTACTATATGATCAGACAAGATAGAACTCAGAATGGGGGGGGGGGGGTAGCGTTTATTATCAAATGCTCTTTGAAAACGTGGGAAACTAAGATTGATTCCATTCCAGGTTCAGAAATTCTACTTATTAAAATTGCTATTAGCGCAGAAACTGCTCTGAATGTTTTTACTTTATAGAGCTCCTTCAGCAGACCCCACCTTTCCCATCTCTCTAAACAGTTTACTACTCTCCTTTCTGAAACCTAATACCAAATTGGTTCTGTTAGGAGATTTTAACCTTTGGCTGGGTAGCGACTCGGACAGAATAGCAAAGACAATGGAGAATACCCTTGACGCCTTAGGTTTTGTCCATCATGTTAGAACTGCTACACACATTAAGGCTCACACATTGGATTGGATGTCCACCCTTAATGTTCCTGTAAGCAATGTAGATGTACAACCCTGTCCGTGGATAGACCACTTCAGTATTGGTTTCCAATCTAAAGTGGAATCCTTTAGCACCAAACATTCCCTCCCTAAATTATTCATTACCAGCAGAAATCGTGAAAATTTGAACAGAGGCGTTACATCCCTGGGCTCAATCCTTGAATACCGACATATGTAAATTAGGGGATCTAGATGCTATGTCGGATATGTTTACAAACTCTGAAAACAGTGACCAACAAGCTTGCTCCTATTAAAAATAAAACGAAGAGAATTGATAATAACTGCTTCTCTAAGGAGTTATCAGAACTAAAATCCAAGAAAAACAAACTATCATGCATGGGGAAATGATAAATCCTCCAGTAACCTAAAACTGTATAAAAGTAGTGCTGCAAACTTTAAAAAAGAGATTATAACAGCTAAAAAGGAGGCATTGAATGAGAGGATCACCAATGCCAAATTAGACTGCAAGGAGCTGTTTAAAATATTAAAAGAACAAACACACACGCTAGTACCCACACCAGCCCTGATTATTAAAAGCAAGACTTGGTGCACAGAAATTCAATCAGCTATGTCTAACAAATTAGACAAGATCAAAAACCATAGAGATCAAAAAACTTTCCCTGAACATATCAGATCAGCAGGGGGATCACCACACACGCCCCAGCTAAAGATAACGACCAACCTATATTCAGATTCTCGCTCATATCTGAAGAGGAACTGGCAAACACCATTAGTCAACTTAAGAGCACAAGTTGTAAAGGCGATCCATGCTCTTCCTTCATAATTAAGGAATGCCTACCCACTTTTATACCAGCTCTTAAAAATGTGTTAATGCCTCATTTGAGTCAAAGGTATTGCCTGCTAATCTGAAAAAACGCATGGATTGCACCTCTATTAAAAAAGCCCAACCTATGCCCGCTTGCCCCTTCTAATTACAGGCCTATTATCAATACTGCCTTTCTCCTTTTAAATACTAGATCGGGTGGCGTGTAATCAGATTTCTTTATTCCTGGAACAAAATCAAATTCTGCATAACTATCAATCAGGGTTCCATGCCAATCACGGCACGGAAACAGCGCTTCTTGCACTCAAATCCCATCTCATCCAGGTATGGATAAAGGTCAGATTGCCTTATTGATGATTTTTAGATCTTTCCGCGGCCTTTGACCTGGTGGACCATTCGATCCTGTCCACCAGGTTAAGAGAATGCGTATCTTTCTGAAGAGGCCATTCAATGGATATCCTTCGTAAAGGATAGGCAAATCAGAGTTGCCAGCGATGTGGCAGAAGCTGATCCCATGCTTCTATTGTATGGAGTCCCACAGGGAGCATGCATGTCTCCGTGTTTCTATAACATCTTCATGATCCCCTTCTCCCAGATGCTAGAAGATGAAGGGATCGTGTTTGCTAACTACCCGGATGACACGCAATGCATTCTACCGATTTCAGAAATATACCGAAAAGATGAAGTTTTCATTAACGTAATATATTCGAAAATTGGATGGGGTCCAATGGTTTGGCCCTGTTCAGTGCTAAAACTGAACTCCTCCTTGTAGGCTCTCCAAGCAAATTGTATAAACTAGGAGCGGAATATAAGAATGTCAACCTGGACAATTGTGTTATTAAAACTTTGTCCAAGGTTAAGACTCTGGGCGTATGTCTGGATAGACATTTAAACATGAAGGCGCAGGTGAATAGCCTCGTCTCGTCAGCCTCCTATTTCCTTACTCTTCCATCTTGGCACGTTCATTTCTGAAAAAAATTCAGAAACACTGGCTAGAGCCATTATTGGCTCAAAATTAGACTATGGATGCAGTCTTTTGGTGGGTATCCCCCAGAATGAGATCCATCACCTTCAGGTAATCAAAAATGGGGCAGTGAGAGTAGTGAAGGGCCCAAGTAAAAGAAATCATGTCTCTGAGGCCAGAAGGAGCCTTCACTGGTTACCGGTTGGAGAAAGAATTTGGTTTAGGCTTCATCACTCAAAAATGCATTGTAGGTCAAATGCCATCATATCTGAAGGAAGCCATAATCGTGAAAGACAAGGGAAGGTCACTTAGATCAGATAACCCAAATATACTCATTGTACCTCGGCATAAAACCAACAAAACAAGGCAGGGGTCTTTTGAAGTAGCGGCCCCCCCACTGCCTGGAATGCCTTCCCAACTTCAATAAGAACATTGGTCTCAACAGAACTTTTTAAAAAAGAAGCTGACAACATTGATCTTCGTCTAGAGCCTTGCTAGTTACGATAACGGGACAGCTCATAGTTCTGCTGCATGTGTCATTTTGTTCTGTGTTTGTCAGTCTGCGCCCATCAGCCTTCGGGTATCGCGTGCGCATTACAAATTTCATAACATGCAGAAGGATGCGTTTTTTAGTGGTGTGTGTTGGTGGCAGTACCCTATCCTACCCCCTTTGTTTCGATTGACTGTGGCCCTTATCGCTTCCCCTGTTGCACATTCTGGAGTGCTACATTTACCACTTCTGTTTTATTTTGATTTATACCATGCACTGCTACCACCCAAGGGCAGTCTGGCTCTGCAAGAAAGGAGGGCTGTGCGTGTTAGTGAGTATAGGATGAAAAGGAAAGGCCCAGAACCATGAGGAACTGGTGTCTGAGTCTTTTGCAATTGCAAGTTGGTTTGGGAGGCCCAGTGTGTTGTAACCATATGGGTAAAACTCACTGCCTCGGATGTGTGCTAGTGCTAGTGTTTGTGTTTGTCATGTGATGGTGCAGTGTATTGGGGTTGGTTGTATCCATAAGGGTTCTAGAGTCGCGGATGGCTTTTGATGTGTAATGTTTAGTTGATGTATTTATGGACTATGTGCCCGGGGTTGAGGGGGTTGTCCCTCTTGGTGTACTTTCAGAATCTTAGAGATGGTAGGGTGTGAACATGATGATTCTTGGTGTTTGTGTAGTGTGGCTAGCCCATAGTCTAGTGTAGTGGCATTGGTTATATTAGAGGAGCAGAGTGGGGCAATGGTTAGTAAGTCAGCCAGTTGGGTATCGCCTCTGGTGTGACTTTGATTGCTGCTTGCTTAATGGGATCTACAAACGATTTTGACTGTGGTTCGCTGTCCCACCTCCTCTCCTATAGGTCAGGGCTGACTTCCCTGTGGTGTATGGTGGCGGGTGGGTGGTTGTACAGAGTGGGTTCCTGGTTGTTCGTACAGGTTAGTTGTGGCTGTTGGGTGAGGATCCAATGTCCGGTGTGTTGTGCACAGCAGGCATTTCAAATATAGTGGGGGAAGGTGCTCGGCTGGGCGTCCCTAGTTATTGGCCGTGGTGCTATCCCCAAAATCTGTGTTGGTTGGGCAGCCTTCTTTTTGTAGCTCTCTAGTTGTTGGGCATGGTTGTGGCGCATGGTTGTGGCGCATGGTTGTGGCGCATGGTTGTGGCGCATGGTTGTGGCGCATGGTTGTGGCGCATGGTTGTGGCGCATGGTTGTGGCGCATGGTTGTGGCGCATGGTTGTGGCTTGGGGTGGTGGGGGTGGAGGGACAAGAGGTGGTGGAGTGTTCTGGCCCTCTGAAATATGTTGCTCTGTGACATGTCACTTAGTGCATTTCTTTTTGGTCCACGAGGTTACTGCTGTCGATGTCCCTTTTGGGGTTGTCATTGTCTGTTGAATAACCAGGTGTTTAGTCATTTCCTAAAGGTGATGTGATGTCTTGTGTTAATCATTTCTTTGGGCATGGTTTTCCAGAGGTTAGCAATTAGACGTGAGAACGCTGTTCCTCCGAATTGTCTCCATTTGTAGGTTGTTGCTTGATCTTGGGTCCCTTCTTCGGCGGTAGCGGCTGATCTTGGCTTGGAGGAATTCGGCTCCTTGTCTGTGCAAGTCTTTATGGGCTATGACGAGTGCTTCGAATTTAATACTTTTTAAAAGGTAACCAGTATAGCCTTTTCAGAGCTTCTGATGTGTTCTCTTCTGTTTAATATTAATAGGTTCCTGGCTGTTGTGTTTCCACTCTTGTTGAGTCTTTTGGGCATTCCTAGGTAGAGGTTGTTTGTTTAGTCAATTCTTGTGAATATCAGGGATATGCTTGTGAGGGCTCTGGGGGGGTTGGGGGGGCAGGTGTATGGGACTTGTCTTGGAAGGGGTCCAGTCAAAGTTACGAATAGAGTTTTGAAATGCAATATGTTTGAAACAAAAGGATTGTGAGGGGGGGGGTGGGGATGTTCGAATGCCCTTTTTTTTTTTAATGTATATTTATTTTGGTTTCGTAAAGGAGAAATTAGTGGGATTTCCCCCAAAAAACTGTTTTTGGGGTGGGGAAAAACAGGCATTTTTAAGATCCTTTTGGTTTGAAAGTATTGCATTTGATCCTTTTGTATTTGAACCTTTGACTATAAACCGTCTTGGGAGGAGGAAGCATTTTTTGCATTTATTTGCGGTTCCAGGGATAGTCTGTTGTCCATGAGTATTCCTAGGTTATTTACTACGTTGGAAGTCTCCGGTTGTGTTCCTTTGCTGGCCGGCCAGCCCAGTTGTGGTTTGGCTGCATTGATTTCTGTGGGTGGGAGCATTATTTCTCTTTTTGATTGGTTGAGGTTGTTGGTTGTCATCCAGTTATAGATACCCGTGAGTCAGTTGTTGAGGCAATTGTGTCCCTGGGTTGTTAGTCTTCACAATTTGTGCGTCATCTGCATAGGTGTAGGCAGTTAGTCAGTGGGTGCCAATGATTGTCATCACATGTAGATGTTGAAAATCAGGGCAAAGGAGCTGGATCCCTGTGGAACTCTGCAGCAGATATTTTTGGTGTTTTGAGATGAACGGTGGTAGGTTCTTTTGGCTCGGTTTGAGGAATGAGGTAAGCCTAGTGCAGATTCCTGTTTAACAAATTTCAACGGTCTTTTTATTAGTGTTGCATGGATGATGGTGTAGAAAGCCGCAGATATGTCCAATCGTATGAGGGCCGATTGGGCGCCATCATCTGTGTTTATTTTCAGGTTGTACCATATCGATAAGATCGCTGATTCTATTCCTCTCATTGCTTTGAAGTCAACTTGTGACTGAGTATTCCGTTTGATTCAACATATTTAAGTAGGATCTTGTACACATGGTTCTGCAGGATGTTAGCTGGGTAGGGCAGGTTGGATATCGTTCTGTAGTTGCTCAGGTCTTCTGCGCTTTGAATCCTTTTTTTATCAGTGGTTTGATTATGCAGATTTGAAGGCGGTTGGTACGATACCTATTTTTGGTGATGGGTTCATTAAGTTCTGGAAGTGTTGCTGGGGTTCTGTAGCTGAGGATTTCTTTGAAGATGTGGGGGGCAGGGGATCCTTCAAGGTTGATGTTCTTGATCAGTGTGGCAAAGGTTTCTTCTGTGATTGGTTCTAGGCAGGTGAGTTTTGGTGTAGTCTGTGTTCCGCCCCTGGTCTGTGGTATGGCGATTGTGATTGTTAGGCCGGGTTGTGTTGATGGTCTGCTGGATTGTTCATATTTTTGATCTCGGGTGTTTGGTGATGCTATCACAAAGTGCTTGTGTCGGGACGACGGATTTATTGCAGGATGGGTATTTTTTGTAATCTTTGATTCTGTAGTTATTTCTGTGGATTGTTTGCCCATTTAATTCTTATAGTGTAATACTTTTTTTTGGGCTTTGCGAACTATTGATTTATATAGTCTGAGCTGTCGGCATTTTATTTAG
The DNA here is from genome assembly GCF_040938575.1 of Ambystoma mexicanum. Lineage (NCBI taxonomy): Eukaryota > Metazoa > Chordata > Amphibia > Caudata > Ambystomatidae > Ambystoma > Ambystoma mexicanum. The sequence goes on from NC_090927.1 coordinate 135,091,391, forward strand.
TCCTGTCGCATTCTCGATGTTTTTCCATTTAGCTTTTATTTATTTATTTTTTGTGTGGCTTTGAACGGTTTCACTGGTGCCAGGTGGTCTAGGGCCACAGTGATCAGGTGAGTGTGTTTAGAGTGGTTTTGGTGGGTTCTGCTCTGTTCTGTAGGGTCGAGTCTAGTGAGTTTAAGGCCTTAATGTCTACGTTCTTTGTTTCTTTTCTTGCTGGCTTCCTTTCCAGCTATTAGGCGGGTTTAGGGTGTGATTTAGAATGGTATCGGGTGATAGTCGCTCCATACCATCAGTAGATGGTGCAGATGCACATAGTCCTTTCTGCAGAATGTTGTGTCCAGGGTGTGTCTGGAGTTTTGGGTGGAACTATTTACCATTTGCGTGAAATGCAATGTCTAGGAGTGTGCGGAGTGAGTTTGCTGCCCTTTATCTTTTTTTAACAAGTGTTGAAGTCTTCCAGTAGGACTAGGTTGTCGTGGTAGGTTGATAGAATGGCGGCAGTCTGCTAGTTTGTTTTGCTAAGTTGGGGTTGTAGGATGGTGGTCTGTCAGGAGGAATACTATGTTGGTTTGGTCGTTGAGTTCGATCTTGAGAAGGGATTCAGTCGTCTTTGTCGGTTCTGTTGAGTGGAGCTGCTTGGATGTGTCCTTTTTGAATGATTGCGATTTTGCTTCCTCTTCGGTTTTCTCTATTGGCGCGTATTACTTTGAAATTGTCTGGTATGGCTTTGTTTGCGATGGCCTTGTAATTGTGGGATAACGAGGGTTCTGTAAGAAGGAGCATGTTGGACTCCTTCGCTTAGGTCATGGATTTCTGTGTAGTGTTTTGCCATGGATCACACGTGGAGTAGGCTGCAGTGTAGTTTTTTTTTTTTGGGTTGTTTGTTCTATTGTCAGTTCATTGGGTTTCTGTTGCTGGTGGTTCTCTCCTGGTTGTTCCTGTTGGTAGATGGGGTTCTTTGGTAGTCTGTCCCTCGAGTAGACTGATTAGATTGATGGCAGGATTGTTCGGTTTTGGTTAGTTTTGTCTTGTGAGTTGTGTTGGTGCCTATCCTTTGTTCCTCCAATCTTTGGTGATGCAGAGGGTAATGGATTCAAGTTTTTTTCCCCCCGATTCTTCTTGGAGTATTGTCCGGGTTGGGGTATTTCATCAATTGCCGTGTTATGGTTGGCATCCCAGTGGGGGGGGGGGGGGCTGTATTTGTTTTTTTTTTCTTGTCTGTGGGTCTGTTGCTGGTAATCCATTTTTACTCACAAAGCAGTTGTATGTGGAGCAGTACCGAGCGATGTACTGTCATTGCTGTGTTTGTATGTGTCCTTGGGCAGTTTGGCTTCCAAAGAGTTGTGAGATTTTCCTGATCGTCTCATGTGCAGGTGAGGTTTCCTTTTCACTTCTGTTGTCCATTTAACTTCTTTCTTGTGGTGAGGCATGGTGTTTGGTTGTGGGTTGGATTGTTTTGAGCTGCAGTCCTCTTTGTATTGGTATGTTTCCTGGTCCCTGGGATTACGTCTTCACTGTGGTTGGTTGTTGCTTGTAGTTGATAAGGTTGTGGTTATAGAAACAGGCGTTGTTTACCCTTGTGGTTTGGTCGTTTTCTGGTTTCCAATGTGTTGGTCCTTTTTGATTATTGTTTTAGGGTCACCTGGCTTATTCCGAGACTTTTGCAGTTGGTGAGTTGCCCAGTGCAGTTCTGGTTAACTTTGGGTGGTTGGGATTTGCGTAGGTTTGGGTGAGTAACCGTTCAGCGCCTCCGAGTGGGATTACCTAGGGCAGTGGGTTTTAAGGTTGACTATGGGGTGTTCTGTTTGCTTATTTATACATTGGCTCTGGGTACGAATGGGGACAAACTATGTGGCTAGCTATCTGTTGCAGTGGTAGACCTTGTGGTTTGAGTACAGCGGTAGAGGGACGACCCCTATGAGTGGGGACAGCAGTGTGGATGGCAGCCCCTTGGTTGTTGACACAGCAGTGGGGGAGGAGTGGCACAGAGGAATTGCCCACTGTGCTTGGTGGGGCATTGTTGGAGGAACCAGCGATGGGTGCAAGTGTCTAAACTGGAGACGCAACAATTAGTCAAAGGCATCTAGACTTGAGATACCAGGGGAGTGGGAGAAAAGCAACACCTAGATTTGGAGTAGCTGGCAAGTCGGAGAAAAGCCTTAAATGGCGATGCAGCCAGCAGACACAAGAATACCTAGATTTGAGGCACCTGGGTAGAGGGGGGGGATCATAAATTGGGGTCACAAGAGTAAAGTAAATCCATGTATAGAGCCACCTAAATGTTTGTACCGCATATCGATCGGAAAATTGTTAACTCTGTGGCTAACATTGGTGTGATATGTTATATGTATAAGGGGAGTGGTAGGGCTTTTTGGAATACAGTGATTGCTGTATTCCGCACAGAGACCACGCTTATCTTATTTGTCTCTGCTGGTTGACAGTGGCACGCTTCACAGGGGAACACAGCAAACATGGACTTTCTTCCCGAGCTGCCATTTGCCTTGGGGCGCTTCGCCAAGGGCTGCCCAGTCAGGGAGTCTGTCCTGGGCGTTGGGTCTGACATAGGGCTAACTAGCCCAATAACGAAGTGGGGGACGGACTGGAGGTGGGAACAGGGAAGTGGATCAGGGAGCAGGACAGGGGGAAGAGGAGACACACTTGTGCAGTGAAAAGAGCCTCAAAAATAATTGGAAAACATTGTTGCTCCTCCTGCACTGACCTGAACAAAGATACTGAATTAAGTCTTTCAGGTCTCTGCAAGCAGCAACTTCAGTGGTCAACCATCAGCCGTCATCTTTTCTTGAAACCAAACATTCTAACCTCCTCTGTCCCAAGTTCCCTTTTGAGTCTTGTCCCCGCCCCCAACATTCTCCCTGTTCACCAAGACAACCCACTTTGTTTATTATAGGAAATATTTACTTGCCTGCTTTCTTAAATAATCTTACATACTTTGCAGATAAGATGTAACAAAGGCTGTGTTCTTTCTTTCACTTTTGTTTCGCATTTCTCAATCCAAATATACAATGATAAATTAAATCATGGAGCTAAAACACTGATTATTTTGTTGAATGAATTTAAGTGCACTTTCTCGACTGGCATCCTGGCACTACAGGATGCAACAGAAGGCCAGACCCTAAAAAAGGAAGGTTTTCAAAGCGCGTCTAAATTTGAAGTGGTCCTCAGTAGCCCGGAGGGGAAGCGGAAGAGTTGCATAATTCTGCAGCTGCAATGGAAAAAGAACGGCCACCCATCCTGACTAACGGTCGTCAGGCGAGCGTAGCATACGACCAGGGATGAGAGGTTCCTGTAGATATTCTACGTCCCGGCCACAGAAGGTCAGATGAACTATGTCTGCACAAGGACTTAATACGTTTGGGTACAGTCAACCAGTGGAACGAGTGGAGTATCGCAGCGATGTGGAGCCACTGGGAGTGTCTGTAGCAATTCCTACTGCCGGATTTTTTTCGTAGCTGCAGCTGGTCAGAGCTATACAATGGCTGCGCAAGGAAGGGGTTGCAGTAATAAATATGACTGAATTATAGAGGCAGCAACTGGAGCTCTGAGTTGGGAAGGAAGAAAATGTAAAACCTTGCGCACACCCTTAGATGGCGGCATTCTTAAAGCGTAGGTTAACCGGAGACTAATGTAGGAAAGGGGCACGACGAGGGTCCAGCCATCAATGCCTTTTGTCTTTTCTCCATTCAGCTTAAGCCAGTTGCCGCTCATCCAGTCCCCCGGTTCCTCACCTCCCCCCCCCCCACTGCCGCCAGGCAACCCCTAAACTGAATGCTGTGTCCGGATGAGCTAAGTCCAGCCAGACAATGACTTGTGTATCAGCATAGGAGTAGCAGCGGAGGCAGTGGGAGTGAATGAGCAAAACAAGGCTGAATATAGACGTTGAACAGGGTGGGAGAAAAGGTGGAGCCGTGCAGGACCCCACATGACAGTATTAGATTGAGAAAAGACATGGCCAAATTGTGGTCCCTGCTCGACAGAAAAGATGCAAACCAAGACAAAGGACATGACCAGAGAGCCTGGCTGACAACAAACCATTGAAGACCATGGGGGGGTGTGGTCCACTGTATCGAAGGCTACTGAGAGATGTAAAAGGATCAGCAGTGTCTCAAATGTCATCACTCTTCTTAATGAAGAAATTAGACGGTCCCACTGAAATTGTGAAGGGATAACGCCTGCATCCGGTTTTGGCAGAGCGTGGTCGTACTAAAGGCAATTCCCGGTGTTGATTGAAGGCTGTTTTCACTTGGTTGGTGTAAAAGACACACTCCAATTCACGGACCACAAACTGATAACCTTAAATTTCAGCAACTTACTAAGCGTTATCAGAAAAATAAGTATTGCGTTCAACTAAAGTTTTTCTAAACAGTGTTGGGACAGTTTTTCTAAAGTCCACCCAGGAGCTCTATAAATCTAGACCATGGGCAATACAGTAAACTCCACTTGGTGTACACCTGTACTGCTGGCCGTGTGAACAGAGCAATTAGACTTCACTTAGTAGTGAGAGCATGGCTGTAGATGGGTACAAACAACTGTAGCATACGTATGGTCCAAAGAAACACTGATACACAAAATATTGGTGTGTATAATTCACCAACACATTCATAAAAAACCAACACTATACTTATTGAAAACTAAAGTATAAACCTTATGAAGAACAGCAGTATGCAGTTCAAGGTGAGTAAATCCTAGTGATACACACTTAGAATGGCAGTATATTATTCATGGAGAATAAAATTAGTATACTTTTAGAATTACTGTATGCAATTCAAGGTAAGCAGATCTATTGATGATAACCTGCTGTGTTATTCTGTTTCAGGAATACTATGGCTATACCAACACTTACAAGTTAGTCTGGCCACTGTATACGTTGTTCTGTTTCAGGAATAATATTTTTTATACTACCAAACTAACAGATAAACACTTTGCAACATATGCAACTTTCTTCTTCAGAATCGATAGTTACACTAACATTACTTTCTAGAATAGTGGAACATAATTCAGAGGTAGGCAATAGCTCAAAGATCACTTTTCAGACTGGCAGTATGCCTTTCAAAGGTAGGTAAGAACTTCAGGATTACACATTTAGAATGGCAGAATGCTATTGAAGGTGAATTAAACTTGTGTGCAGAAGTGTAGTTTCTCAATAGGGCTATTTTTGAAAATAAAATGTAACTCCCAGTGTCGGGCACAGTGCCGCATGTCTCCCTTTATTTCTTTAGTACATTTTCGTGTGCAGCAACTGTCCTGTGGTCCATCGGTTCAGAGATCGGGTCACCACCCCTTTTTAATTTAAGGCCCTCTTATTTGGTCCAATTATGTCAGATCCATCTCTTCTGTTTCCCGTTTGACCCTCTATGGGGACAGGTACATCTAGATCTCCCTCTCATTCAGATGCTCCTCTTCTTCCCTGCACTCCACTCTGGCCTACTCTCCAGTCCTTTTCAGTTGTGTTTACTTCATGGTGCGTGGGTGTTCTTTCGTTTTCGGCCCGTTCGGAGACCAGTGCCTCATATATTTGCAACTCAGTGTTAACATTGTAGTACTTTGGCGTCTAGGGCTGCCCTGTTTGGTAATTTGAAGTTATTGCTCTTTAATTTGAACTAAAGGCATTTCTACCAGCTTTCTGTTTATCGTTTATTTTCTTTCCTTGCTGTTGGCCCATCTTATACCAGTATGCAACTTAAAGTATGTTCTCGGGTTTCCCGCTGGGTTATGTTTTTACACGGTTTTGTACACCATTATATCCATGGACTAGTTTCTCCACCTTTTTTATTTATCCTTTTCTTTTTAGACTCCTTTTAGCTCAATTTTGATATTCAAACGAAACGTTTAAAAGATTTTTTTGTTAGTTTAGACTCATCGGAACGGCATTCCGCCGAGGGACCCACTCGCTTTACATGGTTAACATGAACTTTTAACGCTATTGTTTAATGAATGCCTATATGTTTTCCCTTTCCGCTTCAATGTACCGCTGTGGTCTCACCTCTTAACCGCATTTACGGGCTCTTCATCCAGGTTCTGGATTACACATTATTTTGAAGTTTACATGTCGGTCGAGGCAGGTTATTGGTGTATTACTGATGGTTTCACGTCATTTGTTTGATACATTTTCATTAGCAACGTTTTTCTTTTTTTCTTTTTCTATATTATGGTTTATCTTGGTAGGTTCTTCCATTATGAATGATGTATGACTACATATATTGTATATAGTTTTTATTCTTACGTCTCCACATGATTTATCTCAATTTTTGAGAGCCCATACAGGTAAACTTTCTGTTTCTGTCTAGGCCTTCATGTGTTTTGGTTTTTCCACGTAACCAAGTTCACTGATAGAATTTTTTTTTTTCTTTCTCGTTTTCCTTTGTTCTATGTAATGACTATTCGATTCAGCCCTTACGGTACATGAAGGGTCAACACCCAGAAGAGGGGGATCCCGGGGTGAAGCCATCACTCGTCGAACATTGTGAACTGTTTGTCTTTCATTTGTTACTGGAACTTTTGTTTTGTTAGCCGAACACTTTAGGCCCTAGAAGGCAAGAGACTTTCAAGAGAAATGAGACTTGGCCATCGATGGTCCTGAAAACTAACATTGGAACTATTGTCTCAGGCTAGAGAAGCCTGAGACAGTACTATGCTCCAGAACTTTTTACCCCATGCGCAAAACGTGGGGAAGATGGGCCCAGGTTACCGCATCCTGACATAATATTTGAGACCACTTCTTTCTTTGCTTGAACTATCCCACACCCCCTTTTTGTATTAGTTGTGAGGTTTGGCAATGGGTTTCCTTGTATAGGGTTTTTGTGGTTTTTTTTTTGGACACAAGGCCTCTAGGACTACCTTATTTTTCATTTGATGGTCGACGCTTGCTCCCATCCTAGAGTTAGGTTTAGAATAAGCGTTTTTTCTAACCTGCATACAGAATTCATTGTTTAATGAACACCCTTTAACTGTGATCACTTGTGTCTGTCTTACTTGTTGGCACCATGAGTTCCTCACAGCTACTTCGGGTAAAGATGCTTTAACCACATATTAGACTTAAGTGTATGGTCACTTCGTCTAGTTGGGACTCATTAGTAAATTCCCCAATTTTGATGTCCTCTGTCAACAAATCGTAATAGTGGGATAGGATGAAATGGACTCGTTTGATTGAAACTTATGATCAGGCCATCCCTAGCTGGTAATAAGTGCTTCGAACACCAAGTGTAAGCCCCCCGGGTTTTTTTGTCATTTGTTGGCTGATTAAATACCCCATCATGTCTCAACTTAAAGCAAACCTCAGCATCTTTTTTTGATATCTGGTTTTAGAATGATTGCCATAGGGCCGCCAGTCGGCCCTTCCTGTTCATGACTGCCGCGCGTCAACCTAAATTTCCGATTTGCACCCCCCCCATTTTTCAGCCAAGTTAAGAAATAGACTATTGTCATCTGCAGGAAGGGAACACTTGATAGTCGGCTGTGTAATTAGCTTAGACCAGGGGAGATTGTGCAGCTCCAATTTCCGAGCCATCTTCGGCCCCCTCTCCTTCATCTGTCATGTATGTAGAAAAGTTCAGCTCATCTGCTTCTTCTAAAAAAAAAAAAAGTTCTTCACTTCAGCTCTGTCCATGTTGTGTGCCGACCGCCTATTCTCATTTTAGTAGATACAGGGCATAGCGATGGTCTGCTTTTCCTACTTGGAGATGGTTTTGAGGAAGCCACAGGTATTGATATATTACGCAAGAAATTCCTCACGTCGTTAGTTTTCTGTTGGATGTTTTTTGACTTTCTTGTGGAATAGCTCTAGGATTTGTGTTCACTAACTGCCCTTTCTTTCTTTTTGGAAAGGCAGCAGATGGATGTCAATGGCATATCGCAACTTATCTTGCACGGAAGATGGGCAAGTCCCCTTCCACGCCCAACACAGGGGTTGCCACTGGTTCTGAGATTGACAATTGCAGGCAGACTGGAGAGAGTTCTTTCAGAGCCTAAAGCTCGGCTGTTTTGTGATTGCTTTTCCACTTTGAGGCCATTGATGGACTGTTGATCGAGAGGTTGTGCCCTACTGCCTGGTATGTCCTATAGCAACCTAGTTAGACTGCTTTCAGATGTCGGTATGTCTGAATTACAAACCTGCTGCTGAGGGCTGGTTACCAGAAATGTTTGATTCGGAGCGAGTTTATTTTCATGCAAAATCGCCAGCGTTGATTCCACTTTTATTGGAATGTTCAAGAGCTCTTGAGTTTTTTTTTTTCTGTAACTGGGAAGAAGTGGCTGCTTCATGATCTACTATTGTTTGCAAAGAAGTGAGTATATGTGTATATGTATATACATACATACACATTATATAGATATATATATATGTATATATATATATATAATATATATTTTTAGAGTGGATCATGGCTGATGAGGCACAGCTGAGGATGGTGGACACGTTTGATGGGTGGGGAAGAAAACAGAATGGGCAGTGGCTGTGATCTTATTTTCAAACAAATTGGACTTGCACAGGAGCACAAAATGGGCACTAGACGCATGAGAACACCTGAGCCCCAAAACATTTAAAGACATGGGAAGTAACGAAAGGAAAATTGAAACTTTGATAGGTGAATTTTGTAAAAATTGTATTACAATTAAATCAACAAAAAAAGTAGCTTGATGAACTTTTTGATTCAGTTTCATATAACTTGAGGAGCTGTGCCAAAGAGATGGTTAGAGCAGACATCACACTACATGTGTTTGAAATGCTGTCAAATATAGGGGTTCTCTGGCCCTTGAATGGTTCTGGGTGAAAGAATAGTCATCAAGCAAGGAAGATGATAAAGATAAAATTGCTTGAATATTGTCTGACGCTGTTCTTGGTGTAAGATATCATCCGAGGGTGAACGTTGCAAGTTACCTCTGCTTCATTCTGAACCACACAACGATTGCCAGTGTTTTAGCATCCTTCTTGTGTAGTGTCCTTTTTATGTTGGAGCATGTATGGCAATGAAGCCTCGGATCTAGAATCCGGCTTAGTACGTTTTTGCACTTTGGAGAAGTTTTCCTTTTAATAAGGGCAATGTCCCTTTCCAGACGTGCAGCTAGTGGAGGCTCTGCCCTCCCGTGTTAATGGATAAAGGATCCTGTAATGGAGTCTGATTTCTCCAGCATGGGGTCTGGCATGGATTCACATGCTCATGAATATTCCCCGTCGTCAGGCTGGGAATCCTCGGTAAAGAAAAAACCAGTATCAGTTTCGTTTCTGATCTGTCTTTCGTAGTAATAACCAATCACTGGTCTCTGCGTCATACTGACCACAGCCAATGACTGCCCTCTACCTAAGCACCGCCTCTGGCAGCCATCTTCAGATTTTTACCGCACGTTCATGTGTTGGGATCCTCGTGCTATTGCTCTCGAGCGTTAGTGCTATTTTTTCGCGCTTTTTCACAAAAACTTCGATTCTTTCGGTCAAAAGAGCCTCAAGCTCCACCGATCCTACATCCGATCAACGGGGACCCGTGTCGGATTCATCTGTGCCCCTCAAGGGTGAAGATTTCGTCGAGCTACACTTCGGAGGACTCCAGAAGCTTCTCAGGCCCGGTCTCGGAGATGGCCCAGGAGAAGGGAAGCTCGACGCCCGGAAAGCTGTTCAGGGCCTGCCCTGGATGCCAGCTGCAGAACGTCTTCAAGGAGGACAAACACTCTTTCTGCCTTTACTGCCTTCATGGGGACAAGACGCACGTGGAGAAGGTCGGAACGGACCATGAAGGACCGCCATCAACGTCTCGCCAGCTGGCTGGAGGGTAAGAGCCCGTCTGGCGAGAAGAAGAAGAAATCTGAGCGGTCTTCTAAGACCTTTGAGGGCGCCCCGGCGACGGGGGCCCAACATAAGGCCAAGCACCGCGAGTCCGCTGGCACCGGGAGCGCCGAACGGTCGGGCTCTACGGGCGCCAGGCAGGGCGCACCCTCCCCGGCACCATCAACCACGAGCCAACGCTCTGGGTCGGGTAAGAGGAAGGCCGAGCACCCGGCGAAGCTCCTGGAGAGACCCCGGTCGAGCTCTAAGGCAGAGGAGGAGCGTGGCAGTGCCCCCTCCCTCAAGGATAAGGCGGTGAGCGCACCTAAGGTGGTGAAGGCCTTGATCCATTCGACCAAGCCCTCTATCGAAACGGTCGCGGCGGCCCTGGCCCAGCCTGTGGAGGCTGCACCAGTGGTGGCGGCCTCGGGGCCCAGAATCTCCCTGCCTCCTCGGAGGGAGTCTTCTTTCGTGCCCATCGATAGGACCCCCGTGAAACCCTCCGTGGGGAAGAAGGGGGGGCAGGGCGTCGTCGTAGATTCGGCCTCAACCTCAGAAGAGGAACTGATCGAGGTCTTAAGCCACGGCCTAGGCGTGGAACAAGACCAGCCCGTCGGAATGGGCCCCGACGCAGGTGACGACGACATCGTCGAGGATACCGACGGGGCCCCTGCTCGCCCGTCGGATTCCCCTCTGCCAGCGCCGCAAGACAACTCAGCGGCCATTTTGTTGGCTATACAGTCCTTATGCTCCGAGATAAGGACGAGACTACCGTTACCGGCGGAGGAACCTCTCCCGTCGGGGGATCCAGAACCGGGACCTTCTGGTGTTCCCCCTACCAAGAAAAGAAGGATCCATCCACCGCCTCCTTTTCAACCGTCGCGCCCCGTCCAGCCCTCCTCCCCGTCCACCCGAGGGGATGATACGGGGACTGACACGGCAGCGACGGGTACGGACGACGAGGCATACGACGAGGATTTTCCGTCGTCGCCTCCCACCAGGGCTTCTCCGCCCGACGAGATTGGATCGTTCCACTCAATGATCGCCAGGGCATCCGAGCTTTTCCAACTCTGCCCTGAGGAGAAGAAAAAGGAAGGCTTCCTTTACCAACGGCGCGAGACCAAGAGGAAGACGGTCCTCGCAGTGCCTCTGTTGGACGACATTTGGGATGAGGGCCTTTCCCTCCTCAAGAACCCTTCCACGACGCCAGCGAAAAGAGACCGGTACGAGAAAAAGTACCGGGTCCCGGACTCGGCCCCCCTATGCCTCCGGGCGCAGCCTACCCCGGACTCCGTCGTCTCCGCGGCAGCCAGGAAGAAAGCGGGGGGGGGTGCGGCCTCCACGTCGACTTCCCCGCCGGACGGCGAGGGAAAGAAATTGGATGCCATGGGACGCAGAGTCATCTCGTCGGCGGCGACGACGATTAAAGCGGCCAACGCCTTGGCTATCGTGGCCCGCTACGACAGGGAACTCTGGTACAAGATAGCTCCCCTGCTGGATTTTCTGCCGGACGACAAGAGGGCGGAGGCCCTTGAGATCCTGCAGGAAGGTGAGGTGGCCTCGGACCACGCCATCACCGTGGCGACGGACATCGCCGACACTGGGTTCCGCCAGATGGGCAACGGCGTTTGCCTTCGACGTCGCGGATGGCTCAAGGCTACGGACTTTCGGCAGGACGTCCAGACCAGGGTCCTGGACATGCCCTTCGACGGGAACAACCTGTTTGGGAAGACAGTGGACGATTCCCTTCAGGCCATCAAGGCGGATACTGAGACGGCCCGGGCCCTTGGAGTACTGCAGCAACGGCGGACGCCCTTTCGGAGCGGCGGAGGCAAGGGCGCCTCCAAAGGTTCCGGCGGCGGTTTCGCTTCCTACCGTCAAGCGGCCCGCTCGTCGTCGCAAGAGGCCTACAGAGGACGAGGCAAGTCTGGCGGCCCCCGCCGTCGTCGCCAAGGAGGCCAAGGCGGCAAGGCCGCGTCCAAGCAGGATTGAACCGGCCGTGGGGTCGGGCCCCCACCGAAGCACCCCGGTGGGAGGCCGGCTGGCGGGCTTCGTCAGCGTGTGGGAGTCCATCTCCACCGACCGTTGGGTGCTGGACGCCCTGGCCCGGGGCCACGCGCTCGAGTTTCAAAGAAGGTGCCCGCGCGTCCCCCCCGTGGCCAGGAAAGAACTTCACGTCCCTCAACTTCTCCTGGAGGTAAAGGCGATGCTCAGAAAGGGCGCCATCGAACTCGTCCCAAAGAGGCTTCGGGGCTCCGGAGTCTACTCGCGTTACTTCCTCGTGAAGAAGAAGACGGGAGGATGGCGCCCCATCCTGGACCTGCGACGCCTGAACAAGTTCATCAAGGCGCAGAAGTTCCGGATGGTCACCCTCCAGCACGTCCTGGGTCAGCTGGAGGAAGGAGACTTCCTATCGTCGTTGGATTTGGAGGATGCCTACTTCCACATTCCCATCCTAAAGGGGCACCGAAAATTCCTCAGATTCGTGGTCCAAGGGCGTCATTACCAGTTCAAAGCCCTTCCCTTCGGACTGCGGTCGGCACCCAGGGTTTTCACCAAGTGCCTCGCACCGGTGGCGGCGCAGCTGCGCCGCGAGGGGATTCACGTCTACCCCTACCTGGACGACTGGCTCATCCGCGCCAAGACGAGGGAGCTCGCCGTGGTCCACACGGCAAGGACCGTCCAACTCCTCACGGACCTGGGATTCTCCGTGAACTACGCCAAATCCCACCTGGTGCCCGCGCAAGTCGCACTGTTTCTGGGAGCGAGGCTCGACACAGTGTCCCTTCTGGCCTCCCCGTCGGAGGAGAGGACCAGGACCATCTTGGGCAAGGTGCAACGGATGTTGGTGGCCGACGCGGCCAAGGTGAGGTCCATCAAGTCCCTTCTCGGGATGATGTCTTCCTGCATCTACCTCATTCCCATGTGCAGGCTCCGGATGCGCCCGTTGCAAGAGTTCCTGGATGCGCGCTGGATCCAGACGACGGGCAGCTTCGAGGAAAGGATCAAGCTCGACGAGAGTTTCCGACGAGCGATACGGTGGTGGGGCACCCGCGCGCATCTGACGGCGGGCATGGACTTCCAGACCCCAGCCCACCAGGTGACTGTGACCACGGATGCCTCCCTAGAAGGGTGGGGAGCGCACACCGAAAATCTGCACGCAAGGGGACTCTGGCTCCCGACGGAGAAGTCCCTGCATATCAACGTCCTGGAGCTCCGTGCAGTGTTTTGGGCCCTCAGGTCCTTCCTTCCGTCCCTCAAGGGCAAGGTGGTGAGGATCTTCACCGACAACACCACCACCATGTTTTACATCAGGAAACAGGGCGGAACCAGGTCCCCAGCGCTGTCCAAGGAGGCGCAGGACCTGTGGCATTGGGCCGTCGCCCAAGGGATTCTTCTGGTGCCGTTTCATCTGGCAGGGATAAAAAACACCATCGCCGACTCACTCAGCAGGGAGCTGCGCTCGTGCCACGAGTGGGAACTACGGCAGGATCTGGTGGATCGCCTCTTCCGACGGTGGGGCACACCCCAGATCGACCTGTTCGCGACGGCGACGAACACCAAGTGCCGGAGGTTCGCCAGCAGGTTTCCCCAGACGAGGAGCATGGGCGATGCTTTCTCGTTCCCCTGGGAGGGCCTGTTCCTCTACGCGTTCCCTCCCTTGCCTCTGCTAATCCGGCTCGTCAACCAGCTCAAGAGGTCACGGTGCAGGATGATCCTCGTCGCACCTGCGTGGCCGAGGCAGATATGGTTCCCGGACCTTCTGGACTTGTCGGCGTCCCCGCCAATCAAGCTGCCGGCGGACGCGGATCTACTCTCCAGGGAAGGAGGCGCCATCCTCCACCACGACCCGAAGTCGCTGAACTTGCAGGCCTGGCTCCTGCAGCGCTAGAGTTTGGAGGATACGACATACCGGCCGATTGCAGAGAGGTTCTTGCAAAGGCCAGGGCGTCCTCGACTCTTAAATGCTACGGACACAAATGGAAGAGGTTCTCTGTCTGGTGCTACGCACAGAAGATTAACCCTCTACGGATTACGGCTCCCCAAGTGCTGCCGTACCTGCTGACGCTGGCCAAAGCTGGTCTGGCACACGCGTCCATCAAGATTCATCTTGCTGCGATCTCCCGATACACCAGAACCACGGGCCGGACGTCCTTGTGGTCTCATCGTCTGGTGAAAGAGTTCATGAAGGGACTGTTCAGATCGTTCCCGCCGGTGAAGGCTCCGGCCCCGGCGTGGGAGCTCAACGTGGTGCTGACCAAACTCATGGGACCTCCGTTCGAGCCTCTGCACTCGGCCCCGTTGAAGTTTCTATCGTGGAAAACAGCTTTTCTCGTGGCCATCACCTCCGCACGACGAGTGGGAGAGATCCAGGCCCTTTCCTGCAAGGCCCCGTACTTGACTTTCCACGACACGAGGGTAGTGCTCAGGACGCACCCCTCCTTCATGCCCAAGGTACCGTCGGACTTTCATCTCAACGAACCCTTGGTGTTACCTGTGTTCTTCCCGTCGCCTTCGTCGCCGGCTGAGAGGACTTTGCACTCGCTGGATGTAGCTAGAGCGCTGAAGTTCTACGTGGACCGCACGAAAGGTTTTCGGAAGACGTCACAACTCTTTGTGAACTTTGGACCTGTCAATCAGGGGAAGGCTCTCTCGAAGGCTTCCATCTCCAGATGGCTCTCCGGCTGTATCATGTACTGTCACCGGTTGGCAAACCGACCGCTGCCTGGCCGTCCGAGAGCCCATTCCACCAGAGCGATCGCAGCTACCACGGCGTTCCTATCTGGTGTGCCCCTGCTGGACATATGCAGGGCTGCTACGTGGAGGTCGACGCACACCTTCACGAAATTCTACTGCGTCGACCGGGATTCCAGGGAGGAGTCCAGGGTCGGCCAAGCAGTGCTGCGCAACCTGTTCGCCTGAGGTGAGCCTGGTGAGGAGGTAAGATGCTTAATGTTGAGTTGATGTGATGCTTAATGTTGAGCCTTTGCCACCTCCCGTGGTTGTGCATGTGTGTACTGCTATGTATTCTTTATTCATGAGCATGTGAATCCATGCCAGACCCCATGCTGGAGAAGGAACAAGTTACTTACCTGTAACTGTTGTTCTCCAGCATGGGTCTGGCATGGATTCACATGCGAACCCTCCCGCCTACCCCTCTGCGGCTCTTCACTTGGTCATACTGCCACTTCACGTGCTTCCAAATCTGAAGATGGCTGCCAGAGGCGGTGCTTAGGTAGAGGGCAGTCATTGGCTGTGGTCAGTATGACGCAGAGACCAGTGATTGGTTATTACTACGAAAGACAGATCAGAAACGAAACTGATACTGGTTTTTTCTTTACCGAGGATTCCCAGCCTGACGACGGGGAATATTCATGAGCATGTGAATCCATGCCAGACCCATGCTGGAGAACAACAGTTACAGGTAAGTAACTTGTTCCTTATGCAATTCTGAGGGATTCTTTTTTTCGGGTAAAGATTGAATAATCACAGGCTTTTGGGGTAGGCAAACAAGTTCTTGTCAATGACAGATGAGGGTGCGTTTGACACTGCACTGACCCAAGATGAAGCAGTGGCATCTGTTGAATCTCGACGTTCCATTTGGGTCAGAAGTAACATCCTTCTCCGCGACAAGATGCAGATCCTCTTTTAGGTGCTCAGCTACCAGACAGACACTTTAATTATTTGCTTAAACGTTGCGAATTCATAACCGGATATGAAGCAATTTTTAAGTATCTGCGCATCTGTCAGATCATGTTCTCGGCCGCCTTCCTTTTCTATCAGACAAAGGTGTAAGTAACACCTTTTGCAGGCTTTAAAGGCGATTCCAAGACACCTGTCCAAGAACTAAAAGGCTGCTGACATGTTTAATTGGCTATTTCGATTTATTTGTTTCATTCGCTTTCAGGATTTTGGAAAGACCGGCACATTCGGTCCCTCCACAGAATCTTCTTTCCATGTTTTCGCATCTTTTACACCCGGCAGCGAAGGCACAGCCAAAGGGAGGGGGAGCGGTTGCTGCTGTAGTTGCTGTAGCTGCTGTCATAAAAAAAGCTTGTTTCTTGGATAAACTACCTCCCCCTTATTGACATTTGATTTGAAGTCTTGTACACGGGGACGGTGTGGGTACTAAAGGGCAGTCCATCGACATTTTCATGTATAAAGAGGTGTGCTCGGTGCAAATAGCTTCTCGTTCTCTTGTGAGTCACCAGTCTTTGGTCTTAGGACCACCGTACAATCCTCTGAGCTTCTCTGTTCACAGCTGGCGCGAGTGTCAAGGCCGTCTGTGGCAGTCCGTGGCTGGTTGTGCCGGGCGTGTCTTGTGCCTCTACTAGTTTGCATTCATGGGGTATCCAGGAAGTCCTTGCTGCTATTGCTGCGGCCTGCACCATTTTCACAGATCAGGCTAATTCACGGTACAGACGTCAGGGTTTTCACCATTTCTGGCTACTCGGACAGTTACACCGGTGCCCTCTTCGTCTGGATTTCCATGCTACCTAGCGATGTTAATGAGGTATCCTTGTCTGTTGCCTCAGAGCCGACCCATTCTCAGTCTCTGAAGCTCTGACTGGGCGGTTGGTGATTCTGAAGAACAGGCTCCGATCCCTGACGTGGCCTTGTCAGCACCCCCCCTTTGGTTCAGAGCAGCATTTCTCCACGGACCCTCGCCAATGTGCAGTTGTTCCCCCACAACTAAACTATGTTGCATGCTATTGAACACTCTTTCACTGATTAAGCATGCTCATGAAGTCAACATCTACATTGAACATAATGATTTAGACCTTTGTGCCCACTGGAAACCTGGGATTCTAGTTCCTCTGGTCCCTCTTAATTTAGGAATTCCTGTAGGGTACACTATGTCCCACTACGATTGACTTGAGGGGAGAGGTGGAGGTGTTGCCTTTATCCTTAAAGCTACCCTTTCTAACTGGGTAGTACAAGGACAAATTATTGAAAGCACCGAGTCTCTGCATATCAAAATGGGTATGACTACGGAAACTACAGTGAACTTATTATACCGCCCGCCCTCTTTGATGTCTAACTTCCCTTTAGCCCTCTCCAACTTCCTGTAACCGCTGCGTTTTTTATTCTCCTAGGAGATTTTAACTATTGGCTTGGACATATTGATGACCCTGTATATGCTGAATTATAATAAGCTCTTTCCGATCTAGGTTTTCACAACAAATCTATGCCCCCACACATCTTCTGGGCCATACTCTGGATTGGGTCTCAGTGGCTGATGTCACCTGCCAAGACACCATACCAGCTCATGTCCTTGGTCAGATCATGCCTTCGTGCATTCCACTATTACGGTTGCCTTCCCTCTTAAAATCAAAAAGAAAACACCCAAAGTCATTCGTGCCTGTAACCTCAAATATTACTCTAGACAAAATTGTTCCCCCTTTTGGACCAAGCAATCAACTATATGGAGTCCACTCCCATTCAAAACATGTCCACAAGTTTAATTGATAATTTTAAGCGCATATCCTCTTGCCTACCCCCGTTGAAATCTAAAATGAATTACCGCGGACAAAGTCAGCCATGGTTCTCAAAGGATCTACAAAAATATAAATCCTCTTCCTTGAAGCTGTTCCATTCTGGGAAGGCCAACCCTAAACAGACTTCATTGGTCGCATATAAATTGGCTGCCAAGCTATATAAAACTGAGAATGGAAGCAAAGAAAAATCATCACAATCGTAGAATTCAAAATGCTAAGTGGGACACTAAGGAACTTTTCAGGATGCTAAAGGAACTAGAACCCGTACCCCAGCCGCAGGGGCATATACCCCTCCTTGATGCTAATTGGTGCCAATAAGTACAAAATGGCATGCACAACAAACTCTGATATCCCGCTAAGAAAGGTAGCCCTCCCATCTACCACAGTTCCTAGGAACCATAAACCTTTCGTCAGAAGTCCATTGATTACTCAATTTAACTTTCACCCAATAACAGAGCCTGACTTAAAGATCGTGATTGAGCATCTAAAGGCAACTAAATGCAAGGGTGGTCCTTGCTCTTCCTTGATAACATCTCGCCCTCATTTCTCCTAAGGGCCATCTTTAAGTCTTTGAATAGGGCACCACTTGAGGGAAGTATTCCTGATGATCTAAAGCATGCTTGGGTCACCCCCATCTTGAAGAAACCAGGGTTGTCAGTAGATAACCCACTCCAATACAGACCAATCACCAACACTCCTTTCTTGTTAAAGATCCTGCATCAGGATACCTATATGCAGATCTCTCAGCACCTGAACCAGTTTCCAATCCTCAACGATTATCAGTCAGGTTTCAGACAGTGCTTTGACACTGAGACTTCTCTGTTGGATCTGAAGTCCAGACTTATGCATGGACAAAGGGCTGTCTTCTCTTGTAGTCTCTTTGGACTCCCCGCCCCCCCTTGCTGCTTCTTGGATCATATCCTTCTTGGATAACGAACAGAGCAGGGTCTGTCTAATTGAAGCCAAATCCTTTCCTGTCTCTGTGCTCTACAGGGTACCACAGGGAGCCAGCACTTCTCCTTGTCTTTATAACCTCTATATGGCCCCTTTTTTCGATATGCTGGAGCAGGAAGGGATTATTTTTTCAAATTATGGCAAAGACAGTGTGTCATAACATTCACGGGATGAACTGGAGCTCAACAGAATTTTTGCGCTGATTGAAAATTGGATGATGCGTAATAACATTGCACTAAACAAAAGCAATACAGAGTTGATGATGGTCGGTAACTCTAACAACTTAGCTAAACTGGACTTGGCCTACAAATCATTCAGGTTGGGCTTGGTGGAAATTCTTCCCCCCAAACAAAATAAAAAATTAGACCAGTTGCTTAACATGAGGGCCCATACTGTATCGACAGCGGCTTACTATGTAAAACCTCTTGCTCACTTGAGCACTTTGTTTCTCAAGCCAATGTCGAATCTAAGGCCAGAGCTATCTTTGGGGCAAAGATAGACTACTACAGGAGACTTTTTTGGTCGGTCTCTCCAAGGTCAACTCCGATACACTCCCAAGTGGACCAGAACAGAGCAGAAAGAGTGGTTGGTTGCTGGTTTAGTCCGTCGTGATCATGTCAGGTGTGCCCTACATTGGCTTTCAGTAGGGGCTTGAGCCAAGTTTAGACTATTAACGATTGTTTTTTAAATGCAGACTTGTAGTAAGGTTAGTAGAAGATCTTTTTAAGGTCGAGTAACCAAAACCTTTTGGTGGTCCCACGATGTAAACTGAAGGTGGAGAATGGTGCCGCCTTCTTTGTCACTTATAAATAGTGGAACTTGTTACCACTGACTCTTAGACAACATTCCTGTCTGTTCCTTCAGGAGGGAACTCGAGACCTGGTTCTACTGATCTCTCGCTTAGGCACTGCTTTTACGACTTACTCTTACCTGCCGGGACTCTGTCCCATCTGTTTCTTCATTCTGTTCGTCTTGTCCGCATCCTTATGTCTTGGGGTCCATGGCTGCACAACACAAATTAAAGTACAAGTAAACCGATACATTCCCAAAAATGAGCAGTTTACCCCCACAGGTTAGAAAGAAATGGCCGTTTTAACCAATTCTTACCCTTTTTCCGTTGTGGCGATCCTCACTGTCTGCGCCTCACAAGGTCTGTACTCCCGGACACCTGGCTACCCGGACATGGGGAAACACTCAGTGACACTCTTGCATCCAGAGTATAGATGTTAACAAAGGTGTGCCGCCTTCAGGGTTCAAGGGTGAAGAGAGACCACCCACAGCCTGCCAGACAACACGAAAAACACTCTGACACGCTGGGTATAAATGAAGCCAGCATTGGCAAATCCAGCAGTTGTGGCTTTTGTGTAGATCTAGGCTATGCATTTGCCAGGCAGTGCCTTAAGATGGAGACCTTCTGGAAAATGGTGTGATGACCTCTGCATGTGACATCGGTGCTTGGCAAATGCCTGTATCTAATGCCTGTAAACAAGGCAAAACTGTTGGCTTTGCCATTGCTGGGTGTTAACAGGGTTTCGGTATATTGAACAGATATAAATCAAGTGGCAGAAGTCGTACATGCGCTACTGGTATAATAAAACATCAGCAATAAAATAATTGACTCTCGGGCAGACTGGCCTGCTAGTCTTTGTAAGCATAGTTTATATGTTGCTGCATGATGGAGCTAGCTCCGAGATCACAGGAGGATGTGTTTTGGGTGGGGAGAGATGGGTAGTGTGGGAACAAGGTTTGTGATATGGCAGATAGTTGAATTGTCGCCACGTTCTTTAATCCTTTTGTAAGCCTTTCCCTACAATCTACTCGGCTGTACTAATGTGAAGCTGGTACGGTTTTAAAACAGCCTTATTTTTAAGACTTTTTTAATGTGAGTCGAAAATAGCATGTAAAATGAATTGCTTACGAATGGGCTAGTATAGCTTCCTTTTACACATTGAATTAATATATGCATACATCAGAAAGTTAACCAATTCTGGATTAACGTTTTATAGACTTGTAATACATTTCAGTTGTTGCTATAGCTTTGTCTTTTCTTAGTTCGTTTTGGAATCTTCCTAAATTCCGTAGTTGTTTGTGCCAAGCTTTGCATAGTGATGCTTTGAAAAACCGTTGAAATTATACTCTCTAGGTCAAGAGTATGCAACCTGTTGCTCTCCAGATGTTTTGGGCTACAACTACTACGACCTGTTGCCTTTGGGACTGGCAAAAGCTGTGCAGGGCTAATTTTTAAAATGTTTGTGGCCCCTTTGCCTTGAGCTTGGAAATCCCGACAGCATATGTTCACAAAAATGAATTGATCGGATGTAATTAAGGTTTTCAAATGGAAACGGTCCGTGAACAAATGTTTTTTTTAAGCGCAAGCAGTTTCTGTTGGTTCACATTTGTATCCTTGTAGCCAGATGCCTGATCTCTCAATCTATATAAGTTAAGGAACAGAAATGTGTTTGGTGCAACCTAAGCGGTGCTTAGATTAGGATGGAAAATGTTTCCTTGCACACATTACAGTGGTGAGTATTATCATTGAGGGTGCATAGCGCAAAACGGCTTTAACTTCATTAATCTCCATACTTTCACTACTACACACGAAAGATGCACTTTTTAAAATGACACGCCCTTTAGCTTGAGGCTTCATTAGTCAATGTATACCTTCAGTTCTGCCTTGTTGCTTCACTTTGAGTCGTAATCTTAGATAAAGCAACGGGTGGTGGCAGGAGTGGTATACCTGCAAATAGGAGAAGATAGCTGGTAAAATGGCTCAGCAGGTTGAGCGCCCACTGCTGTGAACTACAGGTGGCAGGTGCGAATCCCGGAAAGGCCAACTCGGCCTTACATCCTTCCGAGGTCGATAAATGAGTACCAGTTTTGGTTGGGTGATATTGTATGTAAATATGTGCTCTGTAAAGCGCTTTGGATAAAGGCGCTATATAAATAATATCAAATAATTACGCCACATGTTAATTGGCCTCGGCACAGCGGAACAAATTAAGCACCACTATGGGTGCTGAAACTCTAAAAGCCCACTTTAAAAAAAAAAAATTAAGCATTCTTCAGTCACAGAGGGTGCCCAATGTGTGGAGGACAACTTTAATTGAAATAAGAGTCTCCAGCACAGGACCTGCTCACTATTGACATTGCCGTTTAAGTATGATGGGAGTTATAGCCCAATACGTCAGGTGAGCCAAAGGTTCGGACCTAAAGTTGAGCAAACTTTAAAGCATGTTATTACCTGCATCCTCATCCCAGTACGTAAAGGCGCTCGCCTCCATGACTAAAACCATTTTAACTTTTTTTTTTATTCCCGCCTCCTGTTAGACTGTAGCTCCCCCTAGATCCCAACATGCATCAGGTAAATGTCCTGTTGGACTGGTAAGTAGATATGTAGCTGCTGAAACCAAGTAACCACCTTGCTGCAGAGAACCAACAGGTGGATCAACTCCCTTTCTTGTCGGCCATAGATCCTTCACTGAGGGGGAAACTCCTCTAGCAGGCAGTACCTGCCCTGTGACTTGAGGATCGTCATGTCAAAGTAAACTGATGGACCCTGCATTCTTAGAGGCTGCCAGAAGGGGATTCACATTTGTAAAGCACCATGGCGCGGAGGACAGGCAAAAATATTCCCAGCATTCCCAGCATTGCTGCCCACAGGAATTGAAGATGGTATAGGTGGTCTTTCCAGGTTCTATGGTGGATTACAATGTCCTCAATGTGTGGCCTGGGACATTTTACTCTCGTCCTATGCCAGAGTTTGTTCTCTAGAGGACTGCTTGGATGTAACTTGGTATTCTGCCTCTGTCGATGGAGATGTCCAGGCCTCCAATTAAGTGGTCTTAGTGGAACACCTTGTCCGACCTGCCTGCCGTTGTAACAGATGTCACTTTTTTTCTTTCCATGACTTGTGTCATGGACTGTCCGCTTGCTCTGTCAGGTCAACCGACTTGCTTGCCCATCCCAGTGTCTGACACTTCATCTTGGCCAGAGGTAGAATCCTTTTCTTCTTTCTCAGCGGAGTGTGTTTGGGGCATTCTTGGTATACTTGTATGTTCCATCCCCTTTCCTCCACCTTGTGGGCTAACACCAACATGGGGAAGGTATGGCAAATCTTGGCAGTGAGAAATTGAGCTTCCCGATTAAATTTAGTGTAGCGCTTGGGAATGGGAACGCACCGGCACGTCACCTCGGTCACTTTTTTTTTCTGCACGGACGGTGTCACACCTGGCAACCAGTGCAGAGACCTTTTTGCTCTGCTTGCTCCTGTTTTTTTCAATTCTTTTTCACTTCCCTTCTGTGCCTCCTCCTCCCTGGCGCATGTCGGCCGCAGGAGGATTCACAAGGTGTCAATCTTGCCACTGCTCGTTCCCGGCCTTAGACCCCCATGCACTCTACTTGAGTGTTTGGGGCCCGACCACCACTGGGACTCGTATGCGGCCTGCAGTGCTCTCGGTCACAGGGCATTGAACAGGGCATTGAACAATCTGTTGTGGTGGAGGGAGATCTTCCACACTTCTCCCCCTCTCCTCCTTAAGGACTTTGTCCCCGGGACCTCTCGTCAAGACTAGGTAGTACCTCTGTTCAGCATGTTCTCAAGAGAATGATCAAAAGTAGATGCCAACAACAAATGCATATTTCAAAATTTTCATAATTTTCTTTTTTCAAAAGTATTCCGACAACGTAAGGTTTACATTCTTTTACAAATAAACATTGGTTGTAAGATGCTAGGCGACAAGTGGC
Organism: Ambystoma mexicanum; assembly: GCF_040938575.1. Taxonomy (NCBI): domain Eukaryota; kingdom Metazoa; phylum Chordata; class Amphibia; order Caudata; family Ambystomatidae; genus Ambystoma; species Ambystoma mexicanum. The sequence goes on from NC_090927.1 coordinate 135,114,356, forward strand.
CAGTGTTCAGGAAAATGACTTTTGTCCATTAAGTCCATAAGTAATGGTCAGTTTGTAAAAATAGAAAAACCACTAAAAAAAATGTTGCAAACAGATGAAAAGGGAAAAAATGTGGCTAAAGAAAATAGATGGTGCTTTACCATATGAAATGATTGCAATGCACCTAGACTTGCACAATGGCAGATCCTAAGTCATAGGGATTTCCTCAAGTCGGAAATCATCAATAAACTCAAAGGTAAACTTTAGCTATATTATGTGATGAAAACGAAAATCACTGGCTACATCACATAGCTAAATGCAGCCCTACAGACGGGGTGTATCAGCCACTTTTACCCCCCTCACCCCCAAAAAAAGCAAAAACTCAAATATAAACCGGCAGTCAAAATAAACTCCCACGAACAATAGAAGACAGACACGTAGGATATTGTGCTGCTTTCTAGGACATTAAGCCCCTGCTTTCACCCAAAATTGCTCCATGGTTATGTTGGGACCAATAATGAATGTAATACCACATGCAGAAACTATTACTTGCTGATCGGTAGAAGGGTATATTTCTCCAGCATGGGGTCTGGCATGGATTCACATGCTCATGAATATTCCCCGTCAGGCTGGGAATCCTTGGTAAAGAAAAAAATCAGTATCCGTATCAGTTTCGTTTCTGATCTGACTTTCGTAGTAGTAACCAATCACTGATCTCTGCGTCATACTGACCACAGCCAATGACTGCTCTCTCCCTAAACCCCCGCCTCTGGCAGCCATCCTCAGATTTAGCAGCACGTGAAGTGGCAGTATGACCAAGAGAAGAGCCGCAGAGGGGTAGGAGGGAGGGTTCGCATGTGAATCCATGCCAGACCCATGCTGGAGAACAACAGTTACAGGTAAGTAACTTGTTCCTTGTCCAGCATGGGGTCTGGCATGGATTCACATGCTCAAGAATAAAAGAATACATAGCAGTACACACGCACAACCACGGGAGGTGCAACAGGCTCAACATTAAGCAATACAACAACTCAACATTAAGCATCTCCTACCTCCTCACCAGGCTCACCTTAGGCGAACAGGTTGCGCAGCACTGCTTGGCCGGCCCTGGACTCCTCCCTGGAATCCCGGCCGACGCAGTAGAATTTCATGAAGGTGTGCGTCGACCTCCACATAGCAGCCCTGCAGATGTCCAGCAGGGGCACACCAGATAGGAACGCCGTGGTAGCTGCGATTGCTCTGGTGGAATGGGCTCTCGGGCGGCCGGTTTGCCAACCGATGACCGTACATGATACAGCCGGAGAGCCATCTGGAAATGGAAGCCTTCGAGAGAGCCTTCCCCCGATTGACAGGTCCAAAGTTCACAAAAAGTTGTGACGTCTTCCGAAAACTCTTCGTGCGGTCCACATAGAACTTCAGCGCTCTAGCCACATCCAGCGAGTGCAAAGTCCTTTCAGCCGGCGACGGGAAGAAAACAGGCAACACCAAGGGTTCGTTGAGGTGGAAGTCCGACGGTACCTTGGGCATGAAGGAGGGGTGCGTCCTGAACACTACCCTCGTGTCGTGAAAAGTACGGGGCCTTGCAGGAAAGGGCCTGGATCTCTCCCACTCGTCGTGCGGAGGTGATGGCCACAAGAAACGCTGTTTTCCATGACAAGAATTTCAACGACGCTGAGTGCATAGGCTCGAACAGAGGTCCCATGAGCTTGGTCAGCACCACGTTGAGCTCCCACGCCGGAGCCTTCACTGGCGGGAAAGATCTGAACAGTCCCTTCATGAATTCTTTCACCAGACGATGAGACCACAAAGACGTCCGTCCCGTGGTTCTGGTGTATCGGGAGATCGCAGCAAGATGAATCTTGATGGAAGCGGGCGCCAGTCCAGCCTTGGCTAGCGCGAGTAGGTACGGCAGTACTTGCGGAGCGGTAATCTGTAGAGGGTTAATCTTCTGTGTGTGGCACCAGACAGAGAACCTCTTCCATTTGTGTCCGTAGCATTTAAGAGTTGAGGACGCCCTGGCCTTTGCAAGAACCTCTGCAGTCGGCCGGTATGTCGTAACCCCCAAACTCTAGCGCTGCAGGAGCCAGATTTTTTTCTTTACCGAGGATTCCCAGCCTGACGACGGGGAATATTCATGAGCATGTGAATCCATGCCAGACCCATGCTGGAGAACAACAGTTACAAGTAAGTAACTTGTTCCTTTAATGTGCATGAATAACTAGGTCCAATGAAATACTTAATACAAAACGGTTCTGTTTTCTGTATGTGCTTGTAAAAAATAAAAACACAGATTTTTACTCCTGATTTTAAAAAATAGGTTATACAATTCTTAACTGGCGCACTAGCTAAATGTGAAGGCTAAACTAAAATACCAACAAAAGTGAAGTTTTTTCAGGGCTTTAGCACTGTAACAGCTTCTGAGTAACTTTAAAAAAAATATTAGCGGAGTGAAGTTTACCAATTATTTGAGTCAATATTCAATTTAGCTACCGAGGTTAGTTTCTAAGGTTGTGTATTGTGTATATAGGCATGGTCCAGAAGTATACCTAAGCCACTTGCTCTAATAGTATTTTAAGATGTTTGTGTAAATGTTTAAACTAGCTTCATGAACTGAGCTGATCCGGAGTACAGCATTTCCTCCCATTTTAACTATAATCAAATTCAGGAACTTTATTTAATAAAAGGAGTCACCAAACGTGACTTCCAACCTCAGACACATTCTTAGTTGTCCATTTCCAGTTTGTGTATTAAAAATGGTTTAAAAATGGCATCACTTAGTACACACTGCGTGGTATAAACGGGCAGCAGCAACAACCCTATGTAGTAAGGGCACTGGAAGCATTCAGCACCTATTGAAATCAATTTGTCCAACATTACTTTTCATAGCATATGGAATTCAATATTTTTTACTAATCTCAAAAACAGCTATTTGAAGCCTAAACTGAAATGAGAAATACAAGTTTTAGGACGGGGACTAAACTGGTTTACAGTGTTATTCTCCCCATACTACCCAAGGCCCGTCATCCACTAGACTGGGTACGCAGCAATGCCCCTTTGTCCCCCACTGGAAGTCTCCAGAGTGAGAACACAGCAGTGGGAAGACCTTGCTTACCCGCAACCCAGCCCACAAGACATTAACTCTGGGTGGAGGGGGCGGGGAGGTGCCTCTATAGGCTCAAGGAAAAATTAAGTTAGTCACTGTAGTGACTAGAGTACTCAGTCCATAGTCACCTTTCTTCAATCCTTGTGGGTGCCCCGCCCCCCCCCCCCACACACGGGGACAGTATCGGAACATTTGGCAGCGAAATTTGAGCTTTGCCTTTAAATTTAGTATAGTGTGCGGGGGTGAGGCCTTGGGCGTGGAAACACCGCCCCCAGGCGCTTCATCTCAGCCCCCTTTGAACATATCGGGTGCTTAGATACCTGCTAGTCATTACCTTTAAGCCATGTGCATACTAGCGGCAGAAGGTGGGAGGGACGTATGAAGGCAAGAGGACTATGGACAAGGAGTACTCTAGTCACTACAGTAACTTTAATTACTCATACGTCCCGTCTCTTTCCTCCATCCTTTTGGGTGATTCCACCGAACCAGAGCCTAGGGTGGAGCTCCGACAACCTGCCTCCTATCTAGGATGAGGCAGAAAGGTTCTTGTGAACCGCCCGACCAAACTTCGCATCGGGATTACCCTGAAATAACCGAAATTAAAGAATCTAAAGTAGAAATGACAATTGTATTTTTTTGGGTAAATATGCACCTCATCCGCCCCCCCCCCCCAAACTAATACCTTTACCCCACACCTATATTTTATTAAAAAGTTGGGGGTCCGGGGGGTGGAGTGGTGGGTGTGAGATTAGATTGTTTCTGCGGATACCCTGCATCGCGCCTGGAGCTGGTGTCCAGCGAATGGTGTTTATGGAAGGACCACGGAATGGCCCAAGTAGCCGCCTTGCTGATGACATCCCAAGAAGCAGGACTCTGAAAGGCCATGGCCTTAACTATGACTGCATGGGCATGAATCCCCTCAGGAACAAGTTTGCCCATGGACGTTTAGGCCACAGAAATGGCCTGGATCCTCCAAGGGGAAACATTGGACGCATGAGAGCCGGGTGAGGAGCCCCAAAAGTCAGTGCCTCAGACTTCCTGAATGTTTTAGTCTGAGTGAGCAAACCTGAGCACCCTCTTGAGGTCCAAGGAATATAGGGCCCCCTCTGCCTCAGACTATGGGTTCGGGAAGAACACCAGCAGGCAGATCTCTTCAGATGGAATGGAGAGGCCACCTTGGGCAAGACGTTAACTTGAGTGCGCAAGATGACCTTGTTATGAAGGGAATGCACGAAGACAACACCTGCAGCTCACTAACTCTGCGTGCAGCGGAGAGTGCCACCAATAAAACTGTGTTCAGTGTCACTAAGTGGATGCCAACAGAGGCCATCCGTTCAAAAGGCTTGCGTTGCAAAGCTGCAAGAACCACATGGAGGTCCCAGACGAGGTGCGGCCTATGCACCAGAGGGAACAGCCCAGACAACTGTATTGGCTGCCGAAAACATGCTCTGGGGATATGGCTGCCAAATATGGGAAGCAAGCATCAACATGAACTCCAGAATGAGCCAGGTGCACTGAAATAGCCAGAACGTCATCCAGAGGACAGGTGACAGGGTTGAGACCCTTGTTGCGAGCCCAATGGCAGAACCTAGTCTATTTGCTTTTATACTGGGATGAGTCAAGGGCCTCTGGAATTGTGTCCCAGTTGTCATCTGAAAATTGTGCATGCTGAAGCCTCAGCTGATCAGGAGCCAGGCCCAGTTTGGCTGGGTCTGGCTGCTCCTCTGCTGCACCCTGCTGTGTCAGGAAGGCCCTGCTTGGGATCAGAAGATGGACAAGACCCTGAGAGCACAACTGCAGCAGATCCGAAAACCAGGGAAGCCCAGAACTTGTGCAGGGACCACTGGAGCAAAGGGGTGGGCGGGAACGCTAACACCTAGGCCATGCCAGCAAATCCAGAAGGCGTCTCCCAGTGACCCCAACCCTGATCTGCCAATGAGGCAAACTGAAGGCACTTGGCTTTCAGAGAGGTGGGGGGATACAAGGAGTCATTGTGCAACTCCCACTTGTAGGTGTTGAAACTCGAGCAACTCTGTGATCCGGTTCTGCATTGCACCCTGCTTGTTCAGGTAAAACATTGTAGTAGAATTGTCAGTCTTGGCCAGAACACACTTGTCCCTTATCATGGGCAAAAGAGCCTTGTGGGCCAAGCCCACTGCCCGCAGTCCGAACAGATTGATTTGTAGGAGGGCTTCCGTCCTAGACCATGCTCCATGAATCGTATACCCCCCTCCCCCCCCCCCGCCTGAAAAAGGAGTCAGTCGTCACCGCCAGGGTAGGCTCTGGTTGGGTAAAGGCGGCTCTCACTGAAACATTGCCGTCCATCAGACACCAGTGAAGGTCGAGCCAAAGGAGCAGTGGTATTGGGATCCTGTCTAACAGACCCAGTTTCCTGATCCCAGTTGGCTGCCAGGTGGTGCTGGAGGCGCCTCATCTTGAGACGGGAGTGCTGCACAGTCAGCACGCAAGAAGCCATTAGGCCCAGAATGTGCGGTACCAGAATGCCAAGGTGGCAGAGTTGGCCAGAAAGTGCCCTACCGCCTTGGGACCCGATCTGACGGAAGATAAGATGGTAGGGGAGGGTTGAAGCCCATGGAGACTACAGGAAGGATCCATGGGTTACTGAAAAGACACGCTTACAGGTGTCCTGGAACATCCGCCCCGCCCCCCCATCTCCCTACCCCCACCACCTGTCAGTACTTCTTGGCATAAGGCAGGGGCAGAGGGGGAGTGGAAAAACGCATAGAACGTCCTCTGCTGCTTCCCGGTCAGCCTCCGCTGGGCGACCTGTCGAGCCTCCGTGTACTGCGGTCTCTGAAACCCTTAAAGCCGGAGAAGGTTCAGGGTTTGAACTCTGTCCTTCCTGGGATTGAGGAAAGGATTTCAGACCCGGCTTTGTCAGGATGGCCAAGGACTTGGTGATTCGAGTGGAGATTTTCTTCTTTGTCAATTCGTCATCAGTGGACAAATGGAGAAAGGTCCCCGCCCTCGAAGGGCAGATGTAGGATCCGCACCTGCACGTCAGATGAAACTTGGTGGCCTAGTCCAGGCTGTCCTGCTCACCTCGACCCCAAGACGGAGCCCTCTGCTGGCTGTGTCGATGTGCGAGACAAAGACTCCATGGAGTTCCTGCGCAATGGCCTGTGCATCTGCGAAGCCAGCCTTGAAGGAGGCTGGTATGTCCGAAGGGTGGCTGGGCAGAAATTCCCTGAGCTCCCGCCACAGCTTCTGGTTAGCCGTAGCAAAGAGGGTATGCCTGTCGCAGTTACAGTCCCGAGATGGGGATTTTCCCCAAGGACTCAAGGACTTTGTCCTCCTTGGAGAGGCAACTGGAGGTGCTTCCCGTGGAGGAAGACTAAGACAATTATTTAGAATATAAGGCGGTCTCAGCCACCACATAAGAATGGGGTTGCGGGTGGGAGACCAGGAGGATTGGATCGCCGCCCATCATCCTAAACCTGCTGTTCATCTTCTTGCTCATCTGGGGGTTGGCCCTGGGCATCTCCCAGACCTTCTGCTCCACCTGCAGCACATCCCTCTGGAGTGTAATGCCAAACCAGGTCAGGGTGCGTTTCCCTAGGACCGCTTGGCAGGTGTAGCCTTAGCAGCCTCGAGCCTGCTGAAACCTCAATGCGAGGAACCCCGGTCCGTGGGAACCCTGGGGAAGCCGTCTCCGCGCTGTGGAGCCATGGCGAAACTGCCGCCAAGCTCAGTCCAGTTTAAATGTGCAGGAATTGGTGTCCAGTCCCCAAAAAATAAAGGTGTCTTCACAAGTAGATGATGGTTGAGGTAGACACTGGATCACCGATTGCCATTTTGAACAAATGTAATCACAGGGAGAGGGGCTAGGGGAGGGAAATACCAAAGATGCTGCAACTCTTAAGATTGAACAACCTCCACCTGAGCCTGTAGCAATATTAAAACCTCCCCATGATTAAAACCATGCCCGTGATGACACCCCAAACCCTCACAAGTGACTTTAAGGGGCCTATTAGGTAAGTGGGTACAGCCAGTTCCAACATTATCAGCCACCTTCGACTATTTTGGAAGGTAACACGACATATCTATTGCATCCAATCAACATTCTTGGAGGGATACGAAGGAGGTGGCTAGTTGGGTTCCGTTCATATTTGAGTGTGAACAGTGTGGTCTACATGTAAATGGTTAACCTGGAATATCCGGGGATATAACTTTTTTGAGCAATCCATTGGGTATATTGTTTTTCCCCTTAAAGCGGATCTGTTTCTCTTGCAAGAGACTTATTTTTTTGTTTTGTTGATGGTTGCGTTTATTGTAGCTCTGCCATCTAATAGAAGAGGCCGACCTTCTGGCGGCCTTGCAGTGGGGGTCTGAATTTTTTTTTGGGTTAAACCATATATTGCTGATCTGTTGTCTATAACCTGCTTTCAGGTTATACCACCTGTGTCAGACTAACTAGCAGCGATCTTCTGATTGTGGTAGTTTATGATCCTTCTAATGCTCGGGCATCCACAATTTTTCATGATATTCTGGATGCACTGTTGGCTGAATGGTTTGATCGGTTCCTGCGTGGCAACGTCATCGTATCTGGGGTATCTTAATTTACACCTTTCTCTTGAAAACCAAAACTGAAGTTATTTCGATGATGTTGAAGCAACTCTCTTACATGAGACCATGGCTAACTTATGACGACCATGGACGGGGTAAACTGTGTAATACATTTGACTTGGTGTGACTCAACAAAAAAGCATTAAGAGGCCAACCTTTGAATTGGACATGGTCTAATGGTTGTCTTCTGTTGTACCTACCCCCTTTGTGTGTGTTCTAGTCCGGTAGTTGTCCGAAGTTCAGATCTGTGACTATTTTCCTATTTCTTGGTCCCAGACCCTTGGAGAGCCATGTGTCTTTAAAGAGATTGCTATCAACTGGAGTGTGAACCTACATGGGGGATCATATAATCTGGTTTGATGGCAAGATTGCTTCATTTATAAATGCTGACCCAGTTTCCCTGGAACTTTGGCTCAAAGGAAATAATTGGGACCTGAAGGCATTCATCAAATTCCTTGGTCGTCTCTATAATATAAATTCACAAGGAAGAAAGTCATACCATTGTAGTGATGGTATTTTTGATGTAGCCATACAGCAGCATAAAAACTTTTATAGTGGAAGAGTAAAAATGAGGTAACACTTCTCAGAGTGTAAAGGCCAAATCTCTTGCTGCCCTTAGTACCAAGTATACAAACTGGTTGAGCTAGTAAAGGCATGACAAGCAGTGTCCATTGGAAGTTCATTTTTGGACTTAACAGGAAATGTTGGGCCTATTGCAGACAACAGTTTTCTAATGCTAGTGGCTTGATGACGAATATTGTATCAGTGTGTTTGGCTGGAACATCTTTCTGCATTATATTGTGACAATTCTCAGCAGCAAACTACCTTCTCCCCTAAAAAGTCACTATATAGACTCATCGCTCAACTGGGAAACTGATTGCATCCTTACGTTGTTTCTTAAATTGAGCCTTCCCGGGCCCTGACTCTGTGGCGAATGTGGTCCTGAAGGCAAACCCTGAATTCTGGGCGGGCCGACTATTTTAATGTATTTCAGGTGGTTTGATAACTAATAGTTGGTGGAAATTCATTTTGGCCCTGGTTTTTAGAAGAAATGGAGAGGATCCCTTCAACTATTGGCTTCTTTCTTTTCATGCTTGATTCTAGTTCTAAAATATTAATCCTTGCTTTTGAAGCAACTTTCACAGTTGGCCGCTAAGAAATACCTCTTTAATAAGTGCCAGACTGGATTTAGGAAGGGTCTTGGTACAATTCATACTCTTTCTGCTTTACTTTCTCTTGACCAGGAGATCACTAAGCAACCCAATGGGCGAATATACTTCTGCGTTATAGATTTTACTATTTGATTGTCTCTTGCCTGTTCTGGCACAAGCTCAGAACTTGGGGCTTGGCTCCTATGCTGTTGTTCATTCAGACTCTCTATACAGACACTAAGGTGACAGATTGAATCGGGAGGGAGTTCTTTCAAAAGCAGACTGGTGCTAATCTGGGATTGAAAATTGTGCATTTTGGCACCCCTGCTTTTCAATCTGTACATCTCTGACATGGACAGTGCCTTTGGATTGGTGCATAACATTTCCCCTCCTATAGGAAAATAATTGGTACGGTGGCTACTTTACACAGATGATAGTTTTAATGGATCGCACCCCTGTAGGTCTCCAGACTTACGCTGACCCAAATTACCAAAAATAAAACCAAAACTAACATTTTGATACTGGGTAAAGGACGCTCCTAAGCAAGTAAATTTGTTTGGACTTGTATAGGTGCATGTATAAATCTTTTATGCAGACTACATTTTCTCCAAAACCTCGAAGTGGGTCGTAATTAAAATGTTTTGCTTTTTAAGGGTGGTAATGACATTGAAGGAAAGCTGACCATCTATTGCACCAGCTTAGTGCCTGAACAATTTTATGTCTTTGAATTATTGCTGGAGAGATGTGAATTGGTTTCAACGGGTGGAGGGAAAGTTCCCACACTCCATGTTAGGGTGTTAGTGCGCAGTACAAATATCCTTTAACATTATCAACACCGGAGTGGTCGCCTGGCGCTCTGGCGGCTCTGAAAAAAGGGAAGGAGAGGAGCAAGTTAGCAGGAATAAACTGGAAAAGTGCAAGAGCCGTGATGTGCTGTTGGCGGCCTCAGCCCGGTGGGTCCGTTGGCTGGGCTTTGGGTGCTTTCCGTTTGGTAGCCGTCGTGTACTGTCGTGCAAGTCTGTGTTTTTGTTATTGAAGTGAAGTTTGTGCGGTTTGTTGTGCTATAGAGTTATGGCTGTGTTTTAGAGTTTGAGGGATGTATGCAGAGGGTGAGATTGTTAGTGAGTTGGTTATTGATTCATGATTGTACGCTTGTCCAGGCTCTGTGAATCTCATGTCAAATCATTGAATCGCATTTCTATCTAGATGTTGCTTAAGAACTTAAGAATTCCGTCTGAGTGTGGTATATGCAAAGAAAAACCCATTTCTATCTAGTTGCGATGCAGGCTAAACTTAGGAATCCCATCTTGGTGTGGCACATGCTAACATTTACAGTTGTATCTAGATGCGACTTAGGCTAATTTTAGGAATTCCATCTAGGAATTGTGTGTTCCATCTCGGCACTGGGGCGTCTTGCCCAATTTATTTTCACTCTTCTTTCACTTTCAGGAAAACTGAGGATTTCGATGCATAGAGCATCATGGGTACCTGCACACGTATGGTAAGGAAGGCATGGCATCGACAGTAAGACGGACACAAGTTACCACGGTTCAAGTGTGTATTGAAATTCAAAGTTCAGGTGTGAAACGCTTATCTAATCCGAAATCCACAAATGGGTGCAAGCTATGACCATCAAATAATAGTGCAGTCCTAGCCGTGTCTTGTCAAAATAAAAGGGCCTATACTAAAAAAAAAACACTATTGACAATCCTTACCTCTAAATACAAAATAGTGTGGGAAACCAGGTTATGGCAAAGAAAGATGTTCAAAAATTATATGTCAGGATGTTTAGGCCGTTGGCTTCCCTTCCCCACGCTTTCAGCACGGGATAAGGTTGTTCACTCCAGCGTAGCACAATCTCTGGCTTCTTTAGCACGTGGATACAGTTCAGGCAATGGCATCGGGGCCTTTGACGCACAAGTCTTTGTTCTCAAAGTTTCTTCACCTCGAGGGACTGAAAACCAAATAAAAAGTTCCTTTCCTCTTTAGATCCTCACAAGTATTCACTTTAGGTGATTAACTATTTCACCCCTGATCCCTCTCATCCGGGCTCAGATCAGTTCTATAAAATGTTCATAGGAAATTCCTTTTTTGGGTGACTCCCTGTACACCCCGGATCCCCCTCAGCCAGGCTTGGATCCCTTTAACACAAATTAGGCTTGCTCAGCCGGGTTCAGACCAATGTCAATTTTACATCAATCATCAAAGACTTTTGAATGTGCACAGGGTTTTTGCTTGACACATTTCATGACCACATCAATTTGGTTTACCTTTCAGTTGGCTACCTAACAGAGATTTTTGAATGAGCACCCACATGATGCTGGACCACTGTGTATACTGTGGGCAATATTGACCCACTCAACAGTATTTCCCACATCACCAAGCTGCATTTGCGCAAGAAACAGCAACATAGCTGCGCTGGCTCCGGTGCGCACCAGGACCTCAAAACTGCGTTTGGCAGCAACAAAAAGATGGCTGCACCGTCCTGCCAAGCCCACTTCAGGCAGGATGGAACAAGGGGACACGCTGAAGGAGCGGGCCAGTGTGTTCTGAAACATATAATTGGAATAAAGTGAAAAGGCAGCACTGCTTTGCTGGGAACCCCAAAATTCCCCTTCAAAATGAAACTTTTCCACCCTTTAAAAATGCTGTTTGGACGCTAATTCGTTCTTTCTTAAGCTACTGTGATTAAAAAGGCCCTGCCACGCCCAGGATAGTTCATTGTGCCTCAGCAAAACAAGGCATAATTCCTGAATGACCGGCCCAGTCAAACCAACTCTGAGAAAACAACCAGGAACTGTACTTTTGTTGGCTAATCCAACGGGGCACGCTATATAACCAGCTAGCAGTCTGTCCCTTAAAAAACAAGACATTAATGTGGCTATTGGCAACTCGTCTGATGCCTCCTTGTATTAATGATATGACATTTATAACACGCTTGTACACCAGTGTTTCTAGGCGCGACCAGACACGGAGGAGTTAATGCAGGGAGGACAAAACAACAATCTTACTAGGCCTTGTCATTCAGATCTCGCAAGTGCGTGGAAGCGGAGAAGTGCTGTGGGGGGGAGGGAGAAGTGCATGTAACTCAATTATTGCAGCCAGCAAGTGGCTCATAAGTGCAGAGAGGAACCTTAGGGTTGCAGATGCAGACCATAAGTGCTGGGGAAGCCCGGAAGCAGTGTGAGGGCAACTGGACATGTAGGAGCCTGAGTTCAGAGGGTAGCCAGGTGACCACTGGGGCGTGGTCTGGACATCAGCAGGGGAGAGGAAGAGAGAAAGCCAAAGCTAAAAAGGTCTCGATTTGCTTCCAGAACTGGATGTGGTGTTGCTCAAGTTTGAGAGAGGCAGGGAGGCTGTTCCAGAGAGATCTGCCCCAACTCTCCTTGGAAAAGCGTCTGACCCTCAGAGTTGGAGGTGGATGAGCTCGACGGCAGATGTTTAGGAAGAGAGAATTGAAGGTAGTGTGGTCCCAGAAAGCCCTGTGGATGATGCAAATGGTCTTGAACTTGATCATTGCCACCACAGAGAACCAATCAAGAGATTTCAGATATGGAGAGATGTTCCCTCGGCTTGAAGCTAGGGACGAGTCTTGCAGTCTTGTTCTGCATTAGTTGTAGAGGACTAGTTCTCTGGAGTCAGTGAGCTTCAGGGGTAAAATGAGGAAAGGAAGAATAGCTCTGAGGAGTTGCAGCTGATAGTTTGATTTCTTTGAGTCGTCAGATGTGAGGAGAGAAGGAGAGGGTGTTGAAGATGACACCATGGTTCTTAGCCTCACAGGTAGGAGCAGGAAGAGAGCCCAGAGGGAGGAAAGAAGGGAGCTGGTGCTTGGATGAAGAGGATCTTTGTCTTACTGGCCTTAAAGCAGATCTCCGTGGTATACCACTCCTGAATTGCGGCTAGAAAATCTGGTATGAGAGAAGGGGAAGATGTGGCTGAGGGGAGCCTGAAGGAGAGCTGGGTGTCATCCACATAACACTGAAAGTTGTAGCAGAAAGTAGGGATGCAATGGGCAAGAGGTGCCAGGTAGTGGTTGAAAAGCTCCAGGGGTGTCTAACCTTTCTACCTGGAACACTACTGGTAGAGAGGAAAGACCCCAGTTGGACCGGCGAGGGTCAGTCGGTGAGGAAGGAGGTCAGTCAGGCCAGGGCCTGATCAGGTTTTCACGGAGGCGATTGTGCATGATAGCATGGTTGACTGTATCAAAAGCAGAACGATCAAGGAGCATGAGGACAGAAGGAAGGTTGGAGTCCAGCTTAGAGAGCAGGTCTTCGCAGGTTCCAGTGGTAAAGTGATTGCAGAAAAAACGGTCAAGGCCAGAGCGAGGGTGTTCGTGTGGTCCTTGATGGTCTGTATGAGCAGGTAAAAACCTGCTTTGACGAGGCTTTCATAGATCAGACTTGTCTAGAAACATTGTTTGGGGTGAACAAGGGAAAGGAGGCGGCCGCAGGCGGGCCAGGAGTGAAGGAGGAGGTGGTAGAGGATGTCCTGATGTTTAGTGATGAAATGAGAAGCCAAGGCAGTGCATAGGGCCTGGGTGGGAACAGGAGAATTGGTGACTGCGGCAGGATTGGCCAGCTCCTTTGAGGTTCTCGAGAGTTCCGCCGAGTTGTTAGATGCTGCAGAGACGCGGATGTGGGCTCTCTTTTTACCGGGGGCAGAGTCTGTATTGCCTATTGAGCTTACGGCAGGCCAGTTTGTCAAGGGGTGTGCCTGATGCCCTCCACTTCCTCTCAGCCTCCCTCAGCTTCCGTTTAAGTGCAACGAGGTCGGAATTGTACCAAGAGTTGCACTTGGGCTTCAAAGGAATGATAGAAGCGGGGGTCCACTCCGGGAAGATCACCACTACACCCCCAACCGGATGGTTGGTTTTCAGTTCAGAGAGGATCTTGTAACCATCAGGAAGAGTGGCCAAGCTAGTGACAGAGCTGGCTGTGAACCAAGTCTCGGTGAGACCGAGTACATCCAAATCAAGTTCTTCCAGGAGACGGCAGATGTCAATGTTTGACAGCTCAGCGGGAGTTGAGGGTAGCAATGTGGAGCATTTGAAGGACTTCAGAGGTACGCCCTGCGGAAGTGTTGCAGGTTCCCGAGGCGGAAGGGGGAGAAGGCTACAGGGAGGGGGAGAAGGCAATGTAGCCAGGTAGGAGAAAGAGGGTGCCAGAGGGGGGAAAGCAGGAATAGCAGGGAAGGAAGTTGCTAAGGCGTGGGAAGTGTATTAAAAAGGAGTAGGTTGGCCTGAGGGCCGTGAACCATTTAAATAGACATTAATGATGGTCTTGGAGGAGTGGAAGGGGGCCAGGAGGCCCTCCCACCAGGTGCCACCATTAATGGGAGAAGAGCAAAAAGGAGAGGGAGAGAGTCTGTGTGGAAAAAAGAGGATGTCGGTAATGGTCTGTCTGGAGGAAGCACTGGTGTAGGTATCCGCGATAGGGATGCCTGGGTTGGAGACCAGGATGTCCTTTTTGAGCTTCTTCCTACCAGTCTTGGTGAGCAGGGTAAGGATAGTCCAGGGAAAAGCAGTGAGAGGATAGGTGAGACAGAGCACCATAGAGGGTGCAGAGAGGAAGACAGAGGGGTGAGCAGGGGGTCGGAGCAGTGCTGGGGGGATGGTGGGGGTGGAGGGCACCAGGTGGGGCACCAAATAATGGACAAGAATCAACTGACAAGAGAAATCGGATGCAATACATAGTCAACAGCAAAGTTGACTATGCACAATAAGGAACCTAGAAGAAAAAGGATGCCGATGCAAAGAGCCAAGAACAGAGCACAGCAGGGGCCCTAGAGTGGAAGAAGCAGGCAGTGTAGTGTGATGTCAAGAACAGTGGTGAATGGCACAATATAGGAGCAATGGAGAATAGCGCAAAATTGGAACAAAGGGCGCACAAGGTCAATCACAAAAGGAACCTAGAAGTAAAGAATGTACACAACAATAATGCAGGCAATGACGACGTAAACCAACAACGGTGGAGGAACAAAACGTCAAACAGTACACAATAGATCAAGGGAGGGAGCTAATATCAGAGGGAAGGGAATGCAGGGACCCAAGATGCAGGGGAATGTAGTGACTAAAAGAAGGTGGGCCGCAAGCAGCCTAGGATGCGAGGAGCACAAGTAAGCAGGGAGTGCACAGACCGCTCGCAGGGGAACAACACTTGTGCAATGGGCACCAGGTCAGGGGTGAGGCTGCTTGGAAAGTAGCAAAGCTAACTCTCCCTGCACATTCTTACCTTGCGGCCACAGACAGGAGGGTGAGGTCATCCGCACTCGCTGTCTGTGCTGCTACCCCATCGCCACCAAACACCTGCGCCGCTCAACACCGCTGCCTTGTCCTGCAAGGGCTTTCTTAGTGCTTTGAGGGATACTGGTGCCTCCCATTTTGACAATATCCTCTACAATGAGGATCAAATGCAGTCCTTACCTAATTCTGGGCCGAAGTAACTTGCAGAGGAATAAACGTTAGTGAGTACATTCAGCAGAGTTGTATTTACAAGACTAAGTTGTGCAGTGGGAAATTGAGGTGTTTGTCTGTAAGTGGGGTACTTATAAAGGATATTCTGGTAGTCGGCTTGTAGAGCTTCAGGTTACTTTAATCTGGTTACATCACAAGGAGATCGGATGTATAGTCACAGGGAAGCCCACTGGCTCCCACCACCCAGGCTACATCATTACCAGGAGTGTGACTGACTGGAATGTGGAGTGTATGAGATTTCACCCTGGGCAGCTGGTAATGATGTAGCTTGGGTGGTGGGAGCCAGTGGGCTTCCCTATGACTATACTTCTATATTTCCTATCTCCTTGTGGTGTAACCTGATTAAAGTAACCTGAGGATCTACAAGCTGACTACCTGAGTATCCTTTATAAGTACCCCACTTACAGAATAACAAGGTTTATGATTTACCTCGCCTTAAGTCTCCCGACTTGGTTGAACCTACCCGCCGCTGGAAGAAGCTGTAGGGATTGTAACATCGCAGTAGAGACCCCACGCCATGTTTTAACAGGATGTCCTGTGTTGACCATTGTAAACTTGAAGGGCTATCGAGATGTGCTAGATAACATGGCTTTTATTAGAACGGACCAGTTTTGGAGTGCCCTCTACTCGACTGGTTCTTTGGTCACCTCTTCCTCTGCATTTTGTATCTGGTTGAAATGTGTATCCTTTACTTGAGAAAAAATTGATTCCTAGTATCACTGAATATATTTGTAATGTGGTCTATTGAATGTGAATAGTGTAATTCGGAAATATGTTAAACAATATGGTGCATGCTTTCTTTTAATTTGTTTTTTTTAAATGTAATGTGTAGTTATTTTAATACTAAGTGTTATATTGTAGCACAATAAATAAAAAATAAACTTGATTTCCTGTGTTTGCCACTCGAAAAATGAATAACTAAAACGAAATCCACTGTTTGTACTTTCCATACAATGCTTCCTTTTTGTAAAGGCCAGTGATTCTAACTGCATGAGTAGTTTGCTCGGTGCTGTGGCAGGTTTTCAAGTCTTGGTTGGCTTTTGAGCTCTTAAAACAATTTGTCAAAATATATATAAAAGGCCTGTAATGTGCACCTTTCAAAACGGATTCATAAAGAATTGTAGTGATTTGTTGAAATTCGCTTCCACACTCCCTTTTTAGAGGTTATGGCTCCCTAATTGTGCATTTTAACAAAGTGGTTTACCTTGTTGGTCTGTTGCGCGCACATGAAAAATGTGTTCACAAAAGCAAATCATTTATGCCCGTGAAGAAAAATTTGGTTGAATCTTGCCCAAGTACTGAGAGATGAGGGATTGAACGCCACTCTGCTGGTACCCTCCTGGTGGAGTTGGTCCTGTTATTGCCAGAACTCCTGCTGTGGCTCCTTTTTGGCACCTTCTGGCAAATCCATGCCCTTAGGCAGAGCTCGTGGGGGGAAAGGGGAAGTAGTCACTCGCCCCGAAATTGTCGGCATGAAAAATTGTGAGGTGTCTACAGAGAAAAGGATTGATGCCACGATTGGGTCAAGCATGTCAACAGCCCAGCAGACCTGCAATTTTGCAAGCATATGAAAGGTACTGGCAGAAATTGATGTGGTGGTGTGCCAGAAATTCAGTTCATACTCCAGTGTGTAATGCATGCGGTTATAATTCCTACATGATGGCTTTGCAGCATGTTAAGCAGCTTCATCGCCAAGGACAATAAGCGGAAGTAAGAACCTGTATGAATCATTAATTGAAGGCCTAGGGAGCAACATTATGGCTGCTCTTAAGAGCCTTTACCTATCCAGACCTCTGGAGCAGTTGCGGGGGGGAGGACGGAAGGGGGTTCCTCCCTGCGTCCTGCATAATCCTCTATTTGAGCCTTTTGAATGAAGACAGCAAATATTTGTCGCAGAAGACCATATTTTGGGATGTTTGCCCGGGTGAAGTTGGGCCTCTATTGAGCAAGGTTTACATTCATCTGGGGTCACCCTCTTGTGTGATCCTTCTTTTCTGTCAAAGGTTACCATCAGTCAGAAAACCTTGTTTTACAAGTGATTTTTCAAAAACCTTTTCTCGAATGAAGAGTAACTTTGGCAAAATGTAGGCGAGAAGAGGAGTACTATGAAACCATGGCATGATCGTTTTCACCCATCACTTTTTTTCGTTTCTCAGGGGCTGGTGGGAAAAGCATCTGTTATATTGGTATTGGAAGTGGGGTACCTCTCAATTCCGTAGATCGACATATTTGGTGGCTTCATCCATGGGAGGATGCTTAAGGAGTACCAAACCGGGACATATGCATTTTAGAGACCTGGTTTAACTAAAACACATTGACAAAGCACTATTGCCTTACTGACGGCAACGGAGATGGTAACTTTGGCGAGTGTATTGAGCACTGGGTGAAAGGCCCAGTTACTAAAGATGATAAAGTGGTGATAGGATGTGAATTTGGCATATTTAGCTGTTTCAGTGGTTTGTAATATGCTCATCCATCGACAGGTTTGATTTTCTTTAAAATTAACTAACTTGATATGGTGGAAATGCTTTGGTTCCTCACCGGTACTGAAGATGACTGGCAAGTAATCGGAGCATTTTATAGCTCTAAAGCTAGACCTAAAGGATGCATGGTTTGCATGTCAGGGGAACTTGTTCCCAATTTAATTGCTGCAGCCATCTTTTTTCTTTAGCCTGCTATTGCAATATATATATGCTGGTCTATTGTGTGGTATGTTTCTCTCATCCCCATCCTGATGTTAAACAGTTGGAAATTAGGTGTACGTTGAAGCGTTGCAGTAAACTAATTTAGTGCAGAAGGTCTACGTGGGTGTATGCAGTGATCTCATCCTTTCAAATGTTCTCCATGATAAGGCACTTGGCAATATGTTTGTCGAAATCACCATCGCCCCTTTCTATTCTGAAAGCCAGTAGGAGTGTAAACGTTAATTTTCCTTACTTAAACGCTGTTTCTTAGATCTGCCAAGGGCGCCATGTGGCAAGGCTACAGTGAGTTTTTTTGAGTGCATTGTACTAAATTTCTGTAGGCAAAGTAAGTTGTGTGCCATGTCCCGAGGGCTAAACTGACTCTATGGCTCTTCGAATATTTCTTTAGAATTCTGGGGTTTCTACGAACTGATTTTGTAACTCTGAAGCATTATGTATATTCGGTCAGTCTCCTACAATAGCTATATATCACAAGATTACTTATTGAATTGGCAGAGGCCATTATCTATTAACTGTGACCTTAATCTTGAAGCAATAACTGTATAGGTTTGGAGGGGGGGTGCAGGTCTAGTTGATACTAATTTCAATCTGCTAAAGGGAAGCTCCAAGATTTTTTTGAAATTCTATTAGTTCTTGGAAATTGATTCTGCCAGGACCCTCCGATCTATTAAATGGCCTTGATTTCAGACTGCGCTATGTGGTGGCTTATACCCAGATGGGCCTGCTGGCTGTTTAGGTGTATAATTGAATTTCGGAACATCCATATGGCACTCCCCATGTATACTTTCTGCTGGGCATCAGTAATTGGCATACAAGCAGCTGTTGGACACTTTACCTGACCTATGCACAAAAGGAAATGTGCTCATCTAGAAGTGGTATAACTGTTATTTATGTAGGGAACCTCATCACATCATACAGAGCTCTAATGACACATTTCACCATGTTAATGCAGTACTCTAGGGTGAACGGATGTATGTTATAGACTTAATCTGATAAAGTGTAATTCATCTCGAGGCACGTGAGGGGTCTCTCTCAGGTGTCTGCGTATAAGTGTGGGCTGCGTTCACGAGGGTTAACCAAGCCTAGAATGGCCTTTGCTCTCTGCTGGGAAGACTGATCAGCTCCCCAGAGGAACAGGACATGCCAGAGCAGGTGGGTGAAGGCTGATTCTTCAAAGTAAACTCTGGCCATGCACAAGGGTTGTCGCAACAAGAGGGTTTGTGGGGTGGTTATGACACAGGTCCCGTTGATATTTAGCAGATGTGGTTGGGGAAGAGTATCCCAGGAGAAGGGTTTAACCATCTTGGAAATGTCTTGGCTACAGTTATTCTTGTCCTTCCCCCCCCACCCCCACCCAAACGCACACTCGATACCTTTCTGCAGATAAGACGAGGCAGTTTTGGTGCTGACATCAGAAGCTAGGAATGTACACTTGAGTTGATCCAATCAGCTGTGGCAAAAGCACCGATCCCCCCCCTTAATTGAAACTTTTTGAACCAAATTGAAGTGTTTCACTGAAACTTTGTTGCCTTAAAGTCTGCCCAAAATCCCCAGCCATTGGGGTGAAGTGAGATTTCCAATAATGGAGAAAGGCCCTCCTCTACCCACTTCATGGGGACACCTGAAGTGACTTGGTGTTTTAAAAGGCCTGCCTGCTCCTTGGACACTGGTATCCAGGACTGTCTGGTGAAGTGGCAAGCCTACAGGACTTGTCTTTTCTCAGACTCTGGATAGGGCCTTGCAGCATCGCAGGAACAAAAGCGGTCTTTGGCTCTCTGCAATGTCAACCAGCTTAAAGTGCTTGCGAGCTGCACAGACCCGAACATCGCCTGCCTGTCCCAAGCTGCTACAAGCAAAGTGCCATTTTGTTTATTGAAATGCACTGTATTGCTGAATCCTGTCACACCAGCTCTATCAGATTAGACGTACCAAAAAGCGACGCAGAGCCTATCTTGACCCTTTAAGTCTCCGAAAGAAGGTATTATGGTATCTACAGTGGTTCTGTCCCCATGGCCATGTTATATATGCCCCTTTGTCACAATTAACGACCTCACTTCACTTTTTGAAAAGACTACTAACCTAAAGTTGAAAGTTGCTGCCAAGACAAAAACCATAGCGTCCTTCCTAGAGTGCCCCCTTCGACCAACAGTCTGCATATCCTATGCATTGAATTGCGGGGTGGGTTGTTAGTATATTAGTTTGCCTGTCCTTTTTAACTTGGTAAAATTCCTGTACTTTTTAAAGAAAATAGATTGAACATTTAATGACAACATGAATGGTGCAGCTCCTTCACCTATGAGGTATTATGGGTGAGGGTAGGCTATACTCATCAAGCCAGCATTGAAGCATTGTTAAATCGTGGCTTTCAAGGTTCAATGAAATGCGTTGACTCAATATCTTGGGTTCAAGACTTTATTTTCAAAGTCTGGTCACAGAGGTAAAGAACATGAGGAGAAACGGGTAAATATATTAAGGGGAGGGAGACATCCACCGGCCCTTCATCTGCAGCATTCAGGTCCCAACTGACTATGTTGGAACGTATCACCCATCTCACAAGCAAACATTCTAACCAGCCAGGCTCGTGCAGACTCAATACAAAGGGCAGGATTAATACAACACAAGCATCCAAACAATATTACCGAGGTAGACAAAATGCTTGTGAATTGCATTTTGCAAGAGTGCTTGGATTGATGGATAATTGATCTTCGGTTGACTATCACTCGTGTGCTGCAGATAATGCCCGATTGTGTGTTCATGCACCTGACGCCGCAGATAATTATATTCTTGTTTCTTTCTCTGACTCTTGTAGTTGGGGAAAGAATTAAAAGCGGCTGGAGGAGCTTTTGCTTTGCTGCCATCATCTAAAATTTAGAGGCTCGTATGAAACAAAAGATGTTCTGCACATTGTTAATGTGGCATATGAGCCGTTAGCAACAGTTGTCAAGCCTGGAGTTGCATTGTTATTATGCGTGATGTCCT
Organism: Ambystoma mexicanum; assembly: GCF_040938575.1. Lineage (NCBI taxonomy): Eukaryota > Metazoa > Chordata > Amphibia > Caudata > Ambystomatidae > Ambystoma > Ambystoma mexicanum. The sequence goes on from NC_090927.1 coordinate 135,135,332, forward strand.
GAGGCTGTAGTCTTTAAAGATGCATTCTCTTACACTTCAAGTTTCTAGAAGTTCACCCTAGTTTCTTCACAATCTAAATAGCTACTTTTAAAGTAGTGTGTGAAACCACATGCGATTTTGTGAAATGTTGGCTACATGTATGAGCTTGAATTTGCGAGGTCAAGCCTTGGTGTTTGCAAATAAAGGATTATATATAGAATAAAAACTAAATTTAGTGTTATATCGGCAACGCATGTATAAAAACATTTGCAGTTAAAATGTCCAAATTGACATGACTATCCGAGTGTACCATAATTTAAAACTTTTCATAGACCCTACAAAATATAAAATTACACTAAGGAATGGTTATAACATTGTATACAATTAAAAAAACATCTATGGATTGTTGCAACAAATCATTTGATATCTTATCCCCTGCACAATATAATTATATTTCATAACCCATCAAAATTCATTAAATTAAAATTGAATATCTGTTTCCTTATTTGGACACTATTTGTATTTTATGTTGCACCGAAGCCCGTAGGCATCAGGGGGTGCATACATTTAGACGAGGAACAACATACAAGGAATCTGCTGTGCCTGTTTTAAAGATGGCCGTCTTCAGGGCCTTCCGAAAAGCCAGGTATCTGCTCACTAGTCTGACTAAAGTCGGCAGTCCACTCGATGCCTCGACCGCTTTTACCGGAAAGTATCTACCTAGCCAGTTTGAGCGTTTAAATGCTGTGCAAGCGATTAGACCCATAGATTCAGATCTCAACGATCGGTCTGGCATATAAAGGAAAATGAGATCTATCAGGAGGCAGGAGCCTGCCCATGAAAACATTGGTGGACATGGTCCTGGCCTTGACCATGATCAGTTCAACTGTCAACCAATGCAGGTCTCTTCTGTCTGAGGTTATATACTCCCTTTTTTTTCTCTTCGCAATTCTTACTGCACTGTTCTGAATGCTGACATATTGCGATGCAACCTTTGTTTGTTCCTAACAGTGCATTTACGTAATCCAGCCTAGATAGAATAATAGCTCTCAGAATGGTAGCACTATTATTTTCATTCACAAATGGTCTGATGTGATTGAGCAGACAGATGGTATTGGCAGCTTTTGTTGACATTGCTCTCGTGCTACTCTGCATTTAGTGAGGCTTCCAAGATGAAATCCAAAGTTTTTACCTTTTCTTCGACCTGGATGGTGGAGTTCTAGATCTGGAACGTCTTCTACTCGTGGCCTAATTTGGCATGTGCCTGCCGTGATCCAAAAATCAATCGGTTTCATTTTCATTAGGACATATCTAGTTGGTTGTCATCCAGGCCTTTGTAGCTAGATTGCTGGCATCTAGCTTGTAATTGCCGCTCAGTTCTATCACCAGCTGAGTATCGGCGTCATTTGTGAAGAACACGCCATTGCTCTCGAACAGTGCAAAGTAATATAAGGTAAAGATTAAAAAGCAGGGGAGACAGTGTCAAGGGTTTTGACCCATGTTGAATCAATAGACTGGGTAGATGTGGGGATGAGCTATCGCTGCCCACATTCACGTCCGAATAGGAGAATTGCGCAGTTGGCACAAGACCACGCTAAAGATGCAACCTTCTTGTGGGGGGGTTCCACATCACCACTCTACTGTAAGGATGCCATCAAAACAATGTTAAGCAAGGGTCCTATACTATCAAGCAAAAGACCCCACTATTGAAATGCAGTAATTCAAGACAACTCAAAAATGGATGCAGTACCAACAAATTCCCCATGGTGGCGCTAGCGGTCTAAACCCTGACAGGGAAACTGTATTCAGGAATTGCAAGAGGGGCAGGGACTTCAAAGCTTGTTAGTTAATTGGAAATCTTAGCCACCTGCTGTTCCCAGAGCCCAAGAGGCTGGGAAACCTTAACACCTCAGAGATGTCACACCAGGAGGCAGGATATCACATGACCCTGTTGATTGATTGAGGAGAGACTTCCAGGCAGCCTGCTGGAGCCCACACAAAAGGCTTTCTGTTGAATGGGATATGTTAATTTTGAGTTTCCTGTCAACAGCCCTCTGCCAGCAAGGAGACATGTGATCACTCACCCACCCAGACTCCTGGAGGCGGACCCAAATACTTTGGGGGAGTTGAATTGCAACAAATATATATTTTATAGAAAGAGTGATAATTTATTGTAACCAAATGACAGGAATGTGCAACTTTGACAGTCTTAGTTTGAACAATGCCCTCACGATTTGAGTCCAAACTCCAATTTGTACCATGTTCTGGGGCAAAACCGCGCTAATTATGATTATTGTAGATAATGTGTTTAAGCTAGAGACATGGAAAGTTACTGGGATATATGTGGAAGGGAAATGCACCGTTGTATAATTTTTGATGAAAAATCAATGTTGCAAAACCCACTAAAATCGAAAATAAGTTGCCATTTTTGAATGCAAGCTCCTAGAAACGCCAGAGTCGGGACAGGGGCTATCTTTAGTAATATATGATGTGTGTATGTGATGTCAAACAACTGTGTATCTGGGAAATATGTATCTGGATCAGGAATAGATTTGTGTGCACATTGACCAGGGGAGTGTTATTTCTGCAGGTCATAAAAATGACATCACTCTGACACACTATCCCTTCCCAAATCAGGGACCAAAGAATCTATTGACCTATCAAATCAAGAGGGGCAGGCTTAGGGATGCTAGCCTCTCCACCCACTTTTTAAAACACATAAAGAGAGACTGCTGGGACAGGTAGACATTCAATTCCATTTTCTGCGGGACGCTCTGCCGGGAGACCCCAGACTTCACATCAATCTCCAAAGACCAGAACTTTACTTCAGAACTTAAAGCAAGGGCCTAAACCCACAAACTGAACTCTTCTCAGCAGGCCTCAGCATCCTTAAAATCATCTGCAAACTATTCCACAGCCGGGCGAGCTGTTTGAATTCTTTGCCAAGAACAATTGCCAGAGACCAGACCAGAGATCCAGAGAGACCCAGACCGCTGTGAGCAGAACCGGTGCCTGATTGACCCGCCGAGCAGAGAGAACCGAAGTCCAGTCCAGTTGACCAGATCCGTGACGAGGCCCATACATTTCAAAATTAGGAGTGAGTATCCGCCAGAACTGTGCAGAACCCAAACTCTTTGTTAAAAAAATCTAATTCAAGCTATTTTAACCTAATTAGAAGAGCCTCCTAGAAATCGTGTCATCTGTCATTTCTAAAGCTGCACAACTGTCACCTGTCAATTCTGCAGCTGCAAGCTGCCAACTGTCATTTTGAGTTTTACTTTAAATCCGAAAATCTACCTTTATTAAATCGTCCGGATCTCTTGAATGAAATTTAACTTTCATCTGAAAGCTTAGAATCTAGGCTTTCCAGCAAACCTAGAACCGACTTCCTACCCCCTATCCTTTTTCCATAATCGTGAGACACGCACTCGCGAAATTTACCGCGATTTGGCCCGATTTCTTCATCTGTAGAAATCAGCAGCTTTTTGCTTCTCTTTGCTAAAATTCGTTTGCAATCTGCTAATCATTCATAGAGTATTGTTAAAGTGAGCCTGAACTAATATAAAGTAGCCATCACCTACCCTGAACCTCTAGAGGGAATTAAAAGCAATTTTAGCACCTTTTCACTTCCTTGCAAACCACATTAAAGTAATTTGCCTGTGTTTAAAACTCATCCCTGTTTTCTCTAAGCTTGCTGGGAGAACTGGAACTGTGTATTGCATTATAAAGTGTGATTTGTTGGGATTCTTGAAGACTCTGTGCTCTCCTTACATTTCTTGTATTGCATAGGGGGGGGGAGTGAATTGTCAAAAGAAAGTGATCATATTACCTTTTGCTAAAATCATTACAAGTTATTTCTGTACTGCATTTTATTCCACCTTGCGTTTCCTTGAACCATATAAAGCATTCTTTCCCACCTTATTCTTCTGTTCCTATTCATAAGTTACATCTTGCTGACTACTGCTCATATTCACAAGTGTAATATCCATTATAAATTTATTTATAGAAGTGTGAGATATATATATATATATTTCAAATAAACCTTTTAATTTGCAAAACAAACCTACTTCTTGGCTCAGTGGGGTCAGGGGGATTCTAAGAGGGGGGTGTTATACAATTGTCATCCAGAGTACTGAACTGGATATAAAAATACATCCAATAAGGGTTTTCCTCAGCATCCCAGACTAGGCATTGACTTAGCTGCAGTGTTGATTGAATATCGCTTACAACAGTCTGGCCCCCTGGGGGACACCACAATTAATCGGCGCCAGGAAAGAAAAAGCATCACCCCAATGAATTGTCAATCTTCGATTGGCAAGCAAGGAAAATGCCCATTTAATTTCCCTTGTTGAGCAACCGCCCATGTGCGCCAGAGAAGTTGTTCTTGGTGTAACAAATCAAAGGCTGTGGACAAGTCTAGTAGACTTGTCCGTAATGCGGAACATATGGGTCTGAAGATTGAGCATGGCTATTTCTGTACTATGAGCCGGCCTAAAGCCTGATTGTTGCCTATGCAAGATGCTATATGCTTCAACGAAGGCTTGCAACTCCAATGTGGCCGCTTTATCTAGGATCTTCAACAAGAAGCTGCAGTTTTGATTGATTGTAAGTTACTAGGATCCCTGTGGTCCAAACCAGGCTTTTTTACTAACTGGGTAACTGTTTTGATAATTCTGGTACGCAACTATCGCGAAATGATGCATTTACCAGATGTGTAAAGAAAGGTATAACAATGTCTGTGTTCTAAGGTAACCCTAGGGGGAAGGATGTTCTTTGCACAGGACGTGGGTATCATAGTGGATAAGAGACCTCATGTCCTTTGTTGTAACAGTTGAGAAATCAAATCTCTTCACCTCGCCCAGCTCCTGCTGGTCTGTTGGGATATTTTTCTGGGGAGGCAACGAAACCCGGGTCGTCCATTGTTTCTCTTGGCTTGAAAGGCCTCCTGTACTTTTAAGCAATTGTCCTGAGACAGTTGGTCCAGAGGAGAAAGTGCTTTGAGCTTTTCTAAGGATCTCAAAATTTCAAAGAGCTTACTCGTGGAGTTTGACGCCTTGTTGATTTGCTCGTAATAAGTTGTGTATACCATGATTCTGCTTCCTTCCACTTATTATTCTCAATGGTTGTTTGTTTTACCTATGTTCGTTCTAACTTTCTTTTCTCGTTTTTTAGACTATCAAGTTGGGGCATGAGCCATTTCTGGTGCTTTGTTGTTTGCCCTAAATAGTTTCCACCTAGCTGGAGCTGCCCGGTCAACCATTTCTTGAACCAATGTGTTATATGTCAAGACTATTCCAGGGGAGGAAATGTCCACCAATTTTCTTTTTCTTTTGCTTTAAAGCATCAGCAGTATTGCTGAAATGTCATGACCAACTAAACATTCTACATACTGAAGGGAACGCCTCCTGTTGATCGAACCGCTTCATTTCAAATTTGGTACAAGTTGGGCTTTCTCGCTTAAAAACAAACTTCTGAAAATGTAGCTGGAGGTGGCAAATGACACGTGGACGAGACCTAGATTTGTGAAAATCCACATCCTCTCTAGTGTGTCTAATGTTCACAAGTACAAAGGCCTGAGTTTGTTATTCCGAGGGCAGAGCAAGAGAAAGTGGGTGATTGTTTACATTAGCTGGCCACAAAGTGGGAAAGCACCCAGATCATTCCAATTCCTTCTTAGTCTGTGCCAGTGGTAGGATTGACGATCTGAATCTTGCATACAAACCCTTTTCACTTATTGTGCCAGGTTGGTCCAAATAGTTCTCAAAACCAACTACCAGTTTATGGTCCAGCTATTCTGGGCCAGTTTTTAGAAGAGCGGCTTCTTGAACTAGACGTCATTCTGATTTTACTTTGTGAAACTTTTAATTCCAAACTTACTTTTTACTAACCATTCCCTGGGAGCCTTCCCACAAAGAGTTTGCTCTCAAGGATGTCAGTTTCCTTCACATGGCGCACCCCCTTCTAACGACATAAGGTGCTTCAGCCCTTCCATCACTCTACTGAACATAGCCTTAGCCAGTAAAATACTGGTCTTGAGGAGATAAAATATCCAATAAAGGTGACTCCTAATTCCATTCCCACAGCGGCAGTAAGGAGATGTTTTTTTTTTTGAAACTTTATTTTCAATATTTTCCGTACACAACAGAGAACAAACATTGCACCAACAGGGTGTACATTAAACAATATCCCTCATACCCATCCCTTCCCAGTCACCTCCCCTCCCGTCTTCTGTGCAGATGCCTTGTCGACACTGTGTTCGATGCTTTCACTCCTGAGTATTCTTCTCTAAAGGACCATTTATCCCGGTCTGTCCTATTTGAGAGTTCGGGGTTTCTGAGGATTCTATGCTGTTCATCAGGTATGACACATATGGACCCCAAATATCAGGGTGACGCGCATGTAATGGAAGCGTTCTAATGAATTCTGTGTCTAAGTCTTGACAATATGATATCTTTTTCCCACTCTTCAATCTTGGGGAGCGGGCCTTTGCCCCATGTCATTGCTACTCTTCTCCGGGCCAGAACCATGAGGAGTGCTGTCAGTCTGCGTGATGCTGGTTGCATGTGTCTGGTAAGTCCCAGGAGGGCTCCCAGGGGGAGCGGGGTTATCTGCTCTCCCAAAATTTTGGAAGTTTTCTGAATGACGGCGGACCAGAAGCGGTGCACGCCTGTGCAGCTCCATGCCAGGTGGAAGAAATCTGCGTTATCGGATGAGCATCTTTCGCATTGGGCCGAAGTCTCTGGGTGGTGATTCTTTTTCTTGGCTGGAGTATAGTACGTTTGGTAAATTTAAAGTGGATTAATTTATATCGTATTGAATGAGTTTTTTTTTTGGGTTCGTCGGAGGATGTATGCCCAGTCCTCTGTGGGTATTGGCTCCAGAATGGCTGTTTCCCACTTCGTTGGGCTCGGGGGTTGGGCTTTCGAGTGTCTTGTGTAAGAGATTTGTACAAGGTTGACACCAGTCTTCCCTCTTCCTGAGCTTGGATCACACTGTGTAGCAGGGTCCACGTGGGAGGCTGCTGAGGGAACGTGGGGAATACCCCTTGGAGGGTGTGGCGTAGTCTAAAATAGAGGAAGGGGTTAGAAAGGTGCCCTCCGGGAACAGATCTCCCAGAGTTTGAAGGTTCAATTTGTCTACCCATATGAGAAACACTTTCATTTGTGAGGGGTATTCCGGGGATGAATTTAATGGGAAGTAGGGGGATAGTACTGTGTTTAGTGTCTTGTGTAGGACTGGGAGATTGCTAATAATGACCGCGCTAAGCAGGTCCTGGGACGCTAGGGCTCTTTCCACTTGCACATGCGGGCGGATGTAGTGAGCCGAGTACCAATGACTCAGAAATTGTGCCTGGCCTGCCCAATAGTATTTTTCAACATCCGGGAGAGCCAAGTCTCCCTTCGCTGTTGGCAACGTTAGGGTGTTGTAGGCCACTCGTGCCGGTTTCCCGGCCCACAGTAGTTCTAAAATCAAACTCTTGACTTTTTGAAAGTAGGATTTGGGTACGAGTAGTGGGATATTCATAAAGAGGTAGAGCAATTTGGGGAGGATAACCATTTTCGTCAGGGAGGTCTTGCCCCAGAGCGTCAGCGGAAGAGACTTCCATCTCTGGACACGTTCTTGTATGGAATGTAACACTGTTTGGTAGTTATCTCTAAATACCTCGTGATGATTGCGGGACATGTAAATGCCCAGGTAGCGCACTTTGGACTTTTCCCATTTGAACCCATGATCATCCCTGAATTCTGTCGTGTGAGGGGTTAAAGGAAACACTACTGATTTAGAATGATTTGTTTTGAGGCCTGACATTCTCCCGAATGTTATCACTTGCCTTATTACAGGGTTCAGATTGTTTTGGGGATCGCTGACGAATAGCATGACGTCGTCGGCGTAGAGGGAAACTATCAATTTATGGGGCCCTAGTTTCAAACCGCGGTGATGATGTTCGGCCCGTAGCCTCGACGCCAAGGGCTCCATCATCAGGGCGAAGATGAGGGCTGAGAGCGGGCAGCCCTGTCTTGTTCCGCGTTCCAGTGTGATGCCTGGGGACCTAGTGTTAACAACTGTGATGTAGGAGCGTGGCTTGTTGTACAACAGTGACACTAGTTTAAGGAAGAAGTTGCCTAGACCCATCTGCCTGAGCGTTGCAAACATAAAGGGCCACTCGACGGAATCAAATGCTTTCTCAGCGTCCAAGAGGACTGCAATTGCCTGTTGTGACGGGTCAAGGGCCTCAATAACGCCGAACAGCCTCCTGATGCCATAGGTTGTGCTACGACCTGGGATGAAGCTGGCCTGGTCGCCGAGCACCAGGGCCGGCATCAGAGGAGCAACCTCGTTGCTAGAATCTTCGCCAGGATTTTATTGTCTAGATTTATTAAAGAGATCGGCCTGTATGAGGCACAATCCTCTGTAGGTTTGCCGGTCTTATATAGTACCATCACGTTGGCTTCGCACATCATGGGTGGGAGTGAACCTCGTTCTGTCGACTCCTCGAAGACCTGACCTAGAAGGAGGGGGCCACTATTGAAGCGTGTGCTTTGTAAAATTCTCCAGTTAGTCTATCTGGCCCTGGAGCTTTCGTGTTTGGGAGGGCCTTTATTGCTTCCTGGATCTCTTCCAGTGAGATCGGAGCGTTCAGAGGTTCTCGTAGTTCTGCACTGACCCAGTAAAGTTCAGTGTCATTAAGAAACTCTTGTATTGCTCCTGGATCTGCGGCACCCTTTGAGCTGTACAGGGTGCGGTCGAAGTCGCAGAATGCCTCGTAGATGTCTTCCACCGTATATACCAGTTGGCCTTGTGCATTCTTTATACGTTCGATAAAACTCCACCTCGCATCGATCGAGAGTAGGCGGGCTAGCAAGGCTCCAGGCTTCTGACCCTCTCCATATTGTCTAATCTGATGCCTGCGGCCCAAGAATTTTAGTTCTCTTTCGGCTGTTTCTCTAAAGTTCTTGAGTTTCACATTCATCTTAGCTTGGAGTCGTGGGTCTGGGGAGACAGAGGATTTGAGCTCTAGGTCTTTTAATCGATGCTCACTATCCGTGAGTTCTCTGCGGATTTGCTTTAGCATGCTGTTTTCTTTTGCCAGGCATATTCCTCCCACATAGCATTTGAGTGTTTCCCACACTGTACTGGCTGAGTCAACTGAGTTTTTGTTTGTATCAAGGAAGGAGATTATTTCCTGGCTTAGTTCTGCTGCGAAGATGGTGTCAGTTAACAAACCTGTTTTAAATCTCCAATGAAGACCAGGGATTGTGGAGCCTGCTAGGGTGGTTTCAAGTACAACCATGGAGTGGTCTGAAAAGGACCTTGGCATGATTTGGCTTTTCCCCCATTCAAACCGGCTGCGGGCTGAGGCTAGGATATAGTCGGTTTGTGAACTAGAGTGGTGAACTGCTGAGTAGAATGTGTATTCTTTGGCGTTCTAGTTATGGTTTCTCCATGTGTCCGTTAGACCAAATGCATGGCAGATCTCTTGGACCTGGGCACTGGCTTTCGAGGGCGACCCTGACGTATTGTGATTTTGTCAAGCTTGGGGTCGAGTGGGGTATTGAAGTCTGCTCCCCATATAATGGTCGTTGCGTTCGTCTCTCCCAGTTTGGACAGCACCCAATTGAAGTTATCAGGTCCGTCTGTGTTGGGATCATAGGAGTTAACCAGGACCACCTCTTTTCCGGCTAGTATTCCTCTCACCAGCAGAGCTCTCCCTTCGGTATCTCGCCTTGAGTCGATCAGACTGAAGTTCGTTCTCCTCTCTATCAGTATCGCGACTCCCCTGGCGCATGACGAATAGGATGAGAAGTATCGGTGGCAGCCCCATGATCTGGCCCAATGAGATTCCGAGGACTTTGTGAGGTGTTTCTTGTAGGAAGGCGATGTTAATTTTGTGTCTTCGCAAGTATTGGAGGATGTTCCTTGTTTTCGCCGGGTGGTTGCCCCCGCGAATATTCCATATGGCAATCTTATGTCATTGTCTCGTGTGGGAAATTTCATGGGCATGTTGGGCCGAGGTTCAACGGTAGGCGTGGAGTCAAGGCATTCGGGGGGGGAATCTGAGGTCTATGCTTCTGCTTGCTTGATTTCTGTGGTGAGGTTGGCGAGAGATGAGGGTACGAGATACTTGGTGAATTCTTGGAACTGGGAACTCTCCCTTGAGTGGGAAACCCCCAACTGGCCCATATTGAACTAACTCTGGTTGGCAAAACAGCCAACGTTGCTGTGCATGGGGCGCTGGTGGCCCTCCAAGAGGGGCTGGTTCCCCACGTCTGTTACTAGATTTGTTCCGTGGTGGTGAAAGTAGTTGCGCCTGGGTGATACTTTGCCTTAATGTGTAGCCGTCTGGCGAAAGTTACGGATGGTCTCTTCTGGGTCCATTGCCTCTTTGTGGTCTGCCGTTGTTCGTGACAGGTCTGCATCCGGAGCGGTCCAGGTAGTCACTTGTTTCTTCTGGTGTATTAAAAAATTGGGTTCTGACCTCGTGTTGGATGCAGAGCTTGGCTGGGAACAGCATTGAGTATTGAATTTGATTTTCCTGCAGCCTGCATTTCATTGTTGTGAACGATCGTCTTTGCGCCTGTACCGCTTGAGAGAAGTCTGGGGAAAAACTGAATTTTGTCCCCCTCGAATTGGAGTTCACCTTTGTCTCTGGCGGCTCTCAGAATTGTCGCGATCTTTGTAATTAAGCAACTTTGCTATGATTGGACGAGGGTTCGCTCCTGGGATTGGCCTCGTATTGGGTACTCTGTGTGCTCTTTCGACGACGAACATCTTGGAAAGGATCTCTTCACCAAACAGCTCAATGCAGATTTTTTCTACATGATCTTCCATCCTGGTAGCCAATTGGTGCTCTCTAACGCCCACTATCCTGATGTTACGCCTGGAGCGGCCTTCCAAGTCTTCATTTTTGGCGCATACCGCTTTCATTTGTGATTCTAGTGTGGTCACTCTGGATGTTAGGGAGGTCGAGCCGTCTTCAAGGTCAGATACCCTTTGCTCCACCGTGTCCAATCTGTCTACGTGCTTGTCAAGTCTGTGCTGGAGCATGTCTACTTTGGATGAGAGGGTGTCGAGTTTGCTCCCAAGGCTGCCTATACCGGCTTTCAGGTCGAGCAGGATTTCTCTGATATCAAGATCCTGCGCCACAGTCTCATCTTGGATTACGCTGTGATTAGGGGATTGAGAGTGACTACCCGCCGCAGGTGCCTTGGTTGAAGAGCTGCCCTCGAAGTTGAGTTTTTTCTGGAGTCTGTCTGTCTTCCCCATAGTTGCTGTTATGGAAACTCCTGTGCCACCTTTGGTGAGCAGTGGCAAGGATTTGGCGTGTCAATGATGGCTTTTGAGAAGCTGGGTTGTTTGAGGCTGTGGTGGTCTTTTTCAATGGGGTGCCGCCGGTGTCTGCCGCTTTACGGACCGCGGCTCTGTCTCCGCTGCCGCTCGCGTGTGCTCCCCCTCGCACCCCGGGACCGGGTTTTGCAGCTGCCTAGGCCTCCTATGCTACCCGGCGTTGACTCCTGTGGCTGCGCGACAGTGCTCCTGGAGTGCCGCTGGCCTCAATTTGTGGGCAGACCCGGGCCGGGAGCCGTCTAATGCTCCGACGGCCTCTGATCGTATGATTGTCACTCGGGGAGACCCAGGGATTTGTGCGACAGCTGCGGGGGGCAGGAGGGAACGCAGAGCGCTCGTACCTGTCCGCCTGGGCCAGGCGTCTGCCTTCTTCTCCTCTCCTGTCAGTTCGACCAGGCTCCACTGGTTCCGTGTTGGCTCAGCAGCCGCCAATCCTCTCGCCGCTTGGGGCCCCAGTTGGATGCTGCCGACTCCTTCCGGGTCAGCGCACGGCAGGCCGCTCCTTCGCCGGCCGCGCGGTCGCCCACGCAGGCCGCACCTTGTGTCCGCGGAGAGGAGGGGGCGGCACCATCTTGTAGGAGATTTGCCACACACGTCCACAGGATCGATGCAATGAATATATCCCTCTGTGAGGAATCGCTTTCTCTACAAGGGGGAGGCAGCGTCTGTCAGCATACACCCCACGGAAGCAGTGATTTTTCAGGATATTCGTGGGAGCTACGCCGAGCTCACAGGGAGGCCGCCATCTTGGACGGCTCTCTAGCGCCCTCTAAGGAGATTAGTTTAAAACAAAAACTTTGATTCAGTAACTTCCAGGGCCTTTGTATTTCCTTGGCCCCAGTTTAGCACCATATATACAAGCGGGGACTGTTTGACATCTATGCATCAATAAAGCCGGAGAGACTGCTCTGCTTCCAAGTTTACAGAACATAGATTTTACTGCTTCACAATGTTTAGACCTCTCGATCTGCTCTCCCCACTCGGCATCCTCTTTAACGGATGCCGAGATAATCGAAACAATGGAATTGCTCCAGTAAGAGATCATCCACTGTTAATTGGAGGGAGTATGGTTTCATGTGTTTTGGGAGAAATACCATTGTCTTTGTTTTCGAACTACCAAGCAAAGTTCTCTACACTTGGTTTAAAAAAAAAGTGTCTTGAATTCCGTAGCCAGTAGCACGGCATCTGCATACAATAATGTTGGATACTTCACAACTCCCAGCTTGGGGCAGTCCTGACAAACAAACACAATAGTGTCTATCACCTGTACATATAGGCAGAAATACAAAGGGGCTACCACAAAGCTGTCTAACCCCTTTGCCAACTGGAAACACAGGGGGTGGTCCCTTCGCCTCCTAAACCATACCTTACTTGAGCTAAATTCTTGGAATATAATTGGCCCACTAATGCCTCTTAGTACCTTGGGCACTTTCTCTTACACAAAATGTCCCAAATGGTGTACCTCGACACACTGTCAAAGGCGGTTCTGAGGTCTAAAAACACTGCGTACAGCTTCACCCTTGAGAGACTAATATTTCTGCATAATTGATCCATTCGCCCTTTTTCAAACTTGAAATCCTGCCTGCACGGGACGGATTACCTGGTTGCCATCTACATTCTCCTGTAACTTATTTAAAATTTTCAAATATTTTCCCTGCAGAATCCAGTAGAGAAATCGAGCGTTAGTTTGTCAGGGAATACCCCTCCCCTTTTTATATAATGGAACCAATAACTCACTTTGCCATGACGGTGGCAAAGACTCCTGACCTGATTATTGCATTAAAAACTGTGTGAAGTACCTAACCTCAATATCTGATTTTATCTTTAAATGGGTCTGCAGGTATAAAGTCTGGGTCTGCAGCCTACCCTGCTTTCTTACTTATCGCCTGCTCAGCCGCCTTCAAACTTGTGGCAGTCCTACTAATCTTCAGGCTGCCAGTGCGGGGCGGCTTTGTGAATAGCAATGCTGCTACTCTGATCACTGTAAAGGGTGCTGAAGCGAACCGACCAATCGCTCCCAGAGATGTTACAAATGGGAGTCTGATCAACTTTATTGGCCTCCCCTGCCACTAGTTGCCAACAAGTTATACAATCTTTCTCTCTACTTGCTTCATAAAGTTTGTCCCAGTGAAAATTCCCTTTTTTTCCAAAGAAGCTCTTGTTTCCTTGTCTCAGTGTTGAATGTTTATTTATTGTGCATTTGGAAGTCACTTATACATCCAAGACAATTGTTTTGAAGCGCCCTCAGGGCAACAGGGAGGGAACTTGGGAATGAAAATGAGAGGGAGCGAGAGACCTTGTTAGCAGAGGCGTCCCTGTGAATGCATTTAACGATTCTATCCTTTTATCTTGCAGCTCTCGGAGTCGTACCACCCCTTCTTAACGAGCTCTTTCGAGGGGATTGGGTCCTCCGACGTATTCCATATCTATGACCGGTAATCACCACAGCTGTGCTGCTTCGGAAACTTTTTCCTGCGTCGATGCGCCGTCGTTGAGGACCTCCTCCGACGTCATCCGATGTGATAAGTAGGACGCACGACGCCCATAGCCTCAGTTCCGTTTTTTCCACAAACCTGTTGCTTCGTGAATCTCGGTTACGCCTCGACTCTTTGGAGTTCTGTTCTTCTCGGTTCTTCGAACCTGTTCGTTTTTGTGAGAAAATCTTTCGTAAGAAGATGTCTTCTACTTCGTCTTTGACACCGTGTCCGGGCTTCAAGAAGTGCGGGGAGTGTGGGTCCAAGATGTCAGTGACTGACTCGCACAACGCCTGCCTCTGGTGCCTCGGGGAGGCCCACGACACGGGATGACTGTATGAACTGCCAGTCGCTCACGTCCAAAGCCTTACGGGAACGTAAGAAGTTGTCGGTAGGTCGGGTGTCCAAGCCCCGGAAGTCTAAGTCTGCTGGGCTTTCGACGGATGATTCGAGAGGTGACTCTCCGCGTCGTCGTCGGAAGTCTCGTGGGTCTCCTTCTAGGAGTCGGTCTCGCCACTCCTCGGCCTCTTCGAGGCATTCTCGGAAGCGCCGACAGCGGTTGTCTTCCAGGTCCTCTTCTGAGGAATCTGCCCGGCACGTCGCTTACCCCACCAGCCGTGCGACGCCGGAGGAATGGGCTTCCTTCGGGAAGAAAATGCTGGCGATTCTCGAGTCGCAGGGTACTAAGCTGTCCGCGCCCCCGAATGGTGTCAGCCGTCAGAGGTCAAGAGACACCGCTCGCAAGAGTGGCCGGCACGAGTCACGGGAGAGGTCCTGTTTGGACAAGGGGACTCGTTCTCGACGTACCTGTTCCAGGTTCCGGTCCTACGCGTTCGAGACAGTGTGCACCTGTGATGTCTTCGAGGAAGAGCTCGACGCCTGAGGCGTCGAGGGCGTCGACAGGCTTTCTTGAGGCTCCGAGGAAGCCATCGACGCTCAGGTCGTCGAAGGACACGCTCGGAGCTCTGGCTTTGAGGACGCCGTCGATGCTGGCGGCACTGCATCTGTGACGTCGACACCGATTTACTTGACGCCGATCCTCTCGATGCCTGTTCTCTCGACGCCGATTCACTCGACGCCTTTCGAGGCGGGGTGTCGGAGGTACCCCGTGGCACGGGGCAACCCTCCTAGAAAGGCTCTGGTTAAGAGCAAGCACTCTCGGGTGCCTTCTTTTCACGACCTGGAATATATTTCGGAGGTGGATGAGGATTCTGATGGCCTGGTTCCTAGTCAGGTTCCAGATGAGATGGTCTCGGGCCATAGCCAATTTGATGATTTGAGGCAGTCACTGCATGATGCCAGTGGACTGGACACCTCTCCGGAGGTGGAGTTTTGTAGGCCTGAGCCTGGCTCTCATGCCGATTCCTCGTACCGGCGCCTTATGGCTTAGGGTCTCCGAGTACTTGGGATGGTCTGCTCCCCCAGGGGAGTTTGTGCAGAATGATCTCACGGACATCCTTGATGTTGGTCCCCCAACTGACCCGGTACTGCCGTTTCATATGGCTCTACAGAGAAGGGTGGCGGCGGCTTGGACTGCTCCGGAGAGTCTCCCGGCAGTGGGCAAGTATTTGTCGCGAAAATACCGTCCAGCAAGTAGGGACCCCCTGCTACTTGACCAGGCACCCCACTCCGGAGAGTTTGGTGGTGCAGGCGGCCACAGCCCCGGCAAAGCAGGCGTCGTACCCTACCATCCCTCCTGATGGGGACGACAAACGTTTTGATGGCTGGGCGAAGAAAGTGTTTTCTTCGGGTGGTATGGTGCTTCAGGCGGCCAACTCCATATGTGCCTTGTCTCGTTTCACACACACTCTGTGGAACTGTGTTGCGTTAGCGGCTGAACATATTCCCGAAGGGGACGAACGGGATGTTTGGTTTCCTTGCTATGGTCCAGGATGGTAAGGATGCCATGTGAGTCAGTTCAGTCGGGTTTGGACATGTCTGAATGCGTCAGCAGGTCCATGGCGGCGAGCACCGTGATACGCAGGTTTGCGTGGTTGCGGAAGTCGGGGTTTGCTCCTGATGTGCAGTCACGGCTCCTCAACATGCCCTTTGACGGTGAGCACCTTTTTGGCAGCAAGGCTGACGAGAGCCTTGGTTGCAGACCTCCAAAGCTGCAGCGAAGTCGTTGGGCGCTGCAGTTAGCCAACCTCCGCCTTTTCGTCCTAGGGGACAGCAATGGAGGGGTGGTTCCTTTCGCTATTACTCGTCCTTCAGTAAAGCGAGAGGAGCTAGCAGTCAAAGAGGCCAATGCAGGGGTACCAGAGGTGGACGACAGGGTACCCGTGGTGCCAAGGCCGCTCGGGCAGTTGCCTCTTTGCCCTCAGGTAACGCCGCAGCCGCTCCCACTCAGTCATGAGGCCATGTCCCATGGTTCGCCGGTTGGGGGAAGGCTGGCGCAGCATCTTGTAGAGTGACGTGCCATTACTTCAGATGTGTGGGTTCTGGAGATCATAACCCACGGCTACTGTGGTCCCTTTCGGCAGAGGCCTCATGACAATCCACCAGAGAACCTCTTTGAAGAGTCCGGATCCGCTCCTTGCACAGGAAATTCAAGCCCTGCTGGAGAAAGGCGCCATAGAACTGGTGCCTGTAGCGGAGAGGAACAAGGGATGGTATTCCCCTTATTTTTTGATTTCGAAGAAAGACTGGGGATTGAGACCCATCATGGACTTGCGCGGTTTGAACAAACTCCTCAGGAAGGACAAGTTCAAGATGGTTACTCAAGTCCTCCAGGCCCTTGAGCTTCAGGACTGGTTGGTGTCTCTGGACCTCAAGGATGCTTACTTCAATGTGCCGATCCATCCCAAGCACAAGAAGTACCTGAGGTTCGCGATTGGCGACTCGCACTTTCAGTTTTGGGTCCTGCCGTTCGGATTGACCTCCGCCCCGAGGGTTTTCACCAAGCTCATGGTGGTGGTGGCAGCGCATCTCAGGCAAGGGGGGGGGATTCACGTCTACCCCTACCTGGACGATTGGTTGATCAGGGAGCGCTCTCCCCAGCAGGTCCTGGATCATCGGTCAGTCACCTGCCACTCCCTTCACAAGCTGGGCTTCTCCCTCAATTTAAAGAAGTCCCATTTGACGCCAACACAGCGGCTCTAGTACATTGGAGCAGTGCTCGACACTTCCCTGGGGCAGTGTTTTCCTCCCCAGGTGAGGGCTCTTCACATTCAGCAGATGGTGCACAAGTTTCAGTATGCCCAGACGCTCCCAGCGTTCGAGTTCTTGTGGTTGCTCGGCCTCATGGCATCCTGCATTCTTCTGGTGCCAGAGGCTCGCCTGCGGATGAGATCTTTGCAGTGGGCACTCAAGACGCAATGGTCGCAGTCCTCCGGCAGGATGTCGGACCCGGTTCAGGTGCCGCCCTCTGTCGCCCAGGACCTTCTGTGGTGGGCTGTCAAAGGCAACTTGATGAAGGGGCTCCGTTTTGGCTTCCCTGGCCGGAGGTGACGATCGTGACGGATGCATCCCTCACGGGATGGGGAGCTCATGCCAACGAGCTGACAGTCAGCGGTCGTTGGTCTCCGTCGGAGTCCAGACTCTATATCAATCTGTTGGAGCTGAGGGCCGTCAGGCTAGCCCTGAAGGCTTTTCTGCCGGTCTGTGTGAGGAAATAATGTCCTGATCCTGACGGACAACACAGTGGCCATGCACTACCTCAACAAAAAGGGGGGGGCAGGGTCACTTCCTCTGTGCAGGGAGGCGATGCAGCGACAAAAACGTGACGGCGGATGCTCTGAGCAGGCAGAGCACGATCTCTCACGAGTGGGACTTGGCTCAGGAGATTCTCCTGGAGATCTTCGCCCTTTGGGGGACCCTTCAAGTGGATCTCTTCGCCTCCAGTGGCAACCGGAAGTGCGAGAGGTTTCTGCTCGCGGGAATTTCCTCCAAAAGGAGCCTTAGACGCGTTTGTGGTGGAGTGGTCATTCCCACTGCTGTACGCGTTTCCTCCAGTCCCCGTCATCCCGTGTGCTGCGGAGGTTACGGAGGTTCAGTTCCCGGATGATCCTCATTGCTCTGGCGTGGGCTCGGAGGACGTGGTACCTGGACCTTCTCGACTTGTCCATCTGTCCTCCACGTCGTCTTCCCTACCGAGACAATCTGCTCTCACGGGAGGCAGGTCGGGGGGGTCAGGTTCTCCATCCAAGGTCAGATCCCTCAACCTTCGCGCTTGGCTTCTGAAAGGTTGAGGTATAAGGATTTGGGACCTCCCTGAAGAAGTGATGGAGGTGTTGCTCTCGGCCCGACGGCCAGCAACAAAGTCTCTGTACCATTGCCGTTGGCGTAAGTTCTGCGACTGGTGCAGAGTTCAGAATGTGGATCCTTTTGCATGTGACATCCCCATGGTTCTGTCCTTTTTACTTTCTTTGGCCCACAGGGGCTTGCAAGTCGGTACCATTAAAGGTTACCAGGCGGCGCTGTCCATCTTTAAGCGCTCGTCTGAAGTGTGTTCCTACTTTAAAATCCCTTTGATTTCAGTTTCTGAAAGGGCTCACTAATGTGTTCCTCCGTCACCTTTCCTGGTGCCCAATTGGGATTTAAACCTTGTTCTCAGGTTTCTAACGGGTGCTCCCTTTGAGCCTTTGCACTCTTGTCCTTTGAGACGGTTGACTCTTAAAACTGTATTTTTAGTTGCGGTCACTTCGCTCGCAGAGTGAGTTACAGGCACTTTCAGTTAAGCCTCCCTTCACTGTTTTCCATAAGGACAGGGTTATCCTTAGAGTCCGTCCTTCTTTTCTTCCGAAGGTAGTGACAGAATTTCATTTGGCCCAGAAGGTTGTTCTTCCGGCATTCTATCCTCCTCCGCATCCTGGTAAGGAAGAGGAGAGGCTCCATAGGCTTGATCCTAGGATAGCTTTAAGATTTTTTGTTTCACGCATGTCCCGGGTCAGAGTGGACGATCAGCTCTTTATTGGTTACGCTGGAAAGCGTTTGGGACAAGCTGTGACGAAACAGACTTTGTTTCGCTGGATTATTTTGGCCATCTCGGAATGTTACCGCTTGGTGGGTAAGGACCCACCGGATGGCTTACGGGCCCATTCTACCAGGGGTATGGCTGCATCTACTGCCCTGCAGAGGGGTGTTCCTATTCGTAACATCTGTGATGCAGCCACCTGGGCTTCATACATACATTTGTACGTCACTATTCCCTCGATTCCATCCGAGGACAGGATCTGGCCTTTGGCAAGGCGGTCCTTTGCTCTGCTATTTGATTGGCAATTCTAAATTTTGATTCTAAATTCTTTCCCTCCTCCTTGCTCTGGTACTGCTTTGGGAGTCTGTCATAGATATGGAATACGTCGGAGGACCCAATCCTCTCAAAGAACAAGTTACTTTCTTACCTGGTAACGTTCTTTCGATGGGATGGTCCGACGTATTCCATATCGCTCCCTCCCTACATTCCCCGCTGCAGAATTGTTTTTGCGATTGCAGCTTACGTTCCGCAAGGCTTTTTGTCTGACTGGCAGTAGACTAATTTCACAGGTTCTGGGGGAAAAAACAACTGAGGCTATGGGCATCTTGCGTCCTACTTATCACATCGGATGATGTCGGATGTCGGAGGAGGTCCTCAACGACGGCGCATCGACGCAGACGCCGAAAAGTTTCCGAAGCAGCACAGCTGTGGTGATTACCTGTCATAGATATGGAATACGTCGTCGGACCATCCCATCGAAAGAACGTTACCAGGTAAGAAAGTAACCTGTTCTTTCCTTCGAGACACTGGGCAAGAAAAGAGGTTTGACCTTAAGTTCTTCATATGCTGCTAGGATAGGCCGGGCACTTGATTGTTACAGATGGCATCAATGCTTGCCTCGGCTACCTCCGTTTAGGTTACTTTTCTTATCTGCCTCAATCAGTTTTGTCAATCTTACTACCTTCCGGGTATTACCAGTAACAGCAATACCTTGAGGTCTATACTGCAATGTTCTTAAGTCAGGGGTTGATGGACATCGAGGGTTTTAGGTCTAATACATCGTGATCACTAACTATTCTGCATTTTGCCTCAAAATATTGAATGTCTAACCTGTCTTTACGCGTTATACGTGAATAGTCAATTAAAGATTGTCCATTTGGGCCATTAAATGTATATTTTGCTGGTTGGTCTTTAATGAACCTACCATTACAGGCCCTTTCAATTCGTGCAGGGCCAAGTAGGTTTCCAAGGCATGGAAGTTATTTTTGGGGCGGCAGCCTGGTGGTCTGGAAGACCCCACATCTGATCTTGTTCTGCTCAAAGGCTCAAATTGTAATTTTAGATTGCCTATAACCAGTAGAGTTGACTCTTGCTGCCTCAGTTTCGAAACAATCGTCCTCCAACGAAGGCGCTTCACTATGTCCAGACCACTGGGTCCTGGTAGGTCTATTATAGATCTTCAATAAAGACATGCTCTCTGCTATTTGTTCGAATGAGATGTTGCAAATCTGGTGAACCAGTCTTGTTGTATCACCACCCCGTGTAGAGTTTTTATCAATCCAAATTAGTAAGCCACCGAACTTTCTTTTGAGCCCTTTTTGGCAGCAATTGCATAGGATTGGCAACCCTGTAAGAAAGGGGTTGTGAGACCCCATGATTCTTGGTAAAGTAATATTTGAAAATCTCTAATGAACGTTGGCCAATCTGATTTTCAATATATCTGTCAATGCCGCCTGTGTTCCAGGATAAGACGATAAATTCCCATCTCCTTTCCCAACCTCAAGGGCACTAGTCGCTCAACTGCATCTAAATCAACTATGGTGCTGTCCATTCCCACTGTGGGTGTTGGCTCAACAATGTTCTTTTGTGCAACGTTCTCCATATTTGATAAAAGGGGGCTAACGCTAGACACCTTGATCCTCAGGTGTGGAAAAAAAGCTTGGGGCACTTCAAAACAATGTTGACAATCTTGGGGTGAATAGGTTCTGGCCTTTGTACCCAAAATTCCCTCGGCCAAGTCCCAAGATGTCAAAAAGACTTGTACATAGTCGAAGCCTGAGTTTAAATTTGGTTCTCTTATGCGTTTGACTACATGAATGAAAGACACCCCCTTATGTGCCTAAACCAAAATGTCTTATCGGGGCATCTTGCTCTTCAAATGTACCAGGGTCAGCTGAGGTACGTTGGCCTATTACCGATGGACAGCCTCTGACACGGCTCAGTAAAAATTCCTTAGGTTATTACATCCTGGCACTGAGCTTCGAAACCTCAGTTTTCAATTGGGGGCTGGTTAAAGCCTGTCAGTGGATTAGACTCTCCCGTCCTCCATGCTTTCTTTGGGGAATCCTTTATGTTCCAAGATGGGTTACTATGACTTTTTTGGGGGCGCAACAAACCTCTGGGTGGCAAGTGTCACCCGAACCCGTCTTGGACACTGGAGACCAAGTTCTGCTCATTGATGCATTATTAAACACGTTAGTTCGGGGGGGGGGGGGGGGGGGAAATCACTGAGCCAACTGAGCTGTGGTTCTTACAAAACAGGGGGCTATTTTGGCTTATAAAGCCTTTAAATCATTAGTTAAAACAAAGACGTCCGTCAGTAACGTCTGCAATGTCCTCCTTTTATCTTTATCACCATGTCATTAATCATCTCTGACAAACTGCCCAAATCCAAGAGTTTACTCACAGTTGGGCCCATTAGATCGGTTTCATTTCCTGTTTTTCTTCACACCCTTCCTTCTCTGCTTCTGATGGGGGTCTTACATGCTTTCCCATCAGCGTGTGCTAACCTTCCCTTGAAGGTATTCCTAGTTGTTGTTGTACACCCAGATGTCTGTTTTTTTTTTTCCCCCTTTTCCTTTTTTCCTCCTCCCTTGACAGTTTACTAATCACTTTTGTGCATGGCCTCCCCCTACCATCCACCAAATTTGAGGTGGAGGAACTAGTCTTCTCCAAAGATATCATTGTGCTTCTCCGTCCCTACGTCCCCTGCTGCCCCTTCCTTGTGTATATGGAGTTCCACTGAGGGCAGAGCGAGACATGCGTCCATCTCCACCCAACCATCGTCTACATTTCTGCTGCTGATTTTAAAGGGAAATTAGTAATTTTGACCCCCCCACTCCTGCCCCGTCCCTGACCAGGGTTCTTGGCGGTCTGGACAGAAATGAAAAGATCCGTATTTGCTTTAGCGTTCAGCTCGCTTAACCTCAACGCCTAGTCGCCTCTTGCTCCCGTCACAAATCGCCAGTAACACATTCAGTTAGTCAGCTCTGCGGAACGAAAGGTGGGCCACACCAGTAAAGCCCGGTCGTTTTGACAGAAGACTGCCAGAAATGACAATCGCCTCCCACCTGCCGCTAAAGATGTAGACACAATTGTGATATGTGAATGATGAGGATAGCTGCAAACAAACTCACTAAAAATTGCTGTCAAGGAAGCGTCTCATTAGATCATAGTAGATTGTAGCAGGGTCGTAGCAACGTGGGACCTGTACGAAGCCGTGCTCTTTAGTTTCACAGCCTGCGGCTCCAAACAGCCGGCTTGCCCTTTGACGGCAAGGGTTGACCACTGCTGCTGTATGCGTTGGGGGTGTGGCTTAGCCCCAACAGGAAACTGGGACCATAGCGCTGCTGGGGAAGTGTGCCTGCAAGCTCCAACAACTGAGCTTGCCCTTTGCCAATAAAGCTTGTTAATGCAGCAAAAATACAGGATGTTTCAGCATGGCCCAAAGGCTTACTGCGCTTTTAAACGAGCATTGGGAATGCCAGTTTCGGCGTGTGTAGGCATGGGAAAGCCACAGCCATGCAGGTGCAAAATGGTGAGAGTACCCGGGCATCTAATAGCGGTGCCTGGCAAACGCCTAATACGTGTACACAAGCCAAAACTGTTGGCTTAACAGGACTTCAGGGAAGGACACGCAGTGCTTATGAATCGAGTGGCTGAGGTCAGATCTGGTTAAGACAATTTTTACACCAGTAGTGCGTTTACAGCTCCAATTAAGTCATTAACTCTCAGATGACAGCTTTGAAGAAACGCTGGCAGGCACTTCCAAGAGCAAAGTTGTATGATAAGGATTGATTAAATCGAGCTCAGTTTCTAGGAGGAGATATTTTGGGTGGAGCAGGAACTGGGTTGGAATGGTCTAGTGCAGGGGTCTGCAACCTTTGGCTCCCAGATGTGTTTTAGTGATTCTGCTGGTCATGAGCAGTCAATAGGCGGACACGTAACAAACACTTACAGGCTGTGTGTCCCTCCTCGCTATTCCTCTCGATCTGTACTCTAATGCAATAGTTTTGGCGCAAATAGCCCAAACTAAAAAGAGAACTTGCGTGTATTGGTGTGTATGAGAAAGAATGCGTTGGCTTCCTTTAAATCTGCAGCGATGATGGCCCTCCCCACTTCAGTGCGCTTTAACCGGCATGCCTCCCCTCCCCATGCCCCCCATACCTGGGCCTTTTTTGGTGATTTTGTTATGTCGCCATTCAATGCCTTGCCTTGTAACTTTTGTTACATGAGATATCTGGGCCAAATTTTGCTTTTTTTTTTTTTTTTTCCCCCACATGTAGGCGGTCGTAACACCACACAGGGATCCTAGGTTGCTGTAGGGGGGTGAGAGAAAAAACCCGAAAAGTTGTCATTTTTTTCAAAAAATGCCAATAAAATGATGTACAAAGAAGCCTGTGGTGGTTTTCCTTGTAAGAAAACAGGGTTTGCTGTGCTGAATTCCCCAAATTCCTGGCTTTCATGAACAGGTTAAGTTGAATTGAAACAAAGAAACATATTTTTATGTGTTTATCAACTGTTTGTGAGGTAGGCGATTTTCGACATTTTTGGCAATTGGACATGGGTGGACGGAATGGAAGGAAAGGTTAGGAAAGGGTGATTTGCGCAGCTCAGGCAACAACTAGGTAGGGAAAAATTCCATAGTTTGGGGTGGGGGGGGGGAAGCAGGAAAATGACCGAAAAAAGGTATGTGGTGGACATGGTTGGCCTGGTACGGCAATGGCGTCTATGAATTTTGAGAAAAACAATGCTCCACTACATTCCTCCAGACTCTTGAAGTTAGAAAATCACACATTTTGTAGTGTTTCACAAAACAAGCAATACCACAAGCCAAAAACGGAGCCATGGTACACAGGAGTTTTATGCTTACGGCCTGAATAGACTTACTTGGCATGTGTAAATCAGGCAAAGCAATGTGGTGAGGCAGGGCAAGCATATAGTTTTTGAAAGAGCACAGGTAGACCTTTTCAAGGTTAGGTGACTTGTGCAGGTTACAGAAGTGTATGATGCCTAAAGCAGCGACTAAATGTAAGGCACATTTGGGTAATGAAAGGGTTGTGTGACAAAGGGCACCAGCAAACGGGTCAAAACGTTATGAAAACCATGCAAACACAACAAATGTCATACCTTTCCACGTTCCTACAGGTGTCCCGACAAACGGTACCTCACATTTGTGGGTGCAGCTACCTGGGCACCAAGGGGAAAGCTGAAAACGTGGCTAACCCAAAGTCTTTTTGGACAGCAGAATTTGTGGAATTTTGCTCAAGCGCACACCATACAGATATGGGCTTAGGGTGTCCAAGCTACCAAGGAAAACCGGGAACACTATGCATTTTCGAAAAGTGGGCACCCGTGGGAATCCGCAGAGGTCTGACTTGTGCAAATAGGCCCAGAATTAATTACCCAGAAATCCTGGAAAAGTCCGAAATGTGGCAAACCCCCCCCCCCCCAATTTCCGCACATTTCACTCGGCTCACCCACCGAAAGACGCTGCCAGCAACACATGGCCTACCTTCCTGCATTCCTACAGTTATCCCGATGAAAAACATACCTCATGTGTGGGTGCACTTACTTGGGCGGAAAAGGCTAACCCACAGGTAACCTTGGCCTTTCTCACAGCACATTTTGTTCATGTGGGCAACATACAGATTTGGGCCTAGGGTGGCGAAGCCATCAAGGAAAACGGGGAACCACATGCATTTCCCAAAAGAGGACACCCGTGGGAAACCAGAGGTCTGCCTTGCACGAATCACACCAGAATGTATTGCCCACAATCCCCAGCAAAATTTTTCCAACAAAGTCCAAACTTTGTTGGAAAAAAAAAACAATTTTCAGACATTTCACTCTGGCCACCCACCAAAACACGCCAACGCCACATGTCCTACCTTCCCGCATTCCCACAGGTGTCCCGATGAAAAACGTACCTCACATGTGTGGGTGCACCTACTTGGACGCAAAAGGAAAAAGGCTGAACCATTTCTAACCCCCAAAGCATTTGGGCACACATCCTACATATTTGGGCCTAGGGTGTCCAAGCCACTAAGGAAAACTGGGAACCCCATGCAGTTCCGAAAAGAAGACACCAACAATCAAACCCAGTCTCATCCACCCCACTGACAATGGGCCCTAACCATAGAATAATAAAATGGTACTCGCACAATGTTGCAGCTGTTCCTGTAGAAAAACCTGTGTGAATGAAACAAACACTTGTTACCTACAGTCACCCCAGCAAAACAAATCCTTAGTACTACTCTACGATCACTGCCCTCCATTCAAGCCATCCCTGGTGGTCTATTGACTCTCACCCCCCAGTAAAAACACATTTGCCCCTTCCTAGGGGCATACATCTGACCCCAGGGAGGGCTACATGAGGTGCCCCCCATTTTGGGTAGGGGGAAAGGGCCACTCCCCCTTTCCTTTACCATTTTCCCTGGTGGTTTAGGGTGCCCCTCAGCCCCCCCCTCAACTGCTTCCAAACACTTCGAATTTTTCTTTTATTTTTACCCACCTTCCCTTGGGGCAGATGGGCACAGATGGGCAGGGAGGGGGGCATCTCATGTATCCTTCCTGGGGGCAGAGAAGGGGGTGGGGGGCCTGTCATGCACGCCTCCCTGGGATAAGGTGTGCCTTCCTAGGAGTAGATATCTGCCTCCAGGGAGGGCTGTATGACATGGATCCACACCATTTTGGGTGGGGGAAGAGGACCGCCACCTGCCCCACAGCCCCCTAAAATACGGTCTACCATTTTCAATTTCTTTTGTTTACACAACTCCCCTTGGCTCACATGGGCACATTAGTGTGCCAATCTGCCCCTAGAGTGCCCAAAACCTACAGACCCTCTCATTGGGGGACCTGTCTGACATGTTGTGGTGGCCCCCCGCCCCCACCTCAAATGGATGGGGGAGGGTACCTCATTAATGCCTCCCTGGGGCTCTTACGAACAGCTGCATGAGGTGCCCCCCCATCCATTGGGGGTGGAGGGGGAAGAGGGCCACAACAAAATGTTGGCCAGGCCCCCAATGGGTGGGCAGTTGGTTTTGGACACACTTGGGGGCAGATTGGCACACCAATGTGCCCATCTGTGCCAAGAGAAGTTTGGTAAACAAAATTAAATTGAAAATGGTAACTACACTTTAGGGGGGGCTAAGGGGCATCCTAAACTGCTGGGGAACTTTCTAATGTAAAGGAGCGTGGCCCCCACACCAAATGCAGGGGAGGGCATCTCATTCAGCCCTCCCTGGGAGAAGATGAGGGGGGCATCTTGTGCAGCTCTCCCTGGGGTCAGATGCCCCTTCCTAGGAGCAGATAACTGCCCACAGGGAGGGCTGCATGACATGACCCTCTGTCCATTTTGGGTGCAGGAAGGGACACCCCTTTGCATAAACACTTCCCTGGTGGTGTAGTGGGGGGCACTCCCCCCAAAACCATCAATGATTTTTTTTCTCTTGGGCCCATTCCCTAGGACAGATGGAGGAAGATGGGCACCAGTCTGCCCCAGGGGGGCCCTAACCTGCTGGCCCCATCTTTTGGGGGCCTGCCCACTTTACTGGTGCCCCCAATTGGATGGGGGGGGCATCTCATGTACTCCTGCCTGGGGTCAAATCTACCCCCAGGGAGAGCTACCCCCTTTTGTGTTTAAAAAACAAAAATGAAACAAAATATCCCTGGTGGCTAGTGGCCCCCCACCCAAATCTCCCTTTGTTTTTTGGTTTTCAATGTGCCCCCCTTCCCTGGGGGCAGATCAGCCTTCTGCCGTGCGGGTTATCCATATGTGCCCCCATGCTTTGGGGGGTTCTGGGGGAGAGGGCTGCTTACCCCTCCTCCCCCCACTTTGAAATAAATCCCTGTTGGTCTAGTGGGCATTCCTGGGCACGGATCGAGCGTTCTGAGCCCGATCCATGCCCAGCAATGCTTTCACAAAAGGGTCGTTGGAAAGGGGAGAATTGCCCCTTTCCAACGACACCACTCTCGATTTCCGGCTTGAAATACAGCCGCAGATCGAGGCAGAGCAAGGTGTACACTCACCTTGTGTTTTCACTGCGGCAGCTAAAAATGGCTGCCGCAGTGAAAATACTTTGTTTCATGGCGTGCGTTACGCACGCTGACATGAAACTGAAGGTAATCCAGCCCAAGGATCCCGCCCTTCACATAACCCGGGGGTTCGCACAAAACGAAGTGCCAAAGAGGAGGAGGTATCTCGTCCTTGGCAACAGGGAGGTAATCCCAAGGACGAGATACCTAGCCCTTGGCACTCA
Organism: Ambystoma mexicanum; assembly: GCF_040938575.1. Classification (NCBI taxonomy): domain Eukaryota; kingdom Metazoa; phylum Chordata; class Amphibia; order Caudata; family Ambystomatidae; genus Ambystoma; species Ambystoma mexicanum. Next base: position 135,162,583 of record NC_090927.1, read on the forward strand.
AGGGGCTAAAGGTGTGCGTATTGGGGGGGGGGTTGTTATGGTGCCTTGGGTATGGTAAAAGCCGGATGTGCCTTGCAGTAATTGTCAACAAACTTGGCCGGTTTCATAATGTGATGTCGAGTTCATTTACAAAGGTGATTCTTTTTAATTTATTTTTTCTGTTTATAAATGAGTAGTCCTACTGATGTAACCGTGGAAAGCCACACGAAGCACCAACGTTTCCAACACTGAATGAGCTCTACATGTTTTACCTATGAATTGGATTGCTGGGTCTTGGAGGGCAAGGCCACCCAGTGCAAAAGAACCAAAGGGCAACCTTTGGAAACACTTGTGTTTTGGCTGTTTTTTTTTTCCTTCCTTTTACAAATATTTAATAGAATTCTTGGCAAAACCAAAATGTACTTTAGCCAATGCCAATATTATCAAATTTGTTGCGATTGGTTCCTAAGGCAACATGTCATTTTCCAACTTCTCGAAGGGGCAACAACCAGGCCAAATGTCTCTACTATTCATCCATAGTGCTTACCAAAGGTACCAACTGCCCTACTCCCCGTGTACTCCAGTTAGCTTGGGAGGACTTCATATCTTAGGGACCACTGGCTTTCCCAGTTCCCACTAGTTTTCAAAAGTTTCCACCCCAACGTTTCGCTCTGTAGGCCTTTAGTTGTGTACCGGCTGTGCTGTACTCTTGTTCAGAGGAGAATTGCTTAGCATTTTGGTGGTGGACTGTCCTAGGGCAAGACAAAGACCGATATGTTTCAGATATTACTCATCTGTGAAAGATGGTGAGCTAAAGACTCTGGGTAAGTCCCTCGTAACTGGGACTATTGTCCGGCAGAGGGACTCCCAGGACCCCCTTTATTTTTTGCCAGCGTGAGTCTCGCATGTGAGTTGGCGGTCTTACCCCTTTCCTCCCAGCATGAGGTGCAGTTTCACAAATGAGCGGCACAACCAGTTGTTCTAATGCTCAGCTGCAGGTAACACTCCTACCTTGTTCTCAACTGATCATTTTGTGGAGCTGCTCAGTTTTGAATATTACCTTTCGTCCTGCTCTCGGATATTTTTCGTTGTTGCTGTTTTTCCACGATCTTTGTTGCAAGTCTGCACTTGTTGGCCTGCTTTCCTGCGAAGAACAGGAAGTTTTCTGTTAAGATTTTTCCTGAGGTCATTCATAAATGCCCACTATTTTCCTCGGAGCATAAACAAGACCCTTGTTCTGAAAGTTGCCTGATAAGCAATGTATTCCTTTGGTTCTGCAATGTATTATGTCATTCTGTCGTCCAGCCATACCACTCTGCTGTGAAGATTGTATTTAAGGCTTTTTTTGGTAGTGTGGTTTTTCACCCAGCCCACCACTGTAGAATTTTACATTTCACCAATCCCACGGCCGTCCACCCCCTCTTCTAACACTATTGAATCTAAAAAACAAATGCCATGCGTGTTTAGAACTACTTTGCGCTGGATTCTGTTAGAATGCTTTGCAAGCATGTTTTCCCTTTTAAAGGCACTTAATTATATACAGCTCCAGAGTATATTTGGGTCAGAAGCCTAAGCTACTGGCGCTGGTATTCTGCAATCTTTTTATTACTTTTCCGTTATGTCCACATACAGTTCGTTAATGCATACTGATTGGGTGGGTTTCTATCACTAGCCAATCTTCGTACGATACTTTGAAGATATAATTTGGCTTATGTGTTTAATCTTATCAGTTTACTACCCATGTGTGTTTTCTTTTCTTTTTTTTTCTTCCAAGTCCCATCACTTTGCCTCCATACTATTTTGATATTCTGTCTGACGGGACTGGTCAAAGCTTTTGTTTTGTAGCACCTGAAATGTCCTTTTTACACTGGGCCTGGCACATGCTGTGGTGGGTTGGAGCAAGGAGGCGGACACTTAACCGACGTTTTCAAAATGTATTTAAATAAGGATAAGGTCTATCTTTCTCTATTGCTAGAGGAGTGTCCCTGCTTATGTATTGACATTTCTAAAGCACAAACCAAGGCCCAGAGGCATCTGGGCTCAAGGGGAGAGAAACCAGTGGGATTCAATAACTGAAACAGACAAAGAACCGGGAAAAGAATACAATGGGTGGTTGAACTATAAGGTCTTTAATTGTTTCTGAAAACTAAGCTGCTTAGGTAGAGCATGGAGGGAGGCAGTGTGTTCTGGGGCATAGGGATCTGGACAGAAAAGGGCCTCTTGATCTCGACTTGTGGAATCGTGGCACAAGGAGATTTTTGTCACTAGAACATAGCCTACAGGGAGGAATATATGCTTTGAGTTTGTGGTGCCAGAAAGGAGGGGCCGTTGGGGTAGAAGGCCCTGTGAACAATACAGAGGATCTTGAACTTGATCCGTCTCCTAACCGGAAGCCAATGCAGGCTACCCAATGAAGTGGTGACATGCTCAGATAAAATATCTAAAGGTGCTCGTCAGTAGTCTGGGAGTCCCACAGGAATATGTCCACCGTCCAAAACTAGTTTTAACTGATCCTACCTCAATTTTCACTAAATTGGACCAGGAGAATGTCTCCTAGTTTGTCTGACGGAAAAAGTCTCTTCTTTATTCCAAAGTTCACTATAATGGGAAATAATTCAATAATATCTTGCCACCTTCTGGATTAGTATTTGTATCTGTCAGTGTTCTTGGGTTTCCCGCGCCCTTTCTGGTAGCTTTTCGGCAGTGCTTTATATCACCTATGTACCCAGCTATACCAATTCTATGCACTACTTTGTAATTTTCTCTGTGTATAACTATGTAACTTGTTAATAAAGCTTCGCATTGTCTGTACTGCTTGGGCCCTGATACCCCTGGGTCCGGTGCGCATCATATAAATTAATAAATAAACAAACCCTTTCCTATAGTTTTGACACTGACGTGTCTTCCCGTTTCTTGCAACCCAGGCTTCTTCGGGTGGGATATACGTTCTTGTTGTTTGAGTCTCCTCACCCAAACCCCTATTCTGGTGTTCTACTTGATCAACATTTCCATTATCAAGCTCACTTGCATTCAGTTCACATTCTTGATATCATTTCTCTAGGTTGTTCCACTCTTTTTTTGATCTTTTAAGCTCTGGGGTCCTTTCCCCTCTTCTCAGGGTATTTGGGCCCAAATCTTAATGCCTTCTCCCCCTGCCTTATTTGTTATCCTCTTTATCGCTCTAGCGCACTTCCTCTTAAATTAATTTTAGTAACTCGTCACTTCCACAGGAATAGGTTTCTTCCACTTCATAATGATAGCCCTGTGGCCCTTATTTCCCCTATTTTCCCTGTTATCTCTGGGTCTGCTCGGGAATGCTCTCAGGCTTGGCACTCGCTCGGGTTGGTTTCCTCTGTAGGCCTTCTTGTGCCTCTTGACTCTACTGGTGAGCTGTACTCTGTCTTCACAATCATTGTGACCGTGTATGGCTATGAATGTAGCAGACTGTCTAGTCAACTCCCCAGCTGGGTGATTTTGGTGGTGATCCAATGCCGCACGGCCCACGGCGAAGATGTCATGGTCACACCACCATGGAGATTAGCATTCCTCTCGGGCAGTAAAGGTCGGGTCTCCAGCATTTCCCTCTGTCGTCAGGAGTGTTCTCAAAGTCGCGGGTTCAGTGGCTCTCCACGACTCTGCCTCTTCCAGGCATCATGTTGTTGGCTCCGCTAGTTCTTCCTCTCCCTTGTCATTTGTATGTGTTTTCTTAGACCGATCTTTTTCCTTGTTCATCAATTTTAATTTCACGTTTGGCCAAGTCTCTGGGTACTTGAATGTTTTCAGATCTGATGGTCCCATATAGGGGTGTCATGGTATTAGTTTTATGACGGTACGATAACCTTCTTGCCAAGTGACGGTATATCATGGTTATCGCGGTATAGCAGGTGGAGTTAACCAATCTTAACAAATATTTCCTAAAAGGTCATAAATTGTCAGATTTATCATCACAAACAACCAGGCACCCAGGGCTAGAATTGGGCTTTTCAACATACTTTCCACTGAAATGCCACCCCTTGCTTCCACCAAACACATGTGTGGAGAGGAGGAGGGAGGGGAGCCCTGGTGCGACTGGCAAAGCAAACTGAATAGCTTTTCTTAAGTGGTTATTGTGGCTTTTAGCTCCCCCACTGGCTACTGGTGGAGATGAACATGTTGCCATCTTTATAACCTGCATGCCACAGATCAATGGAGGCTGATGGTAGTATAAGCTTGTGTACACACACGTACACACACGTACACACACCCCCCTTTACGTTACAGCCTTTAGTTTACTTGCGGGCCCAAAGGTGTTCATGTAATCACGGACATGTTACCCTTTGGTATGGCAGCAGGGAATACCCACAGAGATGAGTGAATTTCGAAGTGCGACTTATTATATGTAAATTCAATGATAGAACCAGGCAAATACCCCATTGTCATATGTTTAGCAAACATTATCCATTATAAATATTTAAACCCCAAAGCCACCAAAGTGAAACCTTTCGCTTCTTGCCACTGTATTTATTCTTCCTATTGCTAACATATTGATTTTGTGTCGGGCACGTGTGGTTTATGGAATGTCATTAAAAACTGCTCCAACTGAAACTACTTGGCAGATGCCACATCCAACAGTGCAAGACCAAGACTGTGCAGCACTTGCTTACTGCAGCCTTTCCAAATCAGATTGAAAAGCACACTTAACGGTATAAACGGTATACCGGTATAAACAATGTGACGATTATTATTGTTCAATTGAGTGGTTCACGGTATCGTTAACGGTATACCGTTCTACCGTTACATCCCTAGTCCCATATATGCTACTAGGCTGGAGGGTCAGTGTAAGAGGATTCTCTCTGAGCAAGTTCCCACTTGCCCAGAGCTAAGGGGAGGGTCTTCTAGAGCAGGCTCACCCCCTAGCCTCAAGGGGTACGCTCCCCCCTTGGGCAAGGGAGTAATACTCTAGATTCATCACAATGCAGTGTTTGGTACCCCCTACCTATCCACCGCCTCTGGGCCTTGCCCTGTGTTCCTTTTTCTCTGCATACTTTGTATTGAAGTAGTATGGCACAGTCGGGACTTTGCTGTATGAAGAGACCATTTAAAAAAAAAAAAAAAATATATATATATATATTCCATCCTAAGGTAATCTCTATCTTCCTCCTGTAAATGTACTTTCTTTTCCAAACACACACCCTTGTGCAGTTCCTTCACTCCATAAATCTCAAATGCAAGCAGAAAACGTCTGAGGTTTGGACCTTGACACCACCCGACCAGATAAGCAGTATGAAATCTTCCCATCTTTCTCCCATAGTATGAGGCATTGCAGTATTTCTTTTCTTCAATCTGTCTGACAAAGGGGCTTTGTTTCTTGTTTTTCCTGTGGGCGTTGCTATGCAGCTTCGAAACCGCATTCTCTCTAGTACATGGAGTACACCGGTGTGACACTTTTTTTACTGTACTTTTTTGTCATGCTCTTGTCAGCCCAAGCACTGGGAGGTTTGTTGGTTCATTAAAACGTCAGAGAAATCTGGGGTAGCTCTACAGAAAGACCTCCTGGTAGATGTGAGGGAGATTTAGGCCAAACTCCTACCAACAAAAGGACTGATCTGTTGTGCAGGCTGCTACAAGCAGGTCTTCCTAGGGTCTTGCTCTCAACCATACCCATCCATAATGGCGGCAGACGCAAAGTATTCTAGGCCAGCTTTGCTGTCTTCTCTCGTACAAAACACAGACGGAGGTCTGGAGGATCTTGGAAATATGTTTGCCAATTTGGTGTTTCAATGATGCAGGCCAATGCTACGGCTGTAGTAGCTCCAGATAGAGGCTATGGAGAGATTGGTCGAATTTTATCCCTGCAGAAATTTGGAGAAATTAAAATCAAGGGAGGCCTTTCAGGTGAGTTTTATCAGGTAGGATCTCCTTGTTGCAGCAGCCCATCGCGTTAACACTTCGTATAGCGGTCTTTCCATAAGTGGCCATTCATAGAGGTTGACAAACCTAGCAAAAGTGGCTACATGCCACCAAGTTTATAAGAGGTTAAAGAGGAGAACCTTGGACTCCCCCATTGGTGTTGCTCTTTGGCATCCCACGACGGAAGAAGCACTCACTACAAAAATGGTTAGCACTTTCACTGCAATCTTTGGCTTTCTTTAAACCACCCACCATGAAAAACCCAGCAGCTTGTGGCTGCATTTGTTTTTCTGTTACTTCACAGGTTTTCATGGGTTGCAGTAACTGACAATCACGCAGGACTGGTCGCAGTGTACAGAGGGGAATGAAAACGCAGAAGACCTCTGCTCAAGGTTTTCTTACTTCCAACCTCTACAGTAGAACCTTCCTCTGCTGCAGCCAAGAAAGCCAAATGATTGATGTTGCGGATTGGTCTCATGGTACTCTGGTGCGAAGGATAATTTACCTTCACATGGAGACGATGTAGACAATTGTCGCAAGCCGAAGATTCAGATTGCTTCCCGCACTGATCCCAGGGCCATCCTAAGGCATTATGGCACAGACAAATTTGCCCACACCCACCCCTAAATTAAAGCGATGTAGGCATCCAGAATCTCTGATCATGCAATAATCAAGCATGCTCCCTTAAAGTCTGCTTAGCTGCTTCATTCTTCTTGGAATAATACGGGTACACCAGCAGTTTATGACCAGGGTACTCGTGTTCTAGCATAGAAGGCCCTTTTTAACAATAGCAGCCACAAGAAAGGTATACAGGCTTTAGTATAGATGGCCACAGAGCAATAGCTGTATGAAAAAGGAACACATACCCCGATATAGATTTAGAGCTTGGTTTAGCAGCCTCAGAATCGAAAAGTGCTCAAGCATGGATATAGGAGACAGATTTGAAAATATGAGAAAGGAGGTACACCTAAAATTGTATACATGACACATACAGATTAGAAGCTATCAGAAAGATGTAAATGAAACTAGGCCTGGGTTTTCAAGTGCTATTGATGTTAGTAAGCAATCTATGTTCGTTATACCAATGGTCATTATTTATGAAGCAACACTATTGCCACTTAAGCTATCGGAGGTATTTAGAGAATAATCCTGAGAACTAAATCATTCTTGGGGATGGCAATTCAGAAATATTTAGGGATAGAAAAATGACCACTTTAATGAGATGCCCAATATCTCACTTTAGGCTTTGAGCCCAGTGCGCAATTTATACAGTTTAAAACCAGTTTCCAGTTTGTCAAGTAAGATGCAAATATTTGTCCATGAAGTAAAACAATACCTTGTTTTGTAAACTTGACTTTGAAAGTACACAAATCAAGTAATACCCCAACATTTGATTTTATAGAAGCATGATTTTAGTTTAATTTTTTCCATCGGAAGTATACAAGCACCAGAACACTAATTGAAAACACAGACGTGTGGATTGTTATTCATGATGTGCAGAAGAAAATTTGAAAATGTACAAAAAAGCAAACTGTGAAATAAGGGGACCTGGAAAAGGTTGCCAGAGGCCTATAACATTCCTTTGTAACTAATACATGCAAGTGTAATGGTAGTGGCGCCTCTCATGATGCCTCATACTTTGATGTAATCTTCAAGTTAATGTCACTTGTGAGAGGTCAGATATGGGAGACTGAAATAAAGTAGTCGACATCAGACATCTTTGTTAAAAGAAAGGGGTTGGATAAAGGCCCGTGTCTCTTTCCCAAAGAACATTTCCCCGCCAAGGAAACTAAAACTAAAGATCATTCTGTGTCTTGTCAAAATTCTATAAACTGTCCTTGTGTCCAAAACCTATAACTCACACTAAAATGAACTGAGTGTAAGGAAAACGTGCCTAACTTATGTTTAGCGAAAATGTTCAGAAATGAAACCTATAATTCCAACATTCCTTGGATCCAAAGGGTAGTTCCCACTCCTGTTTTTTTTTCTTTTTTTTAAATTTTTTTTTTTTTTTAGGAAGGATGGCACAGATGTCTTTTCCCAAATGTTTCCTTAAGGAGGGCAAGAATGTCTCTTCGGCTAGGAAAAGTTTTATTTCAAGGCGGGTAAAATAATTTTTTTATACAACTGCTTCACATATGGCAAAGTGCTACTTGCACAACAGCTTCAATAATGGCTTCTTGGCATTCTCGCTTACCAGGAATTCTTCAATAGTTTCCTCAGATCCCCTGATTTACTCTTGCCAGGCGTCCCCTTCTGGGTTCTATAGAACCCCTGGTGTACTCTCCTGCCACCAGATACCATTCCCTCAAAAGGCTCACTGCCTTATATATCCCACTTATCAGGTCTTCTTTCAATGGTCTCTTTATGTGTTAGTATAGCACATTTGTACTTTTGCACGGTCTGTACTTTTGACTCTGGATTTAACTTGTCCCAAGCTTCCCTATATTGACCTCTCCCATATGAAGACTTGTTTAAGTTCTGATTCTTAACTTCTTAACTAGTACTTATTTACTTATGTAAATGCTTGTTCTAACTTAACCCATATGAGCTTTGTGTGTAGACCTGCGCAAAGCTGGTCTTTCAGCTTTAACATTCACCTGCTTATCACATTTGCTCCAGCTTTCACCATATTGACATTTCAGGCATGAGGAATTGTGCAAATTCAGTCTTTTTAAATTTACTTGCCCGTTATTCAAAATGTACCTTCTCCTCCCATGTGATATCACTCATAATATCCCCTCCAGGGTCAGGTAGCGGCTGCCATCCTTCGGCCACATGGGAGATCTTAGGCTGGTGGATCAGTGATGGCTCCTCAGGATTCATCACACAACACTGCAATAATATGCAAGGGGACAGAAATGCGAGACAGACTACTTGATAGGTTTTAGTCCCGTGCCCTTTTCTCCATACTTGTGGGACTTCAGAGCACTTCAGTAAAAATGCATCAAATATTTAGATTTATGTCCTTTTATTTGTACGCGGCGTACCGCACATCGCCGTAACCCCGCCCTTCAGTCCTTTTCTCTGTGCGGTCTGGACATACTAGCATCATTTGCAATTTTTTCTTTATTCCCTTTGTCCTTCCTGCTCCAGTTCCCTGGTCATCTAGACCTCTGTCTATGCCGAGTGTCTGGGGTTCGTGTCCTGTACTTCATGTGAACATAGTTTCACAAGGGGGGAATCCCCACGCTTTGCTTAGTGTCTAGGCCCGGAGCATCGCTGGGACCCGTGCTTCTATTGCGATTCCTTTTCCGTCCCGCACTCCACTGTCTGTTTCTTTGGTGAAAGGAGGTGTTTCAGCACGTTCCTCGCCTCATTTTCAGCTTCATCGACTAAAAAAAAGAAGCGCCTGCTAAGTTCTTTACTTTTTAGGGTGCCCCGGCTAGGGTACTCCTTCCCGGGGTCTTCCAGGACTGGGGGGGGGCTTGAGTAGCTCTATTACCAGGGGGTCCCCCTGAGGTGCCCCACGGGGGGGGGGGGGTCTAATAGGCGCACCAAGTTGTGTCTGAGGGTCCCTGCAGCGGACCTGCCAAAAACCGGACACTGTTCCGAGGTTCACTGTTTGGGTTCTAAAGTTAAGCCCAGTTCTTTGGCTCTGGATATCGGGGTTCCTCCTGAGGTCTCCATTCCCGGAGCTTTCTGCACCGAGTCATGGCTCAAAGCCCCTCTCGAGGGAGCTATTCGTCCCGGTTTAAAACCAGAGGTTCCTCTTCTTGGGGCTAAATCCAGCAACAGAATTGAGGGCTCCTCTTTGAGGGTCTTGTCGGTGAGGTACGTTCCTCAACCGTTGTACGCTCAGGGTCATGGTGGTACCGGTTCTGTTGAGGGGGCAAAGAAGGCGATCACGGACCACAGGCATTACAGTACCGGCTCTGCCGAGGTACCTCCACTGGAGGCAAATTCTGGGGCAGTTCCTAAGATGTCCAGTAAACGTCCAAGATCTTCCAGCACCAACTCGGCCGATCCTTGTTTCAAGGCTATAGTGTTACTCAAGTCCCCTGAGGAGACAATTGCCTCACCTTCGCCTATGACGCAGTTCTCCTCAGGTGTGGACAAAATGGTGGCCCAACCGCCATGGTCCAAAGCAGACATTTGGGATACCTCTTACACCAACGTTCACAACTGCTGGTGCTGGACAAAAAAAATCTGTTCCGCCCTTCATTCGATTGGCGTGCTCGGGCACGGCTGCCTCAGTGTCGCTTCCGCCTGGTTCTGTGCCACTGATCAATGTGGATCCGGCTGGTGGTGGGTCCTCCTGGCAACCATCCTCAGTGTTCAGGGGGGGGGGGTATGCCCCTCACGAGCGGCCTCTGCCTGTTCCAGCGCCTAAGCCTTCGTCTGGGAATGCGTCTTTTGGGAAGTTTCAGACATTCGCACTCTGATCCCATGAGGGCATATTTCAACGGTCTTTTCAGGGAAATGTACCCCTGAACCTCCTGTACCACCTTCTGCCCCGGCTGTTCTTATGCAGTTCCTTGCAGTGCCAACTCCTCCAGTTCTTCCTGTGGGACCTCCTCCATCCTGCCCTCCCTCTGACCCCGCTGTCTCCCATAGAGCAGGCACTGGCTGCGCGTTATAACACTTTAAAACCTGAGGCATTACGCGCAGTGGACCAATCTTCTGTTCTAGCTTCGCTGGATGAGCCTCAGGTGGATCAGGACAGTGATGAACAGTCCTGCTATGTTGCAGTATTCCACGACCGAGTCCTGGATATGATGGCCCTGCTTAATATTCCAGTACCTGATGCCCCCACTCCACAGGAAGGTCACCTCGGAAGCACACCGACCTGTTCCTCCAGAAGATTGTCTTGGCTGAGGCTCATAAGGTCTGGGATAAACCCCATAACAGGCTACATCACAACAAGAGGATTGACGCTCGAATAAAAGCTTTACGCCTTGGAGCAGATGGCCTTATCAGCTTGTCCGCTCCCTTTGTCAACGGTGTTGGCAGCAGCCACCCTCCAGTACAAGCTGGCCTCTGCATTTTACATGGCAGCGGCCCAAATCCTCTCCAAAGAGGGTAAGCTCCTGGACGCCTTTTCAATTTGGCGCTCCACCTCCGTCAAGCTAACACCAAGCTCATCCTGGCAGCAGCCAATCTGAGGCTGTGGAAAGAGCTTGCAGGTTTCCATCAGTGTATTCCTGCGGATAGGTTAGACTACTTCAAAGCTGGTTTGTCGGACGCAAAAGTGTTGGAACAGGATTTACTGGAAGCTTCGGCACACCACGTAGATGCCTCTACTCGAGGCCTTCTGGTCGGGGTTGACCTCTCCCGCCAGGCGTGGCTCCACACAACTAAGTTCTCAAAGGAAGTGCAGGACAAAGTACTGGACATTCCTTTTGATGGCAATGAATTGTCCCATTGTTCTACAGATGAGGAAAGACTAAAGCGAGTACCCAAACCGCCAAATCTTTATCGGTCCTGGCGAAAGCTCCAGCTAAGGCCCGTTATACACTGAGGTCAGGGTCCCAAACTCTGTCCTTCTCTGGATTCTGGGGGTTTCAGGATTGCAGTTCATGTCGTACTGAAGCTCCGGTTGGCTGGCCCGGCAGAAAGAAACCAGTGCAAGGTGGTTAGTTTTTCTCTCGCCCCTCAGCCTCCTCTACAGGGACAGGTAGTCTCGCTGCCAACAAATACTCTAAATCGTAATTTTTTGTCGGTCGCATGAGACTGGTGGGAGGACAAATCTCGTCTCAGCTGGAGGCATGGCAGACCATCACTGAAGACCGGTGAGTTTTGTCCATGGCTCGGGCGGGCTTTTGCTTGCCCCGCCTCCCTACCCCACCCCGTCCTGCCTCAGAGCAGAGGTACAGAAACTTCTGGACCTCAGGGCGGTGGAGCTTGCTCCCCTTAGGGAGCAAGGGGAGGGCTTCTACTCCTGTCTGTTCAGTGCCCAAACCCAACCAGGCTGTCGTGCACACTAGCCTAGATCTTTCCCAGTTCAATCTTTCTCTTCCCCAAGAGAAATTCAAGGTGATCACCCCTTGCCAAATAAAGGCCTCTCTTCGGAAGGGCGACTGACTCATTGTAGTGGACCTTAAGGATGCTTAAATGCACATCCTGATATGGAGGCCGCATCGGAAATATCTGCTGTTCTCTCTGGGAGGGGAACATTTTCAGTTCAGTGTGCTCCCTTTTGGTCTCGGCTCCGTGCTGCTTGTCTTTACGAAGATGTCGGTCATCGCAGCTTTCCTCCGGGTCATGTATATCTGTATTTGGACGACTGGCTCCTACGCCGGTCTTGCCCTCAGATGGCATTGAACATCTCCAGTCTCTCCTCCAGCTCCTGTTCAACCTTGAGCTGTCACTGGCAGAAATCTTCCATGATGGTCTCCCAAGTACTGATTTTTCTGGGTTTCCGTTGGAAACAGTCAATACCAGGGTGTTCCTAACAGAGAATTGCAGATCCATCCACCACGAGTCAGCTCTTCCTCCAGTTTTCGCACATGACTGCTTGGTGGTTTCAGAGACTCCTGGGCCACATGGCTTGTTGCATGCTAGCCCTTCCTCTTGCACGTCTGAAGATGAGGCGTACTCAGCTGGCTCTTCGGAGCTCTTGGTCTCAGGCTTTGGACTCTCTTTCCAAGATGGTTCCAGTTCCATCCTACATGACATTGGATCTACTGTGGTGGTCTCCGACCAACACCCTTCTGTGGGAGTGACGGTTACCAGACTCCTCCCTTTTGGTGTGGGGCGTGACACTGGATCATCTCCAGGTATTCAGTCTGTGGACGCTTCTGGACAGGCAGTTTCATATCAATTATGTGGGACTCGTGGCTGTCTTTCTGGCACTCAAAGCCTTTCAACCATCCATCACGAACAAGGTGGTCTGTATTTACACGGACAATTCTGTGGCAATGTTTTACAACAAGAAGGGTGGCACCAAGTCGCCTCTCCTTGTGGTCCTAGCCATATGGATTTGGGAATGGGCCAGCCAGCACAACATTTGGCTGCTGGCGATGCACATTCTGGTTCACATCAATGTAACTGCAGACTCACTTAGCCGCCAGTTAAGAGTGGGAGCTCAACACTGATGATCTCTCCACCATTTTTCACCAATGGGGGTCTTCAGAAGTAGACCTTTTTGCGACTTTTACAAACGGGAAACTTCCTATATGCATCCAGGAACGGTCTCGGTGTCTCCTCCATAGGGGACGCTCTTGAGATTCCTTGACACAACATTAAGGGTATGCTTTCCTGCCACTACATCTGGTTCATTGGTCACTCTGCAAGCTCAGGAATACATCGAACTGCACTCTCCTGTTAATAGCTCCTTGATGCCAGCCAGATTCTGGTTCTTGGAACTTCAGCATCTGTCGATTCTTCCTCCGATCAGATTGCCGTTGATTCCTGACATGCTTCACCAGTGCGATCACCAGATGTGGCACCCCTTCCCCACAAATGTTCAGCTTGGCGGTCTTTTGCCTAAATTCAGATCATTGATACAATTTAACTTGTCAGGACAATATGCGCATTATCCAAGCGGCCAGGAAACCACCTACGAGGTCTCAATATAGGAGCAAGTGGCTCCATTTTTGCCACTGGTGTTTAGCTAAACTGCTCGACCCCTGGCACTCTATGATTGACGCTTTTTCGTTCATCTCACCTTGCAGCATCAGGAATTCATGTTTTGTCTTGCAGGACTTGCCTGTCCGCTATTGCAGCTTGTCTGTCCTCTGACAGCTGTTTCTTTTCTTTGACTAATGTAGTCATTCAAAGGCATTTTGAGGGTCTATTACATCTTTTCCCACCGGTACGCAATCCTCATCCCAAATGGGATTTGAATGCCTTGTGCCATAAACTATTTGAACCAATAGCCACTATTGATCTCAAATGCCTTTCTTGGAAGGTCGCCTTATTGATCGCAGTGACATTAAAGCTCTGTCTGTGGAACACTCGTTCCTCACCTTCCATAAGGACAAGGTTGTGCTCCGCACTCATCCTTCTTACCTGCCTAAAGTGGTTATCGATTGTTTTTATTTTTTTCATTTGAATCAATCGATCTCATTACTTTTTTTTTCCGAATCTTACACAACTTGGATGTCAGGTGAGCCCTTAAGTTTTACCTCGACAGAATGAGCCAACTCAGGGCTCCTCACAACTTTGTCACATTCGGAGACCCGAAAGGAAAACCTGCTTCAAAGGCAACTGTCTCCCGATGGATTGCCTCCTGCATTTCTGAAGCATATACCATTCAGGGCCTTCAACCTCTGTAGGGCATCCATGCCTATTTTGTACGTGGCAAAGCGGCTGCTGTTGCCTTCCAAAAGTATCTTCGCTGGGAAACAATCGCCAAGGCAGCTACGTGGGCTTCTCCATCAGCTTTTTGGAAGCATTATTGCTTGGACCTGGGCTCCAGGGCTGATGCCCAGTTTGGCCAGGCTGTCCTTAAGAATTTATTCCAGTAAGGTGTTTTTTTTTTTGTTTTCTTCCTGCACCGGAACTAACTGTGGTGGGTGCTTGGGAATCTCCCACAAGTATGGAGGGAAGGGGATGGGACGTAGGAGTATAATAGTTACTCACTGTAGTGACTAGCTTACTCCTAGTTCATATTCCCCTTTCCTCCATACGCCCTCCTGCCGTCCCCTCTAAAAAGTATCTTCTATTATTGCTTAAATGGCCTCAGACCTGGCAATAGAAAAGGACTGAAGGGTGATGCGTGGAGCTCAGCAGGGTGGGGTTACAGCCACATGTGGTGCCCCGCGTAAAAATAAACATTTGCAATTTTTGATGCTTTTTACAAAAGTGCTCCATTCCCGAAGGACGGACTGTCCCACAAATATGGGGGAAAGGGGACTATGGACTACGGTGAGTAACTTTATTAATATAACGTACCCTATGTGAGATGTTTATCCTTCAGCACAAGCTGTTACCAAACAACTTGTTGCCTCACTGGCACTCTGAACAGGATCCTGCTGGCAGGGACAGCAGCTGACCAGAGACATTACCTCCAAGTCCACTCTTCTTCGTCCCAGTACTTACTTCATGAGGCCCCTCCCTCCGACACAAGACTTTCTTCCATTTTCTTTTGTGCAACTCTTCCCCTTAACCCTCAAATGAATTTTTTCCTGCCTCTGGCAGGTTTTCTATTTCGGGTGCACGGCACCAGGGAGCTCTGTTTGGCACCCTCAAGGGGCTGAGTGGCGGAACCTTGGTTCTCTTGAGGGCGCAGCATGCTCCTGGTTCACCTACAGGGGCTGGGCTCCGGTTGAGCATGGAGCCTCTCCTGGTCATTTGCCGGGCATCGTGGCCGGTATGTGAGGCACCACTGCCCTGGGTCATTCTGGCCGGGGCCAAGGTATGGGGCTGCACTCTTGGAAATTAGTTGGGGCCCTATAATTGCCCCGGATTCAGCGCTGACCTGGAGTGATATTTCGTGCATCATGGTCATGCGCTTTTATCGTTCTGTTGTGGCTGATTAGATGGCTTCCAGAGGCAGGTTGGCTCTGCCTATGTGTGTGTATTAGTGATTTGGAGTGGCGCTGCTGTGGTGGCTCGCTGCCATGGGAAATTAGTGGTTTTTCTCCCCGATTGGTGGTTTTCTCGCAGGCCAACAATAGAGTGCAAGGCTCAGGGGTGTTTCTGGTGTTCCAGTTTGTTGCTGTTGTACTTCTGGCTGCACCGTGGGGAAAAGCACTGAGTAGCTCAGGCACCTTGCGCTTTCCTCTTCCACTTTGGGCATCGCAAAAGAAAGGGGGAAAAAAGTTGATGTTTTTCCTTGGCTAAGAAAGACATTAAAAGTTGCACCTTCGAAGACAGGTACACACGCATGGGCACAAGCACCGGTGTTTGTCATCTTAATCATCCTCTTCTGGGGCAGTGGCCTCCTCAGCCATTTCCCATCACTTATCGGCTGATCCATAAGTGAAATATCTGGACAGGGAAGAGGTGGAGGAAGTACTTACGTTTGCAACTGTGGGGTTGTAGGATCCCTTTGTGCAGGAGGATGGGACAGGCCTCACAATTGGACAGTATAAACCTACCCTGAGGATGGGGGTTGCCATTGGTCTCTGACATCCGTGCTAAAATCCTTTGAGTGGCGTGATCTGGAGAAGATTGCCATGCCCCGCTTTATGGGAGTGAAAAATCATCACTAGTCTGGTGGGTCTCTCCTGTCATCTGAAGAGGCGGCTGTCTGAGACCCAGTGGACCGTAGGGTGAATTCCAGCCTGAAGAAGTTTCATGCTGGTGTGCATCTGGCCCTCGGGCGAATATCTACAGCTCCTACACTGTGAAGACAGTGCTGGGTGGTTTGCGGAAGGGGGCTCTGACTGTGCCCTGCTACTGGCAGACATGCAGCGGCAGATTGAACTTGTCTGATCTGGCTGGCATTTGATGGTGTGGCTCGGCCATGGAAATGGTTGTAGGTGTCGGCCCGGAGGGATGTTCATCTGCGAGATTGAAAAACCAAGGGTTTGCAGAAGGTGGCTGCCCTAAAGCTTTCTTTTGTCGGTTTCAAACTGGTGATTTACTTGAATATAAAGTGCATAAAGTGTTTCTTGCTAACAAATGCATTGATAAATTACGACTGAAGTCTTCCTCGACATTCAAGAAATGCTCTTCTGATGTGGGTGCAAGGGCCGGACAGTTGTTCGCTGGTTCCTCCTCCCGCTCCTTTAGGAGACACCGAGGGGGCCCTGGTCCTCCGCTCTTCTCAAGCTTAGACTGTTTTGGTGGGCCTGTAGGTAGACGTTTCCAGCAGTTATTTCCGGGATGGGACCGGTGGTGCTCGGATTCTTGGGCTCTGGACACTGTCCGGAAGGGTTATTGTGGGAATTTCCAATCTACCCCTGTCCAGGGTTGCATGGTTTGGACTGCTGTTCACCGCTCTTTTCCCAAAAGATTGGCTATGTCAACACCTCTGTCCGAATTGTATCCGAAGGAGGCTATCATGCCGTTTCCTCTTCCACAGTTTAGTCTGGGATTGTACTCGAGGGTGTTTCTGGTTCTCAATCCTTCGGGAACATTTTGCCTCATTTTGGACCATTGGGCTCTAAACTGCTTTGTCCCAAAAGAAGGATTCCAGATGGAGACTTTGCAGAACATTCTCCCAATGTTGTGCCGGGGAAGCTGGCTGGCATCCCTGGATCTCCATGATGCATATTACCACATGTCTCAGTGAGCCTGCCAGATGAAGTTCTTCCAATTTGCTGTGGGGTCTTGGCATTTTCAGTTACAAATACTCCCCTTTAAGTTGCAATCAGCCCACAGGATGTTCATCAAACGTGTGACTCCCCTGGTGGCACATCTCCATCTGAGGGCATTCAGATTTTTCCCTACCTAGACGACTGGTGGGTCAAGGCGGCCCTCCGGCAGATGGTCCTGGCACATCTCCAGCTGGTTTGCAAGGCATTACGGGACTGGGGGGTTTCATGTGAACTGGCATAAGTCTCAACTGGAGCCCTCTCAGGATCTGGTATTCATCTGGGCTCAGATTTACACCAGGATCGGAATGTTTTTTCTGTCCCGGGAAAGGGTCCAGCACCTGCTGTCCGTGATTGGCAGGGTTCTCAGACTGAACAATGTCACGGCTTGCCTATTGCTCATGCTTCAGGGACACATGGCCTCTTGTGTTTTCCTGGTCCCTTGGGCTTGTCTTCATTTGCCTCCTCTGGTCTCTTCTCTGCTAACCTACTGGCTCCTGGCTTTTCAGGCTTGCGAGGCCCTGATCCCTGTGTTGCATGCTCAGAGGGCCGATTTACTGTGGAGGTTGCGGGTTCCAAATCTCCGGGCAGGGGTGTCTGTGATCCAACCCCCTATGACCACTTTTACTACAGACACCAGCGGGAGGGGTTAGGGTGCCACATTAGGAGTCCTCTCGGTCCAGGGGTTGTGGGCTCGTCCAATTGGTGGGGGTTGTGTGCTATTCTCTGGTTGTCCTTCAGGATGTTTCTGGAAAGCCGGGCAGTGGTGGTCCGGACGGACAGCACCACAGCTTTAGCCTATGTCAACTGCAGGGGGGGGGGTCCGGCCGCTCCTTGAATGAATGCTCTAGTGACTCCGATAGGTTTCTGGGAGCGTCACACGTGTTATCCCTGGTGGCCACTCACGTCAGGGGAGTGGACCATGCTCTGGCAGATTTGCTCAGCCACCGAATTTCCTCCCTCCCTGATTCTGTCAGACAAAGTGTTTGCGGAGATCTGCATCAGGTTTGGGCACCCTGCTCCAAGTTTCTTTGCCTCTGTCTTCTGCGAACGTTCCTCTTTTGCTCCTGGTTTCCGGCCAAAATCGCTTGGTGGGTGGAATGTGGAGTGGCCTCGGGGTCTGATTTGTAGGGTTGCCACCTGGGTGGATCATAGCTCCTTTGTCAACCACTATCGGTTGAATGGCTCCCGCTCCGGGGATGGTTCTTTTCGGGGTTGGTGTTTTGTTTGTTGGAATGCGATTTATTGGAGTCGATACAGTTGTGCTTTCTGTTGCTGCACTTCAGTCTGTGTCTCATTGGGACCCTGTTGCTGCTCTGGTATGCCTCATAAAGTAACTACTGGGACAAGAAAGAGTGGATGTGGTGGTAATGCTTTGATTACTCCTTACTCCTAGTCCTACTCTATATCGTCACAGTACCGACGACCCTCCTCTCCCTCCCTGCGGGGGGAGAAGAGGGTGTGTCTCATGCTCTGGCTTGGATATGTCAAAACAGAGTTGAGTGTTAAGGGTAGGAGTAATAAAAAAAAAAATAGAAGAAAGTTCTTTGGAGGCAGGGGCTTCAGGAAGTAAAGTGAAGAGGAAGAGTATGACTAGGAGTAATGAAGATTGCCGGTAAATATCCGAGCATTACAGCACCCCTTCCCTCCCCCTACGTGCTTAGATTGTCATTTCCCCAACTTCTCTTGATCCCTGGGCTTCCTAAATCAATGTGCACTATCTGATCTTGATGTAATCTCTCTTCCTCCTGTGAATGTGCTTCCCGAAACGAGGCCAAACACCACCTTTATGCAGTTCCTTTACTCCATACAATCTAAATACAAGCGGGAAACGCTTGGAGGTTTGGACCACCTTACTAGATTAGCATTGTTTTCAAGAACGTCTGCTCTATCCCGAAGGTGTTGGGACATCAGTGGAAGGGGAGGGAGGTAATAGTTTAGAACCAGGCAGCCGTGCCGTATGCATTTGCAATAGAGGCGGCAATTCAAAAACCTATACACATCTAAATGAACCATTTATTGAAGCTTTTTTTAAAACAAGCATTTAACCTATTTTAAAGAGCAGACCCCACTGCACAGGGGAGTGTATTCGGGATTCAGTTCGCGGAGGTTGTCTGACTAGATTTCAGTGCCTCCCTTTTGAATCATACTCCGCTTAGTCATACAACTCGGAAAGAAACCGCATCCCTGCCCGCCAGCCCTTTATCTGAGTGATTGTTAGAGTAAACTTGGGTGTGGCACGTGGACTGCAGGCAGGAAGGGGTGTGAACGTACATGGAAAAAAGCTGCAAACATGGCACTACTTGGCAGACGTAACTTAAGGAAACATGCCAGGTCCGTATTTGAAATCTATTCCACGGTCTTTGCACTCGGCATAGCGGTTATCTCCGCATTCCAGCAGCAGTGGACCGGCTTTCTACACTCAAAGCTGCAAGATAGTGCTCCCTCTGATAGCAAGTGCTTTTTATAACCCGGCAAAAGTGCGCGCAACACAATTGAGCAGACCGGGCTGAAGCCCCACCCGAAATGTTAGCTGAGGGGCGGGGCTTCCGTGCCCTTTATAAGTTCAAAGGATCAGGAACATGCTTCTGGGCGCATTTTGTTTCTTCCTAGGCAACTCTCTGCTCTGATCGGATGATCAAGCACTGCCGATGAACTTGAACACGTTTATTTTGTCATCAGCATAGCCTTTCTTATGCATGATGGTGAATTTCCAAATATGTGACAGTTAAAGCGAGCAACACAAAGCACCCTTTGAAAATGTGTTCATACCCATGAAGTCTAATAGCTTGATATGCTAAAAAGTAAACTTTGTTTTGATGTCCTTAGTTGAACGTTCTCAACGCCATACATAACACGCTGGAGGTTTGTGACGAATCTCCAAACCTAAGTGAGTTTATAACACAACTTATTTTGTGTTTCCTAAAGCGCTGAAAATAAATTGGCTAAATATTTTGCCTTTTGCATTGTAAGGTTTTCCATTCAGGATGTAGATAATAAAGGTACACTATTATTTTGGCCCAACATGCTGCTATAATGTGCATGTGGTCATGATGCTTTACAATGCAACTTGTGTATTTTGCAAGTAAACTCTAGAACAGTATTTTTGTAGGTCTTGACACCTAAATATTCGTTCCAAGTTAAGTGTGGTGTGGAAGAAAGTGGCTGAGCCTCAGTTGCAGAGAGTTAAAAGCCCTGCTTCGCTGTTTAGCGTAAGTTTGTGATCCCGGGCAAATAATATCTCAACCTGGCTTGAACTGCAAAAACTACAGTGCTTATAAGGGAGTATGTTTACACCCTTAAAATAGGACCATTTTAATAAGTGTAGGACACATTGGTGTACCCTGATGCTCCTCTGCTAGTGGCTCCAATACTGTCACATAGATTTGCATTATTGCTGCACTGGCCCTCCCCAGTCTCGTAACACTTGATTTAACGGGCAGACATACTCTCACCAGCAAGTCAGTGCAGCAGAGATTCTAGTATAGCAGACTAACTTAGGTAGAACCAATATTACATTTTCTCCCCTGTAGCTCCCAGCCACTGAAGTTGCCTGGGCCATCCAGAGTACTGCCACACACTCTGCAATTTCCTGTTATGCTATGATATTGATTGAGGCTTTCATTGCACACCATGTGCCATTTTCACACTTTCTAGGACCTTCAGGATCTCCAAGAAGTGGGTGTTAACTGCTTGTAATATTGAATATCGAAGCTGCCCTAGATAGTCGCATTACAATGCGTAAAGCTACACAAGTAAGTTTGCCACTCATCCACCGCCTCTTCCAATTTTTGAAGGGTTAGCCCCCGCTTAAATTTTAGCCTTGGTGCACCCCTGGATGTGCGCATGTAAATTTTGTTGGGCAAGAGTTAAGGAAGCCGTTCCCCAAACTTGGCGGTGTTAAAGTTTTACTGTGTTCAGAAAAATGTACTTGAACAAACCCAGTAAAATTATAAAGCTGTTACTTTCAAGAAAGAATTCCATTGCTTTTCTGCATATTGCCCTTTAAAATATACTATGAGTTGGTCCCCACACCAGACAATGGGGATTGGGGGGGGCGGGCTCCAAGTTTACCCCACCTATTTTCTGAAGTGGCCCCTCCATCACCAATTGGCCCTCCGCCCCCGAAATGTAGGTTTCGTTGCTGCCTGTTCTCCACGTTTGGTTTCCAGCATCTGACTTTTGACTTGGCGGTTTCTTTCTCTGAGGTTAAGCCCAGACACTTGCCTCTTGCCATTTTAAGGAATCTTGGGGCCCGGGGCACACACTCCCTTGGGACCCCCAGCTGAACCAAAGAAATTACGAGGATCAAATCCCTGGTCGCCATCCCCAAATCGCGATCAAAACCTCCAGGTTGATTTGTTGTCCTGCAGCAATGAAAATATGCCTGGGGCTCCCTACCAGTCTTCCTTACCCTTTTTAAGACTAGCTGGAATCGGGATAATAAACGAGCAGCATTTGAAGGGCAACGTTTTCAGTCCAGGATGAGGTTAGTTGTGTTTGAGCATAGGTACAGGAACATCTTTAGAAATAGCAGCCACAAGAAAGGTTTAGTGCAAATGCAGGGCACAGATATGTAGCTGAAGGCACACATAACCCAGCATAGAGAGATGCCTCAGATTACTTAAAGGTAAAATTGCCCAACCATGTAGACAGATTGCGTAGATCGTGGATATAAATGAGAAGCTATTGTTTTGGTATTGGTCCGTAAAGAAAATATTACTTTGTGCAATAGATCAAAGGTCACGATTATTATATACAATGCAGCACTTTAGCCAGTAAAACCATGAGAGATCTTTTGAAGAGCATACCCTTAGAACAAAATGGCTCTTGGAGACTGAAATCTAGATCCTCGGCTAGGTGTAAATTGCAAAAAGTCTGACTTGTTCGGTAATGAACACCTATTCTGAGGGTCTCAGATTTCACTGAGGGAGCACACAATGCACCAGTTCAGGAACCCAGGTGCCTGTTGCCAGTATTGGCTTAAACCAACCTGGCAATCGCCCGTTCCGTAAACGGGTAATTTGCATATGGATTCTGGTGTTACTGCTCCACATTAGTGACAGTGTAAAAATGGCACGCATACACTACCTCCTTTGGTGGGTTCCATGTGTTAATATCACTGCAGATATGTCGCCATACAAGAATGGAGCCATTTTTTGCATCAATATTACCCCATGGAACCTGAAGGGTATACCCTGGCAACCCCCGCTTCCATTAAAACCTAATTAACCAGATCAATGTCGCCTATGCTGTTTCCCCATGTGTCTCATCGACCCCAAACTCACAGATGAGTGGCCTAACCATATTAATGAATGTTCTTTTAAAATGATTGAAAGTCTTATCAAATATGCTAAATCAGATGGGACAAAACTCCTCAGACACTACCTCTGAAGATGGGGATGAATGCAAGAAACTAATGTCCAGAGTGGAAGAAAATTTGGAAAGACATAAGAGAGAAATCAGAAGTTTAAACGGGACCGTTTGGACTATGAACAGGGCAGAATCTATACATTTGCAAAATGATTTGATGCCCCGATAAACGTAGATTGGAACAAATCGCCACTAATCAACCGCCTGTCTTGACTTTAGAAGGACAGAGTAGTTCAGAAGTGGACACGCCAGACACAGATGGGCCCACTTCAAAAAGGCTACATTTTTTAGAAGTCAAATTACTGCATCTATACAGCAGGATGGAAAAGAAGGGAAGAGGCCAATAAGCCAGACAAGGAAGAGGCAACCGGAAAGGTAGGAAAAACAAAACGAGGTGGGGATGCCAGCACAAGCAACCCGTCCAACATGACCACACCATCTGGCAGCAATCCAAGGAAGAGATTGAGAGGAAGAAAGACCTACAATTAAAAATCTTTAATATTTCCACCAGAGAATGAGCTAAAGAGGAAACATCAGCATTATCTTTAGGTCTATTCTTCATCCCCACATATCTCTGACTATACGCCCACTAGAGTGGACCTTTTCAAATTCACCAGAAAGTTAAAATCGACCAAATGTTATACCACCAAGGTCAATGAGAGGCGGCAGAAGAAAGATAGACCACAGAGAAATATCTCCCCTCACGGAAAAAGACATGACAACCTCATGTGTCTTGCCAGTATGGAACACATAGAATCACACTCGGGAGTAGTTCCTGTATTGGACAAAGTTATATTAGAAGATCATGTTGGGATGCAAACAGATAGCTTGTCCTAGCAGTTTTAAACCCAAGTCAATTTTCTGTCCAAATGTGTGGTGCTATTGACACTTTTGAAAATTTGGTGATGCAAGACCTTAAGAAATTACCTGCTAAGACATTACCATCCTCCAGAAACCTGAATTTTCTTCAATTCAAGGCTCTAGAGAATTTGAGGAATGACCATTCTATAGTCGTACGTCCATCAGACAAAGGTGGTGGAATAGTTATTATGAGTATGACTTGGAAGCAAGAAGAAAATTGAGTGAAACAAAACATTCTATATCAGTAGACCAGTCTACTAAATGAGACAAATGAACTGTATTATTCAATGTTACAAAATTGTTGTGCTGATTGCCTGCAGGGTTTCAGGAGGAGATGGAACCTGCCAGGAATTTCGGAACTCGCTGCAGATTGTATCCCAGATTCCTGGGCGCCTTCCACCGTCAGGAGCTATAACACAGCTTGGAACGGTTGAGCGAAATGGTGTACAGACCACAGTTTGGATCCCATTTCAGCGCCTCTAGTACATCCTAAATTTTTTAGCTTCGAAATTTCAGGATGGGGGCGCCTATAGAACTATCGGAGTCTACAGATCTGCCATTTCGGCGGGACACAGCGCAGTGGAAGGGAAGCCGGTAGGTGAGCACCCGGCAGTACTGCGTCTCCTTAAAGGTATAAAGTTGAGGAGGCTGCCAGAGCCGAAATACGCAGTCTTATGGGACGTCTAAAGTGTTTCTCAGGTGGCCAAAGAATGACGCCCTGTCCCGTTCGCAGTTGTTGGGCAAATTAGCGATGCTTTTATGCTTGATAGCATGTCGGAGAGTCTCAGACGTGAAAGCGTTGGAGATTGATAGGAAAATCTTCTATCCGGAGGGAGTGGCGTTTAATATCGCTTAAAGGACTAAAACAGATTCCACAGTAATTTCCTACCCATACTTTACGGAGAATAAGAAGTTATGCGTCGCACAGTGTATAAAAGATTATGAGGCAGTGACGGCGCAATTTAGACCGCGCGGCGTGACCCAATTGCTTATAGCATGAGGAAGCCTCATCATGCAGTAGCGACAGCAACCATTGCAAGATGGGTGAGGGAAGTCCTGCAATGGGCAGGTATAGATTTATCCTTGTTTGGGGCCCATTCCACTAGAGGGGCAATGGCTTCTAGAGCTTTTGTGACAGACGTCTCATTGCAAGATATTATGAAGTCTGCAGATTGGTCCTCTGAAAGCACCTTTAAGATTTATTTCAAACCGATTTCTGATATACCAAACAGAGTGTTGACAAGCTTTGAACAAGCATAATGTGACCCTCCTGTCGTGTCATAGAATAAAGATTGCCAACGCTATCAGCTAAGGAAAGTCTTCATTCTATTAAAGACAAGGAGGCAAGCATTATATCCCCCCCCATCACTGCTAAAATTTACTAATATTTGTGATGCAGTCGTGGTATTGATATTTGTTTCCCACCCTCACGTGATATTCTCTGTTCTCACAGGAGACGAGCAGAAGACGTCATGAGCAAAGTTGGGAAATGCGTCAGTGATTCGTTGGCAAGTTGTCCCCCTTGGGCCGTGCAGTTAAGCCAGATCCGGATCAAAACACAGTTCATGGAACAGTTTGGACACTTTCTGGATGCTTATGGGATTGAGTGATCATGGCAAAAAGAGCAAAGCACCTAGGGGTGAGGTAATTTATACCCCGAGCTGGACACTGATTGGTGCAAGGTCAGAGATCAGGACTACAGAAGACCTCAAAGGGATGGGAGTTGTGGTTCTGGAACTCATTTCAAGTTGTTCAAGGAAACGAAGCTTGTAACTTTATTTGATTCTTTTGTTTTTTCTGAAAGAAAAAAAAAAGTTAAAGTTAAGTTGAAGTGCTGGTATGGCAGAATTAAAAGAAAGAAAAGCATAATGCTTGCCTATTTGTCTTTAATAGAATGAAGACTTTCCTTAGCTGATAGCGTTGGCAATCTTTATTCTCCATGGGGTCTGGCATGGATTCACATGCTCATGAATATTCCCCGTTGTCGGGCTGGGAATCCTTGGTAAAGAAAAAATCAGTTTCAGTTTTGTTTGTCTTTCTACTAGTAACCAATCACTGGTCTCTGGGTCATAATGCCCCCAGCCAATGACTGCCCTCTACCTAAGCCCCTCCTCTGGTAGCCATCTTCAGATTTTTACTGCACGTTAAGTGTTGGGAGATCTCGTGCTATAGCTCTCAAGCTTTTACTGCGTTTTGTGATTTTTCAAAGAGTTTAATCTCATTTTTGTTCGGTCAATCGAGCCTTAAGCTCCACCGTTTCTACTTCCGGTCAACGGGGACCCGTTTCGGAATTTTCTACGCCCCTCAAGGGCGAAGCTTTCGTTGAGTTATGCTTCTTGGAGGATTCCAGAAGACCTTGAGGCCTACCCCATGGACAAGGCCCAGGACAAAGGAAGCTCAAAGCCCAGATCCAAGCTGTTCAGGAACTGCCCTGGATGCGGATTGCAGAATGTGTTCAAGGAGGACGAGCATTCTAGATGCCTCTACTGCCTTCACGAAGACAAAACGCACATGGAGAAGGACTGTGTGTTTTGCAAGAACATGTCGGAACGGACCATGAGGGATCGGCAGATCCGCCTCACCAACTGGCTGGAACGTAAGAGCCCAGTGATGGGTGAGAAGAGGTTCGAGCGATTTAAGTCCTGTGGGGGCGCCCCGGCGACAGGGGATACACAGAAGGCAAAGCACCGCAAGTCTGCAGGCACCGGGTGTGCTGAAGGGTCGGGCACCTCGGCTGCAAGGCAGGGCACACTTTCACTGACGCCATCAACCACGAGCAAAAGCTCTGGCCCGGGGAAGAGCAAATCCAAGAACCCGGGTAATCTGCTGGAGAGGCCCCAGTCGATCTGAGTCAGCTGAGGGGGAGCGAGGCAGTGACCCTCCCAGCCCCCCAAGGTAAAGGCTTCAAGCGTGCCCAAGGTGGTGAAGGCCTTGATTAACCCGGCTAAGGCCGTTATCGAGGGAGTTGTGACGGCCCTGGCGAAGCCTGTGGAGGCTACCCCAGTGGAGGTGACTTCGGGGCCCAGAGTTTCCCTGCCACCGTGGAGGGAATCCTCTTTTCAGCCCATAGCGAAGATCCCCGTGAGAACCCTGGTGGAAAAAGGGGGGTGGTGGTGGCCATCACAGACACGGATTCAGCCTCTGAAGAGGAGCTGGTTGGAGTCGTGAAGGTCCTCAGCAAGAGGTTAGAGGAGGTCCGTTCCCGCGGGAGGAATCCCGACGAGGCAGATTAAGAGAAACTGTGGTACCGACAAGCCTGTGGAAGAGGAGGACTCCACCCCAAACCGTCGCAGCCGGTGCCAGAGCCTCAGGACAAATTGGGCGGGGGGAGGCGGGACATCTTGATGGCAATCCAAGCCTTATGTAAGGAGATAAAGACGAGGTTACCCTTGCCCCCGACGGACGACCCAGCAGAACCAGGACCATTGGGAAGCCCTCCAGGCGAGCGGAGGAGAGTTAATTCACTCCTGCCTTTCCAGCCTTCGCGGCCCTCAGCCTTCATCGCCTTCCCCTGATCCTAGGGAGGAAACGGGAACGGATACGGCCACGACGGGGATGGATGACAGTGGTGACGAGATGGGCCTGCCATCGCCACCCCCTCTGGCCTCCCCGCCCGATGAAATTGGCTCTTTCCATGCCATGATTGCCAGGGCATCTGAGCTTTTCCAGCTCTGCCCCAAAGAAAGGAAGAAGGAAGGCTTCCTCTTTCAATGGCTTGAGGCCAAGAGGAAGACTTTCCTCTCGATCCTGTTACTTGACATCTGGGACGAAGGGCTGTCCCTCCTGAAGAACCAGTCCATGACGCCCGCCAAGAGTGACCGGTATGAGAAGTACCGGGTCCCGGATTCCTCCCCTTTGTGCCTTATGGCGCAGCCGACCCCGGATTCAGTCTTCTCGGCGGCGGCCAAGAAGACAGCGGCGGGGGCAACGGCTTCACCTTCGACCTCCCCACCGGACGGTGAGGGGAAGAAACTGGATGCCATGGGATGAGTCATCTCGGCGGCGGCAACAATTAAGGCGGCCAACACCCTAGCAATTGTGGCCCGCTACGACGGAGTTGTGGTTTAAGATTGCTCCCCTGCTGGACTTCCTCCCGGACGACAAGTGGGCTGAGGCCCTGGAGATCTTGCAGGAAGGTGAGGTGGCATCGGACCACACCTTAATGGTGGCCACGGACATTGCTGACACCGGTTTCCGCCAGTTGGGCAACAGTGTTTGCCCCCCCCCCTGTTGCCGTTGCTGCTGCGATTCATGAACCAACTCAAGAGGTCCCTGTGCAGGATGATCCTAGTCGCACCGTCGTCGCCACCCTCCACGCCTTTTGAGGAGAATTTATCGTTGGTGCCCCGGAGAGCGGTGGAAGCTCCGAGCAAGGCTCTCGGCAAGTCTGTGCGGCCTATGTTTGACCCAAACTCTGTTCCTCCTCCCAGGGTGGAATTACCCTTGGAGTACATTTCAGAGGTGGAGGAAGGGGATGATGATGATGATGATGATGATGATGATGATGATGATGATGATGATGATGATGAGAGGGGGGGGTTGTGCCTCCTGAGGTTTCTGATAACTGTTGTCTAGTCATAGCCAACTGGAAGACCTTTGTCAAGCTTTACATGACACCAGTGGTCTTGATACCTCTCCGGAGGTTGTTTGGCAGGCCTGAGCCTGGTACAAATGCTTACGCCTCATACAGGCGCCTCATTGCGAGGGTGACTTTGTATTTGGGGTGGTCTGCTCCACCTGTAGATTTTCTGCAGGATGACCTGACAGATCTATTGGACCAAGGTCCACCCACTGACCCGGTGTTGCCATTTCATTTGGCTTTATAAAGGGTGGCAGCGGCTTGGACTGCTCCGGAGAGTCTCCCGGCAGTGAATAAGTTGCTGCTGGAAAAATACTGTCCAGCCAATGGTGACCCCTGCTACTTGTCTAAGCACCCCACTCCGGAGAGTTTGGTGGTGCAGGCGGCGATGGCCCCCAGAAAAACAGGCTTCGTACCCTACCATCCCTCCTGTTGGGGGCGACGAGCGCTTTGATGTTTGGGCGAAGAAAGTATTTTCATCTGGGGGTAAGGCTTCAAAGGCAGCCAACTCCGTTTGTGCCTTGGCAAGATTCACTCACACTGGAATTGTGCATCTTTGGCGGCTGAACATATTTCCAAAGGGGAGGAATGGGATGGTTTTCTGGCCCTTGTTCAGGATGGCAAGGATGCATGTGTGAATCCGTTCCGTCGGGTCTGGACGTGGCAGACTGTCAGCCGGTCCATGGCGGCGAACACTGTGATGCACAGGTTTGCGTGGTTGCGGAAGTCATGGTCTGCTCCTGATGTACAGTCTCGGCTTCTCAACATGCCCTTTGATGGTGTCCATCTTTTTGGCAGCAAGACTGACCAGAGCCTTGAGAGGTTGCAGACCTCCAAAGCTGCAGCAAAGTCCTTGAGAGCTGCAGTACGTTAACCTCTGCCTTTTCGTCCTAGGGGACAGCAATGGAGGGGAGGTGCCTTTCGATACTAATCCTTTGGTAGATCGGGGGAGCTGCCAGTCAAAGGGGCCAACGTAGGAGTACCAGAGGTGGAAAACGAGGTACTCGAGGTGCCAAAGCCGCTTGGGCAGTTGCCTCTTTGCCCTCAGGCACTGCCACAGCCTTGTCAGCTCAGTCATGAGACCATGGCTCATGGTTCGCCGGTTGGGGGGGAAGACTGGCGCAGCATCTTGTAGAATGGCGTGCCATTACTTCAGATGTGTGGGTTCTGGAGATCAGAGCCCACGGCTACTGTCTTCCTTTCCGCCAGAGGCCTCACTACAATCCACCGGGGAAGCTCTCTTTGCAGCGTCCAGATCCGCTCCGTGCGCAGGACATCCTATCCTTGCTGGAGAAAGGCGCCATAGCACTGGTGCCTGTAGCGGAGAGGAACAAGGGATGGTATTCCCCATATTTCTTGATCTCGAAAAAAGACGGAGGATTGAGACCCATCATGGACTTGCATGGTTTGAACAAGCTTCTCAGGAAGGACAAGTTCAAGATGGTTACTCTTTCTCAAGTCCTCCAGGCCCTTCAGCTTCAGGATTGTTGGTGTGTCTCGACGTCACGGATGCTTACTTTCATGTGCCGATTCATCTCAAGCACAGGAAGTACCTGAGGTTCGCGGTTGGCGACTCGCTTTTTCAGTTTCGGGTCCTGCCATTCGGATTGGCCTCTGCCCGAGGGTCTTCACCAAGCTTTTGGTGGTGGTGGCAGCGCATCTCAGGAAAGGGGATTCAAATCAACCCTTACCTGGATGATTGACAAGGGTGTGCTCATCTGAGCAAGTCCTGCATAATCTGTACGTCACCTGACACACCTTTAAGCTGAGCGAGAAGCCCAGCTTGTGAAGGAAGTCTCATGTGACACCTACCCAGCGGCTCCAGTACATCGAAGGTGAGGGCTCATCACATTCTTCAGATGGTGGACAAGTTTCAACGTGCCCAGAGTCTCCTGGCATTCGAGTTCTTGAGGTTGCTCGGCCTCATTGCATCCTGCATTCTACTGGTGCCAGAGGCCAGGTTGCGGATGAGATCTCTGCAGTGGGTGCTCAAGATGCAGTCAATTCTCCGGCAGGATGTCGGATCCTGCCCTCGGTCGCCCAGGACCGTCTGTGGTGGGCTGTCGACGGAAATTTGTTGAAAGGGATTCCGTTTTGGCAACCGTGGCCGGAGGTGACGATTGTGACGGCGCATTCCTCACGGGTTGGGGAGCTCATGCCAACGAGCTGACAGCAAGCGGTCGTTGGTCTCAGTCTGAGTCCAGGCTCCACATCAATCTGTTAGAGCTGCACGCTATCGGGCTAGCTAGCCCTGAAGGTTTTTCTGCCATCTGTGCGGGGGAAGAATGTCCTGATTATGACGGACAATACAGTGGCCATGCACTACCTGAACAAAAAAGGGGGGGGGGGGTGGCAGGGTCACTCCCGCTGTGCAGGGAGGCGATGCAGCTCTGGTTCTGGGCTATCCAGCAGGACATTTCGATCTCGGCAGTTCATCTGGCTGGAGACGAAAATGCAGCAGCGGATCCACTGTCTCACGAGTGGGAGCTTGCTCCGGAAGTTCTTTTGGGGATCTTCACCCTTTGGGGAACCCCACAAGTGGATCTCTTTGCCACCAGTGTCAACCTGAAGTGCGAGAGATTCTGCTAGCGGGAATTTCCTCCAAGTGGAGCCTTAGGGGACGCATTCGTAGTGGAGTGGTCCTTCCCACTACTGTACGCGTTCCCTCCAGTCCCCGTCATTCTGCATGTGTTGCGGAGGTTCGGTTCCCGGATGATCCTCATTGCTCCGGCATGGGCCAGCAGAGCGTGGCACCTGGACCTTCTAGAATTCTTTTTTTGCTTTCTTCAGCCCACAAGGGCCTGCATGTGGGTACCATTAAGGGTTACCTGGCGGCGCTGTACATATTTAAGCACTCGTCTGAGGAATGTTCTTATGTTAAGATCCCTTTTGATTTCAGTTTCCAAAAGGATTAACTAATGTGTTTCCACCGTCGCCTTTCCAGGTCCCATGATGGGATTTGAATTCGGTTTTAAAGTCCCTAATGGGAGCTCCGTTTTAGCCCTTACATTCTTGTCCATTGCTACCATTGTCCGTTAAAACTGTTTTTTTAGTTGCGGTTACTTCTGCACGCAGAGTGAGTGAGTTGCAGGCACTTACCGCCAAACCACCCTTCACTGTGTTCTAGAAGGACAGTGTTGTCCTTGGGGTCCGGCCTTCCTTTCTTCCAAAGGTTGTCGGAATTCCATCTGAACAGGAAGGTAATTCTTCCGGCGTTCTATCCTCCTCCTGGTAAGGAAGAGGAGAGGCACCATGGGTTGGACCCTAGGAGAGCTTTGAGTTTCTATCTTTAACGGATGTCCCGGGTCAGAGTGGACGATCAGCTCTTTATTGGTTACGCTGGAAGGTGTTTAGGTCAGGCTGTTTCCAAGCAGTCTGAGAGTTATCGTTTGGCGGGAAAGGACCCTCCAGTAGACTTACGGGCTAATTCTACTAGGGGTATGGCTGCATCCACTGCCCTACAGAGGAGTGTTCCGATTCACAATATTTGCAAAGCAGCCACATGGGCCTCTGTCCATACTTTTGTGAAACATTATTTCTTGGACTCTATCAATGGGCAGGATTTGGCCTTTGGTAAGGAAGTCCTCTATTCTGCAATTGGGGTATTTCTAAATTCTGTTCCCACATCCATAAGTTGGTACTGCTTTAGGAGTCTGTCAAATATATGGAATACGTCGCAGGACACAATCTTCTCGAAGTTCCTTTCTTACCTGGTAACGTTCTTTCAATGGGATGTTCCTCCGTATTCCACATCGTACCGTCCCTACCTGCCCCTCTACATAATTTTTTATGCGATTGCCGCTTATGTTTCCGCAAGGCTTTCTGTAGTCATACTGGCAGGAGATTGGTGCCACACGTTCTGGGGAAAAAAAATACAACATGCTACGGGCGTCGTGTGTCCTAGATATAACATCTGGTGACGTCGACAGTCTAAGGAGGTCCTCGAGGGAGGGTATTAATGCAGGACGCCTACACCGAAAGTTTTCCAAAGCAGCACAGCTGTGGTAATTGCTGTCAAAGATGTGGAATTCGTCAGAGGAACATCCCATCGAAAGAATGTTACCAGGTAAGAAAGGAACTTCGAGATCGGGTTTCAAAAAGTGCAAATCGTGCGTTTAAAAAATGTCTATCGCAGACACGCACCGAGATTGTTTGTGGTGCCTTGTAGAAGGCCACGACATGGAGGCCTGTACGAAGTGTCAGGCGATGATGGGGAAGGCCTTGCGAGAGAGGAGGGGAAAACTACAGGTAGGTCGTAAATCCGACCGTAAATCCTCTAACGTCGAGTCGCGGTCCCGTGAGCAGTCTCCTCGACGCGAAAGGCATCGGTCCAGGTCCTGAAGCAATTTCCCATCGCTCGTCATCTTCGACAAAAAATCGAAGAAATGATGCCACAGGTCCCCCTCTACATTTCTCGGACGAATCCCCAAAAGGATGTAATGTCCCACTAAACATTCGTCATCCGAAGAATTGGAAGCATTCAGGGTCAAAATGATGGAGGTGTTCAAGAAAGTGAAGCCTCGGTCCGCCTTCTTCGGAAGCAGGCCGGGAGCGTCATTGCTCCTACACTTGCGTGCCCTCGACCGGGTGATCAGAAGAGGAAGGATAGAGAACCTTCCAGGACGCCGAGCAAGAAAAGCTGCTCGAGTCGCCCGCTCGAGGTCACTGACGCCGTCCGAGACGAACACACTTTGAAGGGCAAGTCTTCAAAGAGCGCCTCGAAGCCAGCACCGTCGACTATGGGTATTACATCGACGCCTTGGTCGACCCCCTCCCCCCCCTCAGCGCCAAAATCTCGAAATCGACCAAATCAGCCAGAAAGAGGCTACAAGACCTGTAATGCCTTCAGGACCTATTAATACGCCTCCTCTCCCAGAAAAGGTTTTCAAACCTCTTCCTAGGAAGGAATTCAAGTTCTTGACCTTAATTTTTGAGGAGCAGGAGAAACCTGATGAGGAGAAAGTACCCTTTGGGCTAGAATTTGGCACCCCAAATGTCCCAGAATGTCTGATTTCATAAGAAAGCAGGATGAGGGATTTGGTTGAATCACTACACAATGCAAGTGGCATTGATACATCTCCTGAAAATGACTTTGGTAGGCCAGAACCAGGAGAACATGCCAGTCCATCATACCGTCCGCTAATGACAAAGGTGATTGATCATCTTGGATGAATTGGGCTGGAGGTCTGGCCCATCCTAAATCTAACAGACATATTGGATCATGGCCCTACTGAAGACCCAATACTACCCTTTCACGTAGCCTTGCAAAATAGGGTGGCCAAAAATTGGGAGACTCCCGATTCTATTCCGGCAGTGAATAAATATCTCACTTTAAAATACCGCCCTGCCAGTAGTGACCCTGGCGAGCTGTCTAAACATCCCACTCCCGAGAGTTTGGTCATACAGGCCACAGCTTCTAACAAACTGGCGGCGTACCCTTCTATCCCTCCGGACAGGGACGATAAGCGTGTGGATGGCTGGACACGGAAGGTATTTTCATCTGGGAGTACAGCGTTAAAATCGGCCAACTCCACATGTGCCTTGGCAAAGTTTTGGTACACTCTGAGGGAGTGCATTGCAATGGCAGCGGAGCAGATACCAGAAGGGGACGAAAGGGAAGGATTCCTAGCCATCGTTAGAGATGGGAAGGAGGCCATGCAGGAATCCCTTTAATCTGGATTGGACACTGTAGGTAGTGAGAGCAGGTCCATGGGCACTAGCATGGTAATGCGCAGATTTGTGTGGTTGCGGAAGTCTGGTTTCGCACCAGACGTGCAGAACCGTCTTCTGAACATGTCCTTTGATGGGTCTCGCCTTTTCGGCAGCAAGAGTGATAAGAGATCTTTGAGAGGTTGCAGACCTCAAGCAGCTGCCAAGTCTTTGGGAGCTGCTATTGGGCAACCTCAGCCTTTTCGTGCGCCAGGTCCATCTTTGAGGGGACGATCCTATCGTTGTTACTCCTCATATGGAAAGGCGAGAGGAATGGCTAGTCAAAGGGGCCAGAGAAAAGGCCACTCGTGGTGGACGAGGAAAATGTGCAAAGCCAGCTCCAGCCTCTTTGCCATCAGCGGCTGCAGCAACCACCACAAAACCACTTTGAGGACTTGCATCACAAGACACCTGTAGGCTGCAGGCTGTCACAGCATCTGCAAGAATGGCACCCATCACTTCAGATGTTTGGGTTCTAGAAATAATAGCCCAAGGTTACTGCCTTCCTTTTCCAACGCAACCTCCAAGCAATCCACCAAGGAGACACCCTTTTGAAGTTTTCAGACCCGCTCCTACAGCACGAAGTTCTAACCCTGCTGGAGAAAGGTGAAATAGAACCAGTACCTGCAGCAGAGAGGAACAAGGGATGGTACGCCCCATATTTTTTGATTCCCCCCTCCCCCAAAAAAAAAGGACGGAGGACTGAGACCCATCCTGGACTTAAGAAACTTGAACAAGTTCCTCAGGAAGGAAAGGTTCAAGATGGCTACCCTTTCTCAGATCCTTCAGGCCCTTCAACTTCAGGATTGGTTAGTGCCATTGGACCTCCAGGATGCTTATTTTATGTGCCGATTCATCTTAAGCACAAAAAATAGTTGAGGTTCGTAGTTGGTGACTCACACTATCAGTTTCAAGTCTTTGCATTCGGAATGACCTCCACCCCAAGGGTCTTCACCAAACTGATGGTAGCAGTGGCAGCGCACCTCAGGAGAGGGGGATTCACGTCTACCCCTACCTAGACGATTGGTTGATCAGAGCACGTTCTGTCAAACAGGCACTGGATCACCTGAAAGTAACCTGCCACTTCCTCCACAGACTGGGCTTCTCCCTTAATTTCAAGAAGTCACAAATGACACCTCAACGGCTCCAATATATAGGAGCTGTATTGGACACATCCCTGGGAAAGAACTCGCCTCAAGACATTCTTCAGATGGTTTCCAAATTCCAAAATGCCCAAAATCTCCAGGCCTACAACTTCTTGTTACTCGGCCTCATGGCATCCTGCATCTTCCTGGTGCCGGAGGCACGTCTGAGGATGAGATCCCTTTAATGGGCTCTAATGACTCAATGGTCCCAGTTCTCAGGACAAATGACGGATCTTCTCCAGATTCCGAACAAGGTTTGACAAGATCTCCTATGGTGGACTTGTTCAGAGAATATCCTGAAAGGAGAACTTTTTTGGCAACCATGGCCGGAGATCACGGTAGTGATGGACGCCTCACTCATGGCGTGGGGAGCTCATGCCAACGATCCGACAATCAGTGGTTGTTGGTCTCCATCGGAGTCCAAACTACACATCAACCTTTTAGAGCTGAGAACAATCAGACTAGCACTGAAAGCTTTCCTGCCATCTGTCAGGGGTAAAAATGTCCTGAGAATGACGGACAACACAATGGCCATGCGTTATCTAAACGAGAGGTGTAGGGTCGCTGCCTCTGTCCAGAGAGGCAATGCAGCTCTGATATTGGGCAATTCAGGAAGGAATCTCTAACGGCAGTTCATCTAGCCGGGGGCGAGAATATAACGGCAGATGCTCTGAGCAGGCAGAGCACGGTGTCCCATGAATGGGAACTGGCTCAGGAAGTCATGCAAGACATCTTCACCCTTTGGGGAACCCCTCAAGTGGACCTATTTGCGACTGGAATCAACCGTAAGTACGAAAGGTATTGCTCAAGGGAATTTCCCCCGAGAGGAGCTCTGGGGGACGCGTTTGTGGTGAAGTGCAATGTCCCACTATTGTACGCGTTCTCTCTGATTCCCGTCATTCCTCAGGTCATCAGACTGAGACGCTTCGGGAGCCGCATGATCCTAATGGCCCCGGATTTGGCCAGCAGAACGTGGTACCAGGACCTTTTAGACATGTCCATATGTCCCCCAGTATGTCTTCCTCAGAGAAAACCTTCTCTCTCAAATGGATGGTCAGGTTCTCCATCCAGAGGTCTAAACGCTCAACCTTCACGCTTGGTATCTGAAAGGATGAGATGCAAGGATTGGGACCTTCCAGATGACGTCATGGAAGTGGTGCTTTCGGCATGAAGGCCAGCAACAAAGTCTCTATACCGTTGCCGTTGGAAAAAGTTTTGCAACTGGTGCAGAGAAAAGAATGTCTATCCTTTTTTCTATGTTCTATTCCGGAAGTACTGTCCTTCCTCCTGTCCCTAGCACATAGAGGTCTAAATGTTGGAAACATTAAAGGTTATCTTGCGGCGCTTTCCATCTTCAAGCGCTCGTCGGAAGAATGCTCCTATTTCAAAATTCCTTTGGTAGTGCAATTCTTAAAAGGGCTCCCTAATGTGTTTCCTCCTTACCCATTTCAAGTGCCAATTTGGGATCTCAATCTGGTCCTAAAATTCTTAGTGTGCTCCTTTTTGAGCCTTTACAAACTTGTCCATTAAGATTACTGACATGGAAAACTGCTTTCCTAGTTGCTTTCTCATTCTGCAAGAAGAGTGAGCGAATTGCAGGCACTGTCCTCTGGGCCACCCTATACTGTGTTTCTTAAGGACAGAGTTGTGTTGCGGTATAAACCGTCATTTTTACCTAAAGTGGTGTCTGATTTTCATTTAAGTCAAAACATTGTTTACCCGCATTCTATCGTCCACCTCATCCTAGTAAGGAGGAGGAAAGATTACACAGGCTTGATCTAAAAAGAGCTTTAAGCTTTTACATCTCTAGGCTGTCCAAGCTTAGAGTGGACAATCGACTGTTTATCGGCTACACAGGAAGGAAATTGGGTCAATCGGTGACATAGCAAACAATATCACGCTGGATTGTGCTTTGCATTTCAGAATGCTACAGATCAGCACAAAAAGACCCACCAGAAGGTCTAAGGGCTCATTCCACCAGAGGTATCGCTTCTTCGACAGCCCTATAAAGGTGTTCCTATAAGGTCCCTTTGTGAAGCAGCAACTTTTCAAAATTCTATAGTCTGGATGCTTCCCAATCAAAGGAGCTGAATTTTGGTAAAGCAGTACTATATTCAGCCATCTAAGGGTATCGACAAATCTAACCCCTCCTCCAGAGAAGTTGTCCATACTGCTTTGGGAGTCTATACCAACTGGTAACGTTCTTTCGATTGGATGTTCCTCCAACGTATTCCTCATTGCCCTCCCAACCTACCCCTCTGTAGATTTTTCCGGGTTATTGCCACTTCAACTCTCGCAAGGCGAATACCTGTCTGCCGGCACAATCTACACAGGGCAAAATCGATAGTAAAAAGGGAAAAACAGAACTGAGGCCAACAGGTGCCGCGTGTGATACTTATAACACCCTATGACCTCGACGGAGGCATTCGAGGGACTATCGACTCGACATTGACGCACGACGCCCTATGCCAATTTCTTACCGAAGAAGCTAAATCTGCATGGAATACATCTAAAATGAGGAATACATTGGAGGAACATCCAATCGAAAG
The DNA here is from genome assembly GCF_040938575.1 of Ambystoma mexicanum. Taxonomy (NCBI): domain Eukaryota; kingdom Metazoa; phylum Chordata; class Amphibia; order Caudata; family Ambystomatidae; genus Ambystoma; species Ambystoma mexicanum. The sequence continues at coordinate 135,199,814 of NC_090927.1, forward strand.
AACGTTACCAGTGGTAAGTAACTTATTCTTTGCTGCTATTTCACTTTTTCATCCTGCTGCTAGATGGCATTATATTGCCTCCTTTCAATGAGGATTTGCACTTTTATATGATGCTATAAATTGACATTGTGCTGCTATCTTTTGTTGCACTAGCATTGCACCTTCATACTATTTTGCTAAAAAGCATTATGCTGTTGTCCTCTATTGCATTATGTTACTCTTTATCTGTGCTTTTACATCATGTTTCCTCTTCTGAATATGTCAGCATCTGTACTGCCACATTATGTTGTGATATAGCACCATGCAATTAAGCTTGACCGCAGTAATGTTGGTACTTTCATATGTTGCTGATTGGCATCATGATATTACCCTTCTTTGCTTTGGCACATTATATATGGGCAATTGACATGTTGCTATTAACACTATGCTGTTATATGTTGGAGCATTAGCACTTGAGATGGATATATCTGGTTGCTTTAAACTGCCTCCATGACGTTGCACTTGCATTGACTGATGTCCCTCTAGTGAACAATGGCAGAAAGGCAGGAAAGGTCTAGCATTATTACCTGATGATATGGACATAGAAAAAGTGTGTTGTGCCGTTCCTCGCGTTGCTTCTTTGAATGCTCAACTCTTGGGGCGTAATGATTTAAGTTTTGTCATGGCTGACACATTATATTTAATTGTACAGCGCATTGGTGCGCATGAATCAATATATTATTGTATACATTTGAAAAAAGAATGGAATAAACGGCATGGAGTTGAAACTCACCCCCAACATCTTGAAATAAATTGTAGACATTTAGTTTGTCATTAGCAGTATGCATTGACCTACTTATTTAAGTTAATATAGCAATTCTAATATGGCGGAATTTCTCGCCTTGCCTTTTACACGGTAATCGGCGATCACGTGATCTGAAGCCACAAGAATGTGGGGAGGAGCTTAACCCTCATGCTTGTTCTTCGCTTTTAAAGTTGGTATTCTACGAACGTGGAATACAATACATTGGCCTGAAGAAGCTTGTTTTATCAAGCGGAACGCATGGCGATTTCCACCCCAGGAGGTGAGTGTTCTCTTTACCTGTATGCCATTTGGCTAGGGGTGTCATCTATGCCTGCCTTAATTATACTACGTATTGTGAGTTGCTCGTTTTTATGAGTGAATAAAGACTAATTGTGTACTGGAGGTGGCATGGTCCTGTGTACACGGGAAGTTTTGTGACATGCGTTCTAGTGGGTTTTTGTAGTGCTACAACCTGCAATTTAGTTTGTATGTGTGTTTTTGTATATTAAGAAATCCAGTCAAGATTTCTTGGTGGTCCGCTTATTGCACTTTCGTAATGTGGAGGAGTGTGATCAGAGAAAAGAGGCAATGTCACAACCTACTGTACACATCTAACTAGACATGTGCATTGGCATGGCTGTAAACAACAGATTAAGTGCTTCTCAACAAATAAAAATCTCACAAGTATGTCTGATCTGAATTGTGCTGGTTTAAGTAGATATTTTGCACATAATTGAAAATAACTTCCATGCTCCTATAATGACTGGATTGTTTTTTGAGGTGTTGGAGGGGTGGGTTGTGAGGGTGGTTCCACAGTGCTACGGGAAACTTTAAACAGAATGCAAAAAGGGGTGTTTTGGGCAGCGATTTTGTTGAATTGCGAATGGTGTGCAATTATACGAAAATGCTGCCGAAAACTTGCATATTTGTTATTTTAGTTTTGTAAAACAAATGGGCACTGACTGATTTCAATCGGGCCGCCATATGGGGGCCCCCTTCAGGGTGGGGGCCCGGTGCGCATGCCCCTTTTGCCCTACCATAAAAACGTCTGTCTTTAAGCAAAAGGTTACCTTTTATTGTTGGCTCACTTTTGTAACGGTTTCCTTTTTGCCATGAGCTTGGTTTCATACAGTTGGTCCTGTTTAGCAGTTTAGGTGCTCTGAACTTGGTTGGCCTCCTTTGAAGACGTTCTTTCGCGACTTTTTACAAAAAAAAGTACAATCTGCAAGGCACTGTTTTAGTTTTCAAGTGCAGGAGTCATTCATTACCTTTACACAAAGGTAGATTTTTATCTGAAGCAGAAACTCCAGTTTTTTGTTTTTAAATTTAAAGCCGTCCTTCAGCTATTGCTTCCTTAGCACCTAACTAAAAACCGAATGCCACTCTACAAATTGTTTAACTGCATAGGTAATGTGAATGCATGCCTACTTCTATATTGGGACAGCACCAGGACCTACTCGCTGCATGCAGGCATGTACTGTCTGGGAGAGGTGGTGGTATTGGGGTATGGGTTCAGCCATCGTGCAACGATTATTTTCATACTAACCTTTAAAGTGTCTTCCATTTTCACCCTTTGCTGTCCTAATCGAGTAAGATAAGGTGGCTACATTTTACCATTCCCAGGCGGGTAACCTCCCCTCACACCCCCCCCCACCCCCCTTGTGCACCGATGGCTTGCGTGGCCATCATAAGTGTACTCAACCCATGGACTGGTTTTGCTGTGCTTTTTGTAGTCTATTCTCTTTTTCACTTTGGCGACTCTTCTAGCACCGTTCATAATGCATGATAGTGAAGGTTAATGCAGTGCAAAATAAATGTGCCAATATTCAAATGGCACAAGAGTCCGAGTTTGTTGCTTCTTTGATCACTGTGGTACTTTAAATCACCCCTTTCTACTCTCTTCAGTCACCGGCATTGTAACTATTTATTGGACGGCCACCCTCAGCTCGGGGAGTTCCTTCCCTCTGCAATAAAGGTGACGCTCAATAAGATACTGAACGGATTCTTATTTGGGTCCATTCCTGACCTGTATAATACCACTCAGCCCCCACCCCCTCCCCTTGCCACCAATGAGCCAGGAACCCGGCCGGTGTATAGAAGAAAACGTATTTAAATCGCTGAATAACTGCTTCACCACTGTGACACAAGCCACCAATCCCGTAGCTCATGATTCTTCAGCACATATCTAACTATTTATTATTCACTAGCAGATATACGTTTCACTTTCAATGAATAAAAGTTTACATTTAAATCGCAGTGCACATCGCATGTGAACACATGGGTAATCTTAAACAGTCATTTAAAATCCACACCTTTGTTCTTTCTTTACCCCAAAGCAGTCTCGAACCTTTCTGCTATGGGTGTCACTTGCCCACCCCAGGAGAGAGTGGATTTATCCAACTGGAGAATTACTCTTGGTTTAAAGGCATAGTTATGAAGTGGAAACACATAGGAATTTAGTTTGGGATAAAAAATGTTCTCCAGCATGGGGTCTGGCATGGATTCACATGCTCATGAATATTCCCGTCAGGCTGGGAATCTTTGGTAAAGAAAAAACCAGTATCAGTTTCGTTTCTGATCTGTCTTTCGTAGTAGTAACCAATCACTGGTCTCTGCGTCATGCTGACCACAGCCAATGACTGCCCTCTACCTAAGCACCGCCTCTGGCAGCCATCTTCAGATTTTTACCGCACGTTCATGTGTTGGGATCCTCGTGCTATTGCTCTCGAGCGTTAGTGCTATTTTTTTCACGTTTTTTCTCAAAAACTTCGTTTTTTCGGTCAAAAGAGCCTCAAGCTCCACCGATTCTCCATCCGATTAACGGGGACCCGTGTCGGATTCGTCTGCGCCCCTCAAGGGTGAAGATTTCGTCGAGCTACGCTTTTGGAGGACTCCAGAAGTTTCTCAGGCCCGGTCATGGCCCAGGAGAAGAGAAGCTCGACGCCCGGAAAGCTGTTCAGGGTCTGCCCTGGATGGCAGTTGCAGAACGTCTTCAAGAAGGACGAACACTCTTTTTGTCTTTACTGCCTACATGTGGACAAGACGCACATGGAGAAGGACTGTGCGTTTTGCGGCAACATGTCGGAGCGGACCATGAAGGACCGCCATCAACGTCTCGCCAACTAGCTAGAAGGGAAGAGCCCGTCCGGCGAGAAGAAGAGTAAGAAATCAGAGCGGTCTTCTAAGACCTTTGAGGACGCCCCGGCGACGGGGGTTCAACACAAGGCCAAGCACCGCGAGTCCGCTGGCACCGGGAGCGCCGAACGGTCGGGCTCTACGGGCGCCAGGCAGGGCGCACCCTCCCCGGCACCATCAACCACGAGCCAACGCTCTGGGTCGGGTTAGAGGAAGGCCGAGCACCCGGCAAAGCTCCTGGAGAGGCCCCGGTCGAGCTCGAAGGCGGAGGGGGAGCGAGGCAGTGTCCCCCCCCCCTCAAGGATAAGGCGGTGAGCGCACCTAAGGTGGTGAAGGCCTTAATCCATCCGGCCAAGCCCTCTATCGAAACTGTCGCAGCGGCCCTGGCTCAGCCTGTGGAGGCTACACCAGTGGTGGCGACCTTGGGGCTCAGAGTCTCCCTGCCACCTCGGAGGGAGTTCTCTTTTGTGCCCATCGATAGGACCCCCGTGAAATCCCCCGTGGGGAAGAAAAAGGGGGGGGCAGGGTGTCGTCATAGATTCGGCCTCAACCTCGGAGGAGGAGCTGGTCGAGGTCTTCAGCCACGGCCTCGGCGTGGGAGAAGACCGGCCCGTCGGGATGGATCCCGACGCAGGTGACGACGACATCGTCGAGGGTACCGACGGGGCCCCTGATCGCCCGTCGGATTCCCCTATGCCAGCGCCGCGAGACAACTCGGCGGCCATTTTGTTGGCTATACAGTCCTTATGCTCAGAGATAAGGACGAGACTACCGTTGCCGACGGAACCTCTCCCATCGGGGGACCCAGAACCGGGACCTTCTGATGTTCCCCCTACCAAGAAAAGAAGGATCCACCCTCCGCCTCCTTTTCAGCCGTCGCGCCCCTTCCAGCCCTCCTCCCCGTCCACCCGAGGAGATGATACGGGGACTGACACGGCAGCGACGGGTACGGACGATGAGGTATACGACGAGGATGTACCGTCGTCGCCTCCCACCAGGGCTTCTCCGCCCGACGAGATTGGATCGTTCCACTCCATGATCACCAGGGCATCCGAGCTTTTCCAACTCTGCCCTGAGGAGAAGAAGGAAGGTTTCCTTTATTAGCGGCGCGAGGCCAAGAGGAAGACGGTCCTCGCAGTGCCTCTATTGGACGACATTTGGGATGAGGGCCTCACCCTCCTCAAGAACCCTTCCACGACGCCAGCTAGAAGAGACCGGTACGAGAAGAAGTACCGGGTCCCGGACACGGCCCCCCTGTGCCTCCGGGCGCAGCCTACCCCGGACTCCGTGGTCTCCGCGGCGGCCAGGAAAAAAGCGGGGGGGGGGGTGCGGCCTCCACATCGACTTCCCCACCGGACGGCGAGGGAAAGAAATTGGACGCTATGGGACGCAGAGTCATCTCGTCTGCGGCGACGGCGATTAAAGCGGCCAACGCCTTGGCTATCGTGGCCCGCTACGACAGGGAGCTCTGGTACAAACTGGCTCCCCTGCTGGACTTCTTGCCGGACGACAAGAGGGCAGAGGCCCTGGAGATCCTGCAGGAAGGTGAGGTGGCTTCCGACCACGCCATTACCGTTGCGACGGACATCGCCGACACTGGGTTCCGCCAGTTGGGAAACGGCGTTTGCCTTAGACGGCGTGGATGGCTCAAGGCTACGGACTTCCGTCAAGACGTTCAGACCAGAGTCCTGGACATGCCCTTCGATGGGAACAACCTGTTTGGGAAAACAGTGGACGATTCCCTTCAGGCCATTAAAGCGGACACCGAGATGGCCCGGGCCCTTGGAGTTCTGCAACGACGGACGCCCTTTCGGAGCAGCGGAGGCAAGGGCGCCTCCAAAAGTCCAGGCGGCGGTTTCTCCACCTACCGTCAAGCGGCCCGCTCGTCGGCTCAGGAGGCCTACAGAGGATGAGGCAAGTCTGGCG